>NC_048555.1:9364139-9688894 GCF_902806685.2 Maniola hyperantus
AAGGCTCTGAACCTGATCCCGAAGTACTTCTGGTTTCCTGGGCTACTTCAGGTCGTAGTTAAGTACCAGGCTCACTGCCTGGTTTGTATATCAAACAAGCAGATCTCTAGAGTTCCTCACCAGTAGACAACAGTGTGGTTGCTGAAACTGTACGGCTTGATCTCCAGATTGATATCGTGCCTGGCAGGGATGCCTATGATAATCAGAATCGTTGTCCGCCTCGTGTGTTTCAGGCTGGAGCCATGGTGTTTGTGATCAAGTACTCCCAGTCCACGGGGAAACTTGATCCTGGTATGCGGGGGCCATACAAGGTCCTGAATACCCTGCCAAGCAGCCGCTACGAGCTGGAGCTGCTGAGTGGGTCGTATGGCACGACTACTCAGGTGGCAGTGGAGGGCATGGTGCCCTGGCAAGGAGAGTGGTGCCCGGATGCGTGTGGTACTTTCTTCGAATGTGAGTTCAGCTTGTTGACTACTTTGTGGTGGTGAAGATGAAAGTCGTGATTTTGTTAATCATAGCCCCAAAACTCTCACCCTCCTTACTAAAAAGGCCTTGCTTGCTCCCTTACGTACTTATCTACTGACGGACTGATCCACGACATCTATTTTTGTGCTATGACTAAACAAATCACGGTAATGCTTTACTCCTCAAGGGAAGTTCAACGGTGGCTGGTTGAGATGCACTTTCATAGACTGTTGCCCGAGCCCGGTGGTCTGATGATGGTCATCTCAAGTTCCTGCTCCATAGACCGTTGCCCGAGTCTGGTGGTCTGAGACCGTTGCCCGAGTCTGGTGGTCTGATGAAGTTCATCTCAAGTTCCTGCTCCATAGACCGTTGCCCGAGTCTGGTGGTCTGAAACCGTTGCCCGAGTCTGGTGGTCTGATGAAGGTCATCTCAAGTTCCTGCTCCATAGACCGTTGCCCGAGTCTGACGGTCTGAGACCGTTCCCCGAGTCTGGCGGTCCGAAGATGACGAGAAGAAGCGCGCGCTAGGTTTGAGACGTCTCATAGGTTGTTAGGTGTCACCTCCTCTGGGTGATAGGGACACCCCATAAAACTAAATGATTTATCTACATGTCTAGCTAATACTAAGTCGCATTTTGAATTGCTTACCCATTGTGTTACCATTTATAGCTATGGAGTTGTGCTATATCGAAGCTAATTTCAGGTGATGACTATGAAGTAGTTGGCCCAGGTGCTGGTCCCCCTTCCGCACCTGAGTCTGCCCCGGCACCTTACGCGGTAGAGGCAGAGGCATCGCTCCATTCGGCGAGCTCCTCACCGGTCTCCCCTCGCGCACCGCACGCCGACAGCGTTGCGGCACCAGCTGCAAGTCTCCGCAGAGAAGATCTCACGACCTTTTCTGGCTATTTTGGCGGGCGAGGACGCCGCATAGTCAGGAGAGGCCGTCTTAGGTCACGCCACCTCTCTTAATGAGCTTAGCTATAAAAGCTGAGCGCGCGCGAGCACTGGGCTCATTTCGCTACTGATTTTTGTGCTGTATTCATCGTGGTCTGGTTTGAATTATGTTTTTCTTTATTACTGACTTTTACTTTTTGTGTCTTTCGTGTTAAATTTTGTTCCAATCATTAAAAGTTTGATAATTGTAAAAGTATTTGGTTTTGTGTTAATAAATTGTGTTTTTTTTAATTGAATTTTACTTCTGTACCTAAATATACAGTATTACCTACATTATAATAAAAGTATTTTTTTATAAATAACAGCAAAATGTAAACTAATTAAAAAAGTTACGTCATGAACATTTAAACATTGAAATCGTGCAGATCATAATGGAAAAAATATAGTGCTACTTTCTCAGAAATTCAGGCATTCAAGATGAATAAGGTCTTAATGCGAAGCTTGAAAATTGAAATAGAGACAAAAGAATTAATTACGTCTGCATTACTCAGAGGAATTATTTAACTTTTAAAGTCGTCGTCCGGATGTCGCTTGGCAGGACTCTTGTCTGCCCACGAAAATAATAAAGGACAATGTCTGGAACTCCTCGAATTCATATCGCGAGAGTTGGCACCAAACGGCCATTAAATACGATTAATCTCAATGGTTATACCCGCAGTTCTGCTGCGATCAGTGTTTGTGAAGTTTATAGTATTTTATAGTATTAATACGGATCACGAAAACATTTTATCAATCAATGAGCAATTATGTTTAACATACACAAAGAAACAAAATAACTTATATAAATAAAAACGATTCGCCGAAATGTATATACGCGCATAACTTCCGAACGACTGCACCAAATTGGTTGATAGGTACTTTTTTTGTTGTGTTTGTAATTATGTATTGTCATGACAAGGTTTGCATGAAAGAAAATTTTTAGGGAACCCACGGGAACAGGCAGTTCCCGCTAGTTACTAGTAGGTATATAAAAATCCAAAAACGACTTTGTTGAGTCGAGAGAATTATGGACAGTGAAGTTTAAACTTAAATCTAACAAAACAGCAACGAGCTTTGGAACGTAAACAAACGATCTCTGAATAAACCACTGACAGAACAGCTATACACAATTTCACTGAAAGTTCACTTGAAACTTTTAATTAAAACTGCATAGTACCTCGGCTCAGCAGGAATTTCGAGTCAAACTTTTTAAGAGTCATTATTATTCAGAATAAGCGTGAAAACTTGAAAAGAATGTGTGGATGAGGTTGGGTGCGAAATAAAACTGAACCGTGTTGTCCTATTTCGGTCGCTGTTTACGGCATATCACAGGCTGGCTAATTGAATTTCCTGCTTGTAAATTTAGAATCTCCTCGGCTGGGGTCGGGGTACCCGCGCCCTGATCATCATTCGCTGGTACTTAGATTATCAACACCACCTATGACCTATTTGTCAGATTTAAAAATTATCAATCAAGATTTTCTAATTGGCTAATAGGCCCTGCTAGGTGATTCGCTTGGTGGCTATCATTCAGTGTAAGACACTGAGTTAGCAAATCACCCCGCTGTAGGTACAATGAGGTGATCATGATGTCCTACTAGCTCGCTTACCGTGGCTGATTCTCTAAACTAAAATAAAGTGACAGGTCTAAAAGTATTACCATCCTTTTCACAATGGTCGCTGTTGACAAGGATAGCACTAGATTAGACCTGTAAATGTTTAAAGACTGTGTGTGTACCTACAACAGAGCGAATTGACAGTTTGAGACATGATTTGGGACTTTACCGCATTATTATCCCAAGAAAAGTCAATTCATTAAGGACAAACACATGTGATTAACGAGAAGGGGTCTTGTCTATTAGCAATGAGGTAGAGAGAGAGAGAGAGAGAGAAAGATTCTTAGAGAGCAAATTTTTTTTTTATTGTACTATTTTATGAGCTTGAGATATTAAATGAGCTAGTTAGGAAGCACATAATTATGATGCCTGGTCTTCTTCTTCTTCTCGAGTCGACGGCCACCTCAAACATGGGCAGTCCAAAAAGCCGTAACCACGATAGCTCTGTGTTAAAGGTAGCCGTCGTGGTGAAAGGATTAGTCAGCCTACCGATTTTGTTCATATAGTAGGTAGCTGCTTCCAGGGACGCCGGGTGCTTGTGATCGGTATAAAACTAAGCAACACGCGGGGAGGCTGTTTTGATGCCTGGTACGAGTGAACTATCTCATAGAATATCTTCTGTATAGCAATGCCGATTCATATAGGCATCGATCGGCTTCTCTTGACAAAATCATCTCTCTAATCTCTATGCAGTAAAAATTTTATTTCCTAAACTATCGTAAAACTGTGATTTCCTAGTACCTACCTGTCAATGTTTTGCAACTCATTTAGTTTTAAAATCGTTGAACCAAATATCTGAGGAGTTCTGTTCTATATCCTGTAAAGTCGAAAATCCAAAAGTAACACTATACCCTACACCAATGAACTTTATGCCTCCCCTATTAAACTACCCTATCGATCTTTCGATAGACAGTTCGTGCATAAAGCCGGTGTTTTCACAGGTTTCTTAAACGGTATCGTTTAACCTTTTAACCCTCATTATACAATTACACACGCGCCTAATATATTCCTAATAATATATTATATATTCCTAAGTTTTCATTAACTTTTAGTAAGGTACAGGAGTAAAATCTCATTGAACTGGTATTATCATCATTATCGTCAAACGATATACAGTACGCTGCAGAAAGTAATGTACATCGACATTTAGAAGGAGATAGCAGATTTATAGAGACGAAACGTCATGTAGGTATGAGTGACAGAGACAACGCTCTACAAAGCCGAAATGTCATTCTAAAGACCGATGTACATTACTTTCTGCCGCGTACTGTACGTCTACAGCTGGACATAGATCTCTTGTAGGAACTCCACACGCCACGGTTTTGCGTCGCCTGAATTCAGCGGCTCCCTGCGACTCGTTTAATGTCGTTTGTCCACCTTATAGTAGGGGTCTGCCGTACGAGGTCTTCATTCTAGCACCTTGGGACCAAAACTTCTATCGGTTTTTCGAACTAAGTGCCCTACCCATGCCACTTCAGCTTCGCAATCTGTTGAGCTGTGTCGATTTCTCTGGAGTCCTGTCTCCTACGGATCTTCTCATTTCTGATTTGATCACGTAGGTACAGAAACCAAGCATAGCTCTCTCTCTCCATCGCTGAGTGACTCTGAGCTTTTTTATCATACCCATAGTTAGCGATCATGTCGGAACTGATATGGTCTCATGGTATTCTAAAAGAATCAGCGTTCTTTGAGTGAAATTTTTTGTTTTAAGATCGTACAGAATTTTCAGTAACAGATAAGATAAGTCTCAACAGAACCGACATCAATGTACCTATTAATCCTGATGATTTCGAGAATAGTCTCGAATATAAAAATAACGCAAATAAGCCAGCCACGCCAGTACCTACGCAAAAAACAAACGCATTGAATCGAAAACCTCCCCCTCCTTTTTTAGTCGATGAAAATTTTTATTTGATTGAAGAGCCTTTCAACGAATACGTATACCGTACATAATGGGAGTACAGACTGTAGAGTAGAGTCGAGTGGCCAAAGTATATACTTACTCCAAAGCGATATGAGACTAGTAGGTATATTAAAATGCGTGGACGCTAATTAATTGTAGCCGGGTTTATTAATAGGCATACGTTTTAATAGCTTGTTAAAATTTAATCGTAACCATTATGAAACTAATGTTTTTTAGGGTTTCGTACCTCAAAAGGAAAAACGGAACCCTTATAGGATCACTTTGTCGTCTGTCTGTCTGTCAAGAAACCTACAGGGTACTTCCCGTTGACCTAGAATCACGAAATTTGGCAGGAAGGTAGATCTTATAGCTGACATTAGGGGAAATCTGATAACCGTGAATTTGTGGTTACATTACACAAAAAAACATTGTGATCATGAACAAGTATTGCTATTTTCAACTTTCAGAGTAAGATTACTATACCAAGTGGGGTATCATATGAAAGACCTTTTCTTGTACATTCTAAAACAGATTTTTATTTAAGCATAATAGTTTTTGATTTATCGTGCAAAATGTCGATAAAATACGATTGTAGTACGGAACCCTCAGTGCGCGAGTCTGACTCGCACTTGGCCGGTTTTTTTTATTAGGTAGGTATCCATAACCATATCGTACCGCAACTGCAACGCAATGTTCGTGTCGTGACTTTGCTGAATGTCATGTTGAAATGTCCATAACTTACAATGTTGCCAGTTATTTTTAGCACAATTTTCCATCCCCTGTTGATTAGTTAGTCCCATATAATATTATACATAATATTGTACAGATATAAGATATAATTACACGCATGTAGTAGTTTATAATAGGATCAAAGAGGGAACAAAAAACGGGGATAGTTCAATGGGCAAGTGTAACCTACCTGACTACGGGAAAGCGTGAAATGCAATATGCAGTACTCACCGAACTGCCGGAGAAGGTGCTGGAAATGACACACCTGCATTATTCCGAACAAACCCACTAAAGTTAGTTACTCCCCCCGCCGCACCACAGCTCCACCGCCTGGGCCCACAACTCACCCTCTGTTCAAAAGCAGGGTTCACTAATTATGACATGGGACTAGCAGATAGCATGGGTGCCGAGTTAGTGCCGTGATTCTCGGAGGCGGACCATGCATGTTACAACGAAAAATAACGCAAAATATACAACTCAAAGCGAGGATGCCCTAGCGTGCTGATGTCCGACATTTAGCTCTAACTAAACACCGCATGACCGCAATGATATTGAAAGAAAAATCGTGTAAAAGCATCTCGAGACAGAACTCACATTTGCAAGGGCTGGTTTTCTTACGGAGGGTTTGCATTGGAAAGTCAGACGGTAACTTGTGATTGAACATCGGGAACCCGCCTTATTGACCTTCGTGTTCCACTGTAAAGCAAGCACACTCCGCAGTCACTCGCGATGTATGCATTCGGCACACTGGTAACAGAGTCACTGAGTCGCATGCAATACGTGTTCCAGGAAGATTTATTGATTTTCACAGTGCCATCGCGGCCGGTACACGAGCTCCGTCGCGGCGGATTACTTTACATCTCGCTAGAATTGCATTTAGTAGGCAATTAAGTAGATAACAGCGGCACCGTGTGGTATATAGAGCATTACTGTTAGCGAGTGGCGGTCGCCACAGGAGCTCCCGGCTCGCACATGGACACACGCACATTAGCGCGCGCACCGCCCGCCGCCGTCGGTGTGAGGGGGTGCGCACACACGCGCAATGCAACCCTTGATCAATATTTGCCCCCGATCTCCACTTCGTACAACTTTCATCATTCCAGTCAATGAGACTGTTACCGAGCCCGTACATCGCCTTTACATAATTTTGCACACGTACAATTTTTGATGCGCGATAATTACTTAACAGTTAACTATTATGTACTTGGTATTAAATATTTTTATTAATTCGGCTTGTATAACTATTGTTTTCATTGCATACTTATCTACTTGTAGTTATCAACGATTATCATAATCATGATTTATTTATTGCAAATACACGTTTAGGTTCAAGTCACAGTATATTTACCATTATAATGGTATGGTAGCATTTTACAATTGCTTAGAATTTTAAGAATTTAATTATTTTTTCAAACAGTCATCTCAATTAAGTAGGCACTTTAATATATTATTTTATTTAAAAAAATGATGTAAGATAGTTATGTAGTTTATTAACATATTACGGAAACAGGAAGCTGTGTAAACTTTAACACATCAGATAAGAGTTATCAATATACAATTAATCTTCGTTTGTATTGACTGAAAGATAAGGCAGAGTGTTTATTGACCCTGCACACAAATCGCTCATTCTTTAGTGTTTACACTTTAAATATAGAAATGCTATTTAGTTTATTTACAGAGTTCACGTTTTTAGGGTTCCGTACTTCAAAAGGAAAAAAGGAATCCTTATAGGATCACTTCATAATCTGTCTGTCTGTCTGTCTGTCCGTCTGTCGTGTCTGTCAAGAAAACCTTTAGGGTACTTCCCGTTGACCTAGAATCATGAAATTTGACAGGTAGCTAGGTTTTATAGCACAAGTAAAGGATAAAATCCGAAAACCGTGAATTTGTAGTTATCATCATCATTAAAAAAAATTAAAATGTGTTCATGAACAGATATTTTCAATTTTCAAAGTAAGATAACTATACCAAGTGGGGTATCATAAATAAAAGGGCTTTACCTGCACATTCTAAAACAGATTTTTATTTATTTGTATGCATAGTAGTTTTTGATTTATGTCGAAAAAATACGATTGTAGTGCGGAACCCTCGGTACACGAGTCTGACTCGCCCTTGGCCGGTTTTTTGGCTTAAGACCAATAAAAATTTGGCAGTTAATTTAGGCAGGTATGCCTAAAATCACAAAAAATTACATTGGCTCAAATTGGCATTAAGTATGGAAGTCTTTACATAAACAAAGTTAGTAAAAGTAAGCTACGTAAATAAATTATTAAAAAATGAAATTTAACAAGTTTAAGACAAAAAAATGGAGGATCATGCACCATCCAAATTACATATTTTACTAAACATATTTTAATTGAACATTCATTAATTTTTATTTTTACAAATAAACAGTGACTACTGACTATTATAAGCTTTAATGCCATTTGCCCGATTTAGACAAACATAAAAACATCAAAAACAAAATTGTGTTGAATAAAGAAGTGCTCAAATAGTCTCTTCCATTTTTTCTTAAAATTAACTTTAAAATGATAAGTCATAGGGACAAACCCAATGACTTCACTTTAAGAATCTTCTGTAGGGCGATTGTCTAAAACCTGCATCAATCATTATTACAATCTCAATTGTTCTGATTGGCTGAATTTGTGCGATTCTTGTTGCAACAATGCATTGTGGCCAATAGTGAGCGAGCATTAACCAATCAGAGATGATTGCGATCATGACATTGTAGCTGTCAAACAACCGCGGTAGGGCCACTGATACCAAGATACATTAAAACAACATATTTTAACTATAGGTTTTAAACTGTTTCAATGTTTATTAATAAAATTAATACCCTTTAAGTACTGATGGATTATATAAATTATATTGTGTATGTGACATGCATAGTTATATTTTTTGAAAACCATACATGCTTTTAAAGTATTATTTCTTGCACGAAAATCATTTACTTATGTAGGCACATAAATATTTTTTTTACATACCATTCATAGTTTTAATTTCAGTTAATAACGGTCACTACTAATAGCTGGTATTATAAATGCAAAAGAGTGTTTACTTCAATCTTTCCACAAGGAACAAGGATCAAATTATGCATAGCAATAAATGCAAATAGTTTTATGCATAGCTCTAGTTAAAGACCCGGAGAGTGACATAAACTTTCTTTTATCCCAGAAAATTAAAGATGTCTGATTAAATTTTTAAGTCTTGATCCACATAAGTCACTGATATCAGTTAGTTTATTTACAATATTTCAGTAATAATTACTTATGCATTATGTTTTCACTTACCAATTATAATATTTTCGCTTTCTGAGCTGTTGGATAATTATAATAATGAATTTTAATGTATGAATGCATTTAGGTTATACATAATACATGCAATTTTAAAAACAAACATGCACAAAGACTCACATGCAGATTGCAGTTACCTTGGCATGATCACGTTAAAACAAAGTGATGCTCTTGAACTCAGACAGTACAAGGTTTTTAGTTCTTTACTATACAAGTTAAAAAAAAGTTCATACAAAAAAAAATACAGAACAAAGACACTATTTAGTGCCCAATATATCCGAAATCTAATAACATGATTTTATTTGTATATAATAATTGAAAGCGATCTAACTAGAAACTTAGAACAAGGTAGATTTTTCATAGTTTAATTATTTTGCCTATTAGAAGACAGTAATAACAGTTAACACTATTTCGTATGAATCTACAGATTATGAGCTTACTATGTCTAGGAATCTTATGTAGATTTATAGAATAATACTTACATATTTTCACAGCCATAATAACAGGTATTTGCGGTCCAAACTATCCCGAATTCAGTAAGAAAACTGCATAGTTTACGTGAGTCGGAAACTGTGGTCGGAAACTCGACAAAAATGTAAGGTTTATGTATGAACCATGGATAATTTTATTTAAATATCTGATTTCAACGTTACACACAATACAACTTCGTATTGTTCGAATGTATTTAATGTTTTTAATCCGAATACGAAGTTATTATAAACCGATGCGGATCATCAACCTCAGAATTCGTCCTTCTTCTTAAAATGAAAATATTGACATTTGAACTTATTTTAACTTGACATATTTTGTTTGACAGATATAGATGATAAAACCACGATAAAACTAAACATTTAAGGCTATGGGCAAGACCAAAGACAATCTTTACAGTTTATGGTACAGTATAAAAGCGAGTAAAAGCCAGCAAAAAGCCCTAAAAAGCCCAAGAGTAGTCATTTACAATCTGTAGGTAAGTACATAGGTATCCTTGTAGGTAGGTATCATATTCAACCACGAATCTATATATTCAACAGCAAATCAACACAGTAGGGCGATTGTCTAAAACCTGCATCAATCATTATTACAATCTCAATTGTTCTGATTAGCTGAATTTGTGCGATTCTTGTTGCAACAATGCATTGTGGCCAATAGTGAGCGAGCATTAACCAATCAGAGATGATTGCGATCGTGACATTGTAGCTGTCAAACAACCGCGGTGGGGCCACGGATATTCAATTGTATGTTCAATTCAAACATTCAAACTTCCTCCAAACTTCACTAAATTCCGTGAAATGAAATTCTGTCAAAATTCAAATCAAATGTACTCTGTGATTCAAATCAGGCCCTGTCAACTGAGGGCCATAAAAGATGCATCAGTCCATTTCTTTCGCACTTTCTATTCCTCTTTCGAAATCCACAGGACTATCTCGCTCCACTCACACAGTATTAAAGGCACATGTACATACAGCACACCTATGATATTTATCCTATATGTTATTGGTCTGTGATTCAAATTCAAATTGCTTGCCCATAGTGTGCCCATCAGGCCCTGTCAACTGAGGGCCATAAAAGATGCATCAGTCCATTTCTTTCGCACTTTCTATTCCTCTTTCGAAATCCACAGGACTATCTCGCTCCACTCACACAGTATTAAAGGCACATGTACATACAGCACACTCTCTCAAGATTGCTCGAATATTATTGGTCGGTGATTAGCTCCAATCGGCTTTCATTACATAGAATTTCAAAATAAAAACGTGATGTCGGTTTTGAGAGATTTTATAACCTAACCTAAAAAACTTAATTTTTCTCCTATTGCGAGAGTTGTAAACCTTGTGGTTTAAACCTGGAAGTGTGCTGCAGTTATAACAGGATATTCGTTTTATATTTCTATTTTCAGTTTTTTAAGGGATTGTTTTAATTTAGAGATATAGTGGATGTGCTCTTTAAACTTGCCTACCTAATTTAGGCTTAGTAATAATTGTTAGTGTTTCTAAATACCTACCTAGTATCCTTTTTATCCGATATGAGGCAGTGTAGTGTACCTAAGTGTAAAAGCACCTTACATTTACACGCCGTACCTTTTACCGACACAACTAGATGGAAGGCATGGTTGTTTAACTGTCCATATTTGCGTAAGTACTCCCTTAGGCAATTAGAAAATGTCAGGATTTGCGAATCCCATTTCTTACCTCGGTATATCGTAAATAATAGATTGACAAAAGATTCAATTCCCACGCTGAATTTGCATATTACACAGTCTTCTAAAAACCCTAAAACTAAACTAAAAACCCTAAAAGGTACTAAACCAGTACATTTTAAAATTGACAAATTTCTAGAGATATCCCCTTTACAGCGTGGTAAACCCTTCGATGTTAACATAGTCGATATCCCATCGACTTCACAATCAGACAACCAAAGTAAGAATGAGCAAGCTTCTGTTATTTTAAGTCCTATTGATTTAGTAAACCCCTTGCCAAATATCCCGATTCCTGACAAACAGAAGTCACCAGATTTAATTCAGCAGTCTATTTTAGAGCCAACAACTTCTATTACTCATTACTCACAACCACTGAGTCCTGCTCCTCATGAGTCCATGCATTCTGAAGTGGTACCGGTGTTATTGAAGGATTTGAAGATCTAGGAGGTGGTGAACGCACTAACAATGTTGCTGACAAAGTTTTAGTGTTTATGTTACGGGGCATATTTTTACCTTGGAAGCTACCTATAGCATTTTATTTTGTACGAGATGGAATTAAAACCTTCTTTCTAAAAAACATTATTAAAGAACTAACTAAGGAAATATTAAAGACAGGATTTGTTTTGAGATCAACAGTATCAGATCAAGGCTCTGCCAATGTTGCTGCGATAAACTCATTAATAGCTGATGCACGCGAAGATTTACTTCGAAGTGGCAACGATGGGTGTAATATAATACATTATTTCATCGAAGGAAACAAAATATATCATATATATGATGTCCCACATTTACTCAAATGTTTCCGCAATAATTTTCAGAAGAAGGACTTGCTCATCGGGAGTCAGCGTGCTCAGTGGGACTACATTGAGAAGCTGTTTGCTGTTGATGGTGTGGCAGGTGTTGGGTGGTCTACCAAATTAACAGACAAACATGTGAAACCAAATTCATATGACAAGATGAAGGCAAGTAACTTTTGCTTTGTAACAATAGCTTTGTGATAATGTCCTTGCCATGGAAAAATCCAATAAAACTACGGTGCGCAGACCTTAGTTGTTGGTACTAAAACTTCTTGTTTTCGTGGTGTCTATGTGATCACGTTTTTGAAAGCACTATCTCCGAAACTATGGGTTGTAGACCCTGTTGTTGGTCCATTTTAAGTTTCAGCTTACAAAATTCTCATCACATGATCACATAGACACCATGAAAACAAGAAGTACCAATAACCAGGGTCGGCGCCCAATAGTGTCGAAGATAATTATGAGCATACTAGGTGATGCCCGCGACTTCGTCCGCGTGGATTTACATTTTTCAAAATCCCGCGGGAACTCTTTGATTTTCCGGGATAAAAAGCAGCCTATGTGTTAATCCAGGGTATAATCTATCTCCATTCCAAATTTCATCCAAAGCCGTTCAGCTGTTTTTGCGTGATTGAGTAACAAACATCCAAACATCCACACTTTCACATTTATAATATTATTAGGATTAGGATAATTAGGTTGAGGATAGTATAGTTATGAGCATAGAAGATAATTTTTTAAACAAAAATTTGAATCCTTATGAATTTCCAACCCACTCATTTAAATTCTTTAATTATATTTTAAGCCCAATGGGGCCGATTCTCTAGTACACAATCTCTAAACTAAACTAAATTAACTGGTCTAAATCTAGTGCTTTCCTTTTCCGCAAGCAACATTATGAAAGGGATAGCAATAGATTTAGACGTACCATTTTAGTTTAGCTTAGAGTTTGTGTACAACGGAATTAGCCACAATGTTTACTTTAAATCTAAATAGCATTATCAAATTTAGTTTATTAACATATCTAATAAAAAATAACTATGCATTACAGGTGAAACTTGCTGCGCAAGTCTTCAGCAGAGATGTGGCCCACAGCTTAAGAATACAGATGAACACTTATCGTCAACTACAACTGGAACATGGTTATTGTCCTCCATCTGTAAACATTGATAATGGACTTTTCACTGCTGAGATCCTTTTATTGATTCATAATTTATTCAGCAGCCTGAACTCCTCCGGCTATTCCAGTACTGACCTATGTAATTCTTTATCTATAAATTCAACTCATCTTGATTTTTGGAATGAAGCAGTGAAGAAACTAGAATCAATGAAATTCGATGCGTCAGATTCAAGAGAAAGTAAGCCATTGTGTTTAAGAAATTTTATACACGACATTAAAACTATAAAACATCTTTGGTCAGATCTTAGAATAATCTCAGGCGTTAAATTTTTGAGTCTGACGCGTTTAAACCAGGATCCCCTGGAAAATTTCTTTTCTCAGATTAGAGGTCAGGGTGGTTCTAGCACACACCCGGACTGTCATAATTTTGTTTCATTGTTCAAAACATTGTTGATCAATAACATTACAACCGGGAAATCTCTGTATGCGAATTGCGCCGCCGATAGTGATAAAATGCTCGGTACTCTAAGTAATTTGGTAAGTAGACCAAAACTTGATACACGATTTGTTGATTACAGTTCTGATATTCATAACGTAAATTTTATTGAAGAATGTGTTCCACCTGAAAACGTTTTTCAAACGAATGCTTTGTCTTATATTGCCGGCGCAGTTTGTCGGTATTTATTTCCAAAGTTAAATTGTGAGCAATGCCCAAATTGCCGAAATACACTATTGTCTAACGAAATTAAATCATTTCATACTTTAATTGAAATGAAAGAATTTGATTCAAGTAACAAAAAATTGTACTACCCATCCAATCAATTGTTGTCCCTGGTATGGGATTGTATATCTATCATTGAAAAAATTTTGCCAGACATATGTAAGGTTTACATATATTCAGATTTAATTAACAAATTCGAACAAATTAATACATCTTGGTTTGATTGTGTTGAGCATAAATCAGATTTTTTAAAAGCTTTTTGGTTGTTCGTAATAAGAATGCAAGTTAGACAATGGTGTATTAACTTCAATAGAAGAATACATAATGTTGATTCGAGAAAAAAGGGAAAGGAAATGGAAAATTTGATTGCGACAAAAGTTACTAAAGGCGCAAGCTATAGAACTGTACGTCGCAAAAGTAATTAAGGTTTTAAGCCACTGTTAAAAGTTTGAATTGATGTTTTAATGTTCACTAGCATATGCTCGCGACTTCGTACGCGTGGACTACACGAATTTCAAACCCCTATTTTACCCCCTTAGGGGTTGAATTTTTAAAAATCCTTAGCGGATGCCTACGTCATAATAGCTATCTGCATGCAAAATTTCAGCCCGATCGGTCAAGTAGTATGAGCTGTGCGTTGATAGATCAGTCAGTCAGTCAGTCAGTCACCTTTTCCTTTTATATATTAAGATTAACTTTATTATTTTATCTCTCTTGAACAACATTAAAGTCGTATCATTTTGCCATTTCCGTTCGCAGACTAACTGACACGCCATGGCTTCACTCAGGTGGAATTCTATTTCTCTTTATTCTCTATCCCGTGGTAATTTAGAAAATTGCATTTCGCTTCAAAAATTTCAACTTTTTAGGTCCAAGTGTTTGGGCTGGGTGTTGATGAGTCAGTCAGTAAATCGAGACTTTTCTTTTGATGTGATGATGATTGCACTCCAATATAATATGTTATACAGCATACTGACAGGTTCATAATGTATCTATCTAGTATAATATTTTAAATTATAGCCTCATTGAGCGCTTCTAAATTCTTAACCACATAAGTAAAATGTTAAATACCTAGTATATATATAAAACTCGCAATCCGCCTGTGCAATCACTTATAATTCTAAAGTAATATTTTGAATACCTACTTCAAAACTTATTAGTTTTCTAAGTTAATATGTTTTTTGGAAAAAAACTTTTTGTTCTTATTTTATAATAGAAGCATAATCATCTAATTTCGTAAATATTTTAAAACACAGCTGATATCCTCATTGAAGCTCTGGCTATTGCAGTGATTTTGTATTGTATAAATCTTTATCATTATAATTTAAAAATTCGAGTTTTTGGGATGAAAAAATTACAATCATCCTAAAAATATGCTTGATGGTGCAACCACAGTTTTAGTGGTGCGGAGTTGCAAGTAACACGCGTGGTTTTCAAATGTATGATTTTCACACTCATGTAATGTAACGATCCTTAAAACCTTTTTGACCTAAAAATAATAAGATTGATTAAGCTGTGCAAGGGGTTGAGGCGGTTGCGCGGGTTGCACTATGAGGTTGCACTTATTTTTAGGATGACATTTCTATTGATCGAATAAATCATTTTATGTATTTTGTATCAACTAAATATGGCAAAGATAATTAATTAATTAAATGTGCACCCTGCATAAGACTTATATAATGTCAATACACTTTCTGCTGACTTAAATATGCACCTACAGCATGCGTTATATCTATCCAAACCCATCATTGTTTAGCTGGTACAAAACTATTTTAGACCTAAAATCTTTAGAATTAAAATAGAATACAAGTCTTAAAATAATGTAATACACTACAAAAAAAAGAGCAACTATTGAGTTTCTTGCCGGCTCTTCTCAATAGAATCTGCTTTCCGAACCGGTGGTAGAGTCGCTTATTATTTATTCTAAATAAAGTTTTTATATTTTGATAAATTTGTTTGATTTTTCTTTTGAGAAACTAAATTCCTAAATAATTATTAGTAGGATTACCGATAAATACTGAAAATCGGTAATTAATAGCAAAACCGTTAAAATCTGTAAAAAGGACATCACTAAAAAGTTACGGTTTTCCTGCTGTCACGCCATCCCTAATTTACGACAATCCGGGCATATAATTGCTATATATTATATAAAGTTAGAAAGAGATGGTCCTGTGGATTCTCATAGTAAAAACCAATAAAATGTGAGACAGACAATCACTACTACAATGACAATTTGTTATATAAATTCCTTGCCTCCCACTTCCCCTTACTACTGAAACAAACATCGTCTATGGAGTTAGCGGTCTGTATCCTATAAGTTATTGGTCTGTGGTGCCCATAGTTGATCGCTGAAAAATGAAATTATAACAAGCTGTACAATTAATATGAAATGTGAATCAGAAAAATGAGTGTCTTATTCAATGACAACAACTTACGTTATATAGATCACAGAGATTTCTTGGCAAGTGTTTATAAAAACGTAAACAGTGAGCTAGCTGGAAACCAAAGCTTAACTTTCAACAAAAAGTTATTTTGTATTAAAAGTACCACCAATAATTTAACAGTAAATAAGAAGAGATCACGAGAAAGCCATCAGGTATTGGAAGAAGTAAGTACCTACCTAACAAATCCTATTTTGTTTAAATAAAGTAATAGATTTTAATACAACAGATAGTATATTCTCTGCTACAACAACAAATGCATTTATCCATCGATGAATTATCCCAATCTTGCCAAGTCTCACGAAACTGTGTTGCTTGTTTGGATCGTCAGGATCACAGGTGTACAGTTCGCAGAGTAGATGGTAGTACTTAGTCCAAAAGGATTAAAAAGTTTGCATTTCCGGCAAAAGGGGGGAGGGGGGATGTTTATATCGCTTATAGTTAAGCTTATAAGAACATTTAATTTATTGACATTCCTTGTTCCAGACAGCTAAAATAAAACAAATGTACAATGAACTTGTAGCTAAATTACCATCAGGAGTAAAAGTAGGTGTGAGCAAAAAGTATGATTTATTGGAAACATCACTGGTTAGAGAATTAGCGCAGAACCACTTTGAATCAGCCATATATCATCATCATGGATTGAATGGCGGCAATAATTCTAATACTCCTCTCAAATGTAAGATTAAAGATGACTGGTTTTTGATACCACAAAATTCCAGGTATAAGCTTATATTCTTCATTGATCCCAATCCTAATATCTATACTTAAAATTATCCATACTAATATTAGTCTGTCTGTCTGCTAGCTTTTCAAGGCCCATCTGTTTTACCGAGCTTGATAAAATTGTTTTCAGATTTTTCCCCGAATGTCTGCTATAAGATCTACCTACCTGCCAAATTTCATGATTCTAGGTCAATGGGAAGTATCTGTAGGTTTCTTGACAGACCGACAGCCAGACAGACAGACAGACAGACAGTGATCCTATAAGGGTTCCGTTTTTCATTTTGAGGTACTGATTCTGAACCCTAAAAATCGAGTCCCATGGAATTAAAAAAACTAATTCCATGTGGACAAAGTCACAAGCATCATCAAGTGAAACATATTTAGATGATTTATTAATTTTGCTAGCAAAAGTATGAACATCTAGTTTGACCATGAAAATGTTACAAACGGGCATATCTTTTGCATAATAATAAATACCTTTTGTGTTTTTTAGATTCCTCTGTGGCTGTGTAAAAGAACAATGTGCAAAATTGAATGGCAATAAGTTTAATATAATGATAGCTGACCCTCCCTGGTGGAATAAATATATCCGAAGGTTAAAAGGAGCTAATAATAAATTAAGGTTGGTAACTATTGGACAATGTTGTATACTTAAGCAGTAGAGTGGTAACTAGCCACGGCCAAAGCCTTCCTCAAGACCCGAGACAATTTAGAAATTATAAATTCTCAAATTGCCCCTGCCAGGAATCGAACCTGGGACCTCCACTTATAAGACCACAGCGCTAACCACTGCGCCAGAGAAGTCCTCAAAAACTTTGAATATTAAAGAGGTACCTACTGTATTTATCTATAGAACATTTTCTAAGAGATCAGTTTATTTGTTTTTCAGTTACTCAATGATGTACAATGAAGACATAGCATCAATCCCTGTAAAAGACCTCCTCTCAGAAAACTGCCTCATTGCTGTATGGTGTACAAACGCACTAAGCAACATAAATGCTATCAAAAACCTCATATTCCCGAAATGGGGTGTAGAGTATGTCACAACTTGGTATTGGTTGAAGTTAACAATAGATTTGAAACCGCTCTGCCAGTTTGGTAGTGGGTGTAAGAAGCAGCCATATGAAAGGATTGTTATAGGAAAAGTTGGCAATGTGTGCGTGCCCAGTGACCTATTGGTGGCTAGCATTCCAAGTGCACTGCATTCACATAAACCTCCATTACTTGGTAAGAAACCTAGTCTGTATTTTAAACTGATTGATAAACTCACAATATAGATACAATAATTATAGTTATCTAAATATATAAAAGGATAAGGTGACTGACTGACTGATCTATCAACGCACAGCTCAAACTACTGGATGGATTGGGCTGAAATTTGGCATGCAGATAGCTATAATGACGTAGGCATCCGCTAAGAAAGGATTTTTGGGTTTGAAATTTGTGTAGTTCACACGGACGAAGTCGCGAGCATAAGCTAGTCTCTTATAATAGTCTACGCATGTCGTACCTTTCTCAGTAAAAACTTATTATTTCAGATCTCTTAACACCATGTATTGACGTACAAAGCCCGCATATCCTGGAGTTGTTCGCACGCTACCTCCTACCTAATACAACCAGTGTGGGCTACGAACCCTTGAAATGGCAACATTTGTCTCTATACGAAGAAGCTGTTGATGTTACTTAAGTATCTATTTTTATTTTTTATTATATTTTTTTATTAATAAAGGAATATATTTTTAATACTCAAAGTTAAAAAGTTATTATGCAAAGCTATTTTTTATGACTTAGCCAGAAAGATATTTCAAAAAGCGGGAGAGCGAAACCAGTTTAAATGTAAAGCCATCCTTAAAGTGATATAATACTATTATACATGTCTCACACCCGGCTATACACACGTGTTTAGTCGACGTTAGCCCGACTAGCAACCCTTCCGAGGTCCTTTTTAACAGGGACTCAGTTCGCGCACGAGTCGCGGTCGAGACTGCGCGCCGCGTGCGCCGCTGCCCGCACAGCCCACTGGGAGGGTGGCTGAGGTAGGAAGAAGAGGGGGTGGTGGGGGGTGGGGGTAGCTGCAGATCGTCTCCCGACAATTCTAATAGATAAATAAATAATCAAACAAAAAATAGTTATATAAATAAAATAGTTTATTAAATGGCTATAAGTATGTAGGTAGTTATTGCAGTTTATGATTCGCGTTAACTCTTCCCGTTGACCACGATGACGGTAGTTTTGTTCTTCTTGGGGTAGCCGTCGGGGTTCATCGTCTGCCATCGCCAGAAGTCTGTGCCTGGAATATAGAAAAGTCCAGGTAAGTATATCTATATGAATAAAATATAAAAGTAGTCACTTTTTCATTTACCTAGAGATTAGAGCGTTGATCAATACTCTAATCTTTGGGTCTAGAAACTTGAGATTTTGCATGTTTTGTATGTGTATGTTATCCTGAGCCTGAAATAAGGATTTACAGAAATCCCACCTAGAGCGGAAGCCACCCACATATCCAAGATGCCTCTCGAATCGCGATGTGTTTAACAGATACCTTATCATATCAGTGTGGATCATTTTTCTCGCAGTGATTCGCACGCGAGCGAAGAGTGGTCATACCTAATATAAAGAGTAGCGATCGGCTTGTCGACTTATTTGTGGACTTTCATATAAACACAAAAGGATCTTGACACAATAAAATTATACTTTACTTTTCCTTAGTTTACTTTAAAGGTAAACAAGTAGCTATTCTCGCTGAAATGCGTAAGAAACGAACTAAACGTGATCTCTACGCCCTTGTTACCGCGAATTGACAATAAAATCATGATACGAGTGAAAACCTAATTCCAGTAGGTCTAAAGCGCCGGAAAAATCGCGTCGCTTACGCTTTTCTCCGAGAAGGTTTCTGCGATTTGTTTATCCTTTAAGCAAACTAATGAAAACTAAAGTACAGTAAACAGTGAACACATTAGCTGGAACTCGCCAAACTCATTGGCCCAATGTGTACAGTAATCCATAACGTATAAACAGTAGCTATTTAATACTAACACATCTCTTCCACGGAGTGTTTAGTAGTCCACCCCAGCTCTTGTCTAGCGAGAGAGGCGTCCGCCCACATGGCTGTGATATCGCCATTCCGTCTCGCGACGTATTTGACCGGGATCTTAGCCTTCGTGACGCGCTCAAATACATTCACTAGCTCCTTCACTGACACGCCTTTGCCTGTACCCAGGTTGTATACCTGAAATGTAATAAGTATGCCTTAAATTTTTTATTGAGGGTAACTTCTATATTAAGGCATTATAGGTCTTGCCAAAACTATGTTAGTAGCAGGGTACTGTCAACTATGCTCGAAGCATGAGCGAAAGTACCGAAGATGCGCGGTAACCAATGCGCAAGGCAGAGTCTGATCACAGAAGCTTATAGGTACAGAGGCTCACTCTACAAAGACGTTTTAATAAAAACCGACTTGTCACGATGCAATAAAGTGCAATTCAGCTCGCATAGCACTGCTGCCTAAAAATTAACAAACGCCTCTTACTATCGCGTAAATTCTTATCTCTCATCCGTATCGGATAGGTAAAGCTCATATATTCGTATTTTAAAAAGTGAAGCAAACTGTTTGTGACACGTACAGGCTACATATTATATACTGGCGCAGTGTTTACGCACAAGTAAACAAAACGACACCTACGCTACGAGCTTGCTTCAAATTAATATGGCAGCCTGTTACTCAGTCTGTAAAATTGGGTGTATAGGGTTGGAGCCAATTGAAGGTACACAGTCTTCTTAGTCTTGGCGTTTGTCCTGTCTTACGCCAGGGCTAGTCAGCCATAAAGTATTATTTTCATACAAACCTTTAGCCTAACGTGGTTAGCACTGAGCAAATTCAGCGCAGCCACGTGACCGCTAGCCAAATCCATAACGTGAATGTAGTCTCGAATACCTGCAAATAAATATTTAAAAGTAAGCACCATTTGAAAAATTATGAGCGAAAAGCTTGGCGCTACTCGATACCTGCAAATAAATATTTAAATGGGGCTACCATTTGAAAAATTATGAGCGAAAAGCTTGGCGCTACTCGAAACAGTGCTATGAGCAAAAGTGAGTGCTTGTTGGACGACAACGAAGAGAAATTCCGGATTCTCAAACGAGGTTCTGAACTAGTTAACAGAATAAAAAAACTGGCAGAGATGAACCATTCTGACATGCATCCTGAGGCTGCTATTTGGCAAAAAGATTTGGCGAGAAATTATCTATTTTTTATATATTTTTATTTCGTGGCATCCACGTGCTTCACCCATTGCTTAAAAAAGTTGCACTTTCGGTACCTGTTTACCAAGTCGTTAACAAGATAAATAATTTCAAGAGCAACTTTAGTTATAAAGAGTTCCATAGATGTGTCTGCACACGGGCATGTAATTTACTATTTTCTTACAACGCGTGAAGTGATGAAGGTTGACTGACGAACCAATAGAGCGCCAGCACGGACACTCCCGCTGTTGCCCCGAACTCCGCGGTTTAAGGCCAGGGTTCTGTTCAGCTGACCCTACTGTAAACTGTAACCCTATTTTGATCTTCCACATCACATACCGGTCCCGTCAGGCGTGTTGTAGTCGTTGCCAAAGATAGTAAGCACGGGTTTCTTCCCCAGCGCCACTTGTGCCATAAAGGGCATGAGGTTTGTGAACTCCTTCGTTGGGTCCTCGCCGATCATACCGGAGGGATGAGCTCCCACCGGGTTGAAGTACCGGAGCGATATTATGTTCCATTTCTGTAAACGGATGCGAATTTTTGTATGAAAGCAAAAAAAAGGAGGATGTCCACAATTCGAGCGAAAAATATTAGCTAGGTATAACAGGCGAATTAAATTTGAAAATCTATTCAACCATTGCCTGAATCGGTTCAGGCAATGGTTTAATCGGTTAAATACGAGTATTACAGGACATATTAAATGAACTAGGTAAGGTAGGTAGGTATAAGGTAAATGAGTCAGTTACTATCGATATAGATACTGATGTAAAGTTAAACATATGTAGTTAGAAATCCTCAAAAGAGTTTTACAGTTCAGAATATACAATGGGATTTTCAAATTAATTTATTTATGTGACCATGATTATAATTTAAAAGTGAGAACTTATTTCAATTGGATAGCACCGAAAATAAAGTTAATAAAATTGCAATTTTTGCTGTTATAAAAAGATGAGTATAAGATTTCCGGTGTCACTAAAGATTCACGTAACACTGCTAGACTGTATAAGAGCCTTGAACTTAACAGTCTGAATAATGCGTTTAGTAGGTTAATGGAACCGGTTATCGGACATCGAGAGCTCATTCTTTATAATTACCTATGTCATCCGTGACCGCCACACGTGGCTGTTAGAATTATTGGGATTTAGGGAGGTCGCCCACGGCGTCTTTTTGCAGCGATTCAGTAGCGCGTTTCAGTGACGCGCGTCTGCATGACTACTTTGACAGTTTATGTTAGTGGCATTTGCGAACGCGCGATAATAGCGATTCATTAGTGATTCAATCGCATATTATCGATTCAGCATCAAAGCTATCGCTGTCTTTTTGCAACTGTATCGCTCCAAAAAGTCACCGTGTGTGACTGGTGACCTTAGATTTATTGAGAAGCTCAGGTGCTTTGCGGTTGCCCATAGCCCTATGTTATAAATTGGGATGTACTCGTATGCTAATTGAGAAGAACAGGTGCATAGCAGTTATCGAATTTTCTCGGCGTGATATCCATTTGATATATTTTCGATGCAGATTTATTGAGAAGCTAGAGGTTTAGCATTTTTCGAATTTAATTAGTGTGATGTCTATTAAAGTGGGTGGATGAGAAAGGTATAAGACCGTATATAGTAGCGCTCTCTCTGAAATGCCTATATCCAGCAATGGATGCAAAAGAGCTGATTGATTGATATCCATTTGGTACATATTAGACGCTTGTTGATTTCTGTTGACTATTTGAGAAATAAACATCTATCTGAAACTGCACAGCCACTGACTAAAAGGCTTTTCAATCTCCTTGCAAGTGTTTCTTAA
The DNA here is from genome assembly GCF_902806685.2 of Maniola hyperantus. NCBI lineage: Eukaryota > Metazoa > Arthropoda > Insecta > Lepidoptera > Nymphalidae > Maniola > Maniola hyperantus. Next base: position 9,387,119 of record NC_048555.1, read on the forward strand.
CTTGTATAAAAATTATTGGATTTTAATTCTGTCTCCAAAAAATCTTGCTGGATTTTTAGTCGTTTTAGGAAAATAACATTTTTGACAGTTTACTTACTTCATCAGCAGCACTCAAGTCTTTAAGCATCTCCTCAATAAAATACTTCGTTCTTCCGTAAACGTTAGTAATGTTGCCAGTCTGATGTGTTTCGGTGATCGGAAGGTTCTCCGGTTCTCCATATACCGTGCACGATGAGGAGAACACCATTTGGTAGCAGTTGTGTGATCGCATTACCTGGAAAATGCATTTCTTTATTGATAAATCCGTAGTAACTAGTAGTAGTAGGAACTGATTTCCCGGGATAAATTATCACTCTCCAGGTCTTTAACAATACCTATGCAAAAAATCATGTCGAACCGTTGCGACGACGTGATGAAGGTCAAACCAACAAACAAACATACTTTCGCATTTAAAATATTGGTTCTGAGCTGAAATGGAATAATTTATGGGCCTTCTAATTTTTTTTTAAATTGATATAGCGAGCAAACGAGCAGGCGGGTCACCTGATGTTAAGTGATTACCGCCGCCCATGAACATTTGCAGCACCAGAGGAACCGCCGATGCGTTTCCGGCCTTTTAGGAATTTGTTGGTCCGCCCCTTGACTAACCCCATGTTGTAATCTAGTGGGATGGGACGGGACACCGCCGATGGGAGTTGGGAATTTCAAAGTTTTCAACTAGTGCAAAAATTCAGGAAGCTCAGAAGGAGATCTAGAAAAGAAAATATGAGAGTAATGGTATCCATAGACCATTTACCAACATTGTTTATGTGAATTGCCTATTTAAACATTCCAAGATCTCAACAAAACAAAAGTCCTTGAACGCGATTTCAGATGTCTAAATTATAAAGCATCCGCAAATATAGGTAATTTATTTAAAACAAGTTTCTTACCTCCAATAAATTCAGCATGCCGAGTAGATTGTTCTGGTAGTATAAAAGGGGTTGTTGCATTGATTCTCCAACCGCCTTCAGTGCCGCAAAGTGGATGACGCAGTCCACCTTATGCTGAAAACGACAACGGTTTTCACTGTAAGAGTCATCATCATCATAATCAACCCATCACTACTGAGTACGGGTTTCTTCTCAGAATGAGAAGACTTTTTGGTCGTCTACTACGCTGGCCAGTGTGGATTAACTTGAATTGACTTCACACACCTTTGAGAATATTATTGAGAACTCTCAGGTACGCAGGATTCCTCACGATGTTTTAAGTGATTTTTAATTCACAATAGGGCCGATTCTCTTGTACACAATATCTAAACTAAACTAAATTAACAGGTCTACATCTAGTGCTACCCTTTTCCGCAAGCAACACTATGACAGGGATAGCAATAGATATAGGCGTGTTATTTTAGTTTAGTTTAGAGATTGTGTACAAGAGAATCGGCCCCATTGTCTTTTTTACCTACAGTACCTATTGTTATTATCTAATCAACTATGCAATCATGGTAAGTTCTATCACTTCACCGGTAACATTATGAAGAAAACCGCAAACGGCTTTAGGCAATTCCGATAAATCATAAATCATTTTTATCGTAGGTAGGTATATCGTAATAACCTGTCATTACCTTATCAAAGATTCCGTTGATTTGTGATTTGTCTAACAAATCTGCTTTGTAGAATATGGTTTTTTTGCCCGTGATTTCTTCAGCTCTTTGTAAAGCTGGTGAGCCATCTTCGTCGCCTACTGCGTTTGCGAAGTTGTCTATGGCGACTACTTCATATCCCGCTTCCAAAAGGTCGACTACGCAATGGCTGCCGATGTATCCGGCCCCTCCTGTTACCATTATTGTCTTGAATCGCGGCATCTTGGCTTTGTTATGGGCTGTTTACTCTGTTCTGAAAAGTTAAGAATCTAGACTTGAGTGGTGTTCAATCTTTACACTCTACGAGCGAAGAGTTGCATTGAGACGGCAGTGGTCAGAATACCAGGGAATTGAACCCTAATGCCAATGTCGGTAGAACGGGTGTGCAATACTGTGCAAGAACGAGATGCGTTGCCTGTCTGAAATGGGCACAATACGCTTTCATTGAAGCTTCTCTCTTATGTAGTGAAGAGGGACTCGCTCCCTTGGCGGGTCCTCCATGCAGGAGTCTTATGTAGATCTGGCATCGGGTAAAGTTGAAAAAAGGCCTAACCCCATCTCACGGATTTGAGTGAGCTGATATGGAGCTAATAGATAAATTGAATGAATGCTCTTCGATTTGTGATTTTCTCTGAAACGTTTTGATCTTTTCTTTCTTTGAAATTCTTAAGACTGCCAGACACTAAAGGTTAGTGTCTGGAAGCATCTGACAGACGCCCTAATAGCTATGTAGTTCTCAGGTTACAACAAGTTACATCGTGAACTGCGTATTAGCTTCTAAACAATGCGCTATTAAATTCACATGATCATGGCTGTAATTTTGAACTTGGCGCGCGCTTTAAGGAACAAAATGGCGATATAGAAGAGGAAACCATTGCTGGTTCAACTCAATCCATTGATTTAGTTATATGATAAGGAAAATGTTTAGCAGGTAGTGTTTCAGTTGCTATACAGAGCTTTCCTTGAATTTTACGTCAACCTTTTTTATTGGATCGGTCCATCAACGAGGCGGATTGAGCCGTCTTGGGACAAATCTGTCGAAAAAGTTTTTCTGTTTGCCCAAAATAATTTTATTTTGCTTCCCAAGTTAGATATGTACCTAGACCTATTCCTTTTTTTGTACTAATGGACAAACATTACGGTTTCACTTGTTGAAGGTCCGAAACATTACTGCGGAAGCCTTTTAAGACCTTCACACGCATTCAATGATCTTTAATAATATTAAAGACGTGACTATTGATTTTTTAATGCATATAGAATAAAAAATATGTATTTTTTTGTCTACTTAATTTTTGTTACAAGAAAATTGATTTCTTATTTGGTAGCGTTTATAAAGTATTTTTAAATAATACCAAAGATGAAAATTAACTCCAAAGAATTGGTACCTTCTTCTATTGCATTTTTATAATACCGTAGGTACTTGAATCTAAATATATAAAAGGAAAACTGTGACTGACTGACTGACTGATCTATCAACGCATAGCTGGTTTACTGGACGGATCGGTCTGAAATTTGGCATGCAGATAGCTATTATGACGTAGACATCCGCTAAGAAAGGATCTTTCAAAATTAAACCCTTAAGGGGTTTGAAAATTGTGAAGTCCACGTGGACGAAGTTTGAAAACGAATGATTAAGACTAGGTACCTACTTAGAGGCACAGTTCTTAAATGGATTCCTCAGACATTAAGCTAAGAACGCTAAGTGATCATCAAGGAGCTTGCTTACGACATAGTTTCACAATTTGATAGTGGTTTGGTTTATAATATCTCAGTCTCAAGGTATAGAGGAGTAAAATTATCAAGGGATTCTAGAATATGATGAAACTTTCAAGAATGCTACTATCGTCATTATTGTTATACCTACCTACCTTACCTAGTGTAGATGTTTGTTTATAGTTACTTATTAATAGTCTGAGATAGGTCTATCTATGGTGTTTTAATAATAGAAGTAGAAAGGCTTTTTATTCAAACTGTGTGCTCAAAGTGCTTTTGATTCATTAAAAAAATCTACCACTGGTCGGAATAATTTTTCTAATACATTCTGTTATATTGAAAGACTTTGCTAAGATAAGTTTTTAAAACTTTTGAAATAAATAAATTACCTAAGTAAGTAGATTTTATTTTTTAATTCTAAGTTCATATTATTAATATCTAGTAGCTCCGTGTAGCTTTAAAACATGTAGGTACCTTCCTATTAACTTAATACAGCTAATCGTGATATGAATGAGTAGTCCATGATATCATCAGCCATTTCCTATGGCCGTAATATCAACTGCAGATGTTCTTAAGAAAAAAAAACATCACGCATCCGGCATCCGTTGCGGGCTAACAACCATAAGAGCTTATTCGTTGCGCGCTCCCAACAAATGTTGGTTCTCATTTGATTATTAAATAGGTATTTACCCAAACAAAGCGCCATCAAATTCGCATACCTCTGGTTGTAACTTTGAAATTGGTACGCGCTTTAGGGAATAAAATGGCCATAATAGGGTATTTTACCCTCTTTTAGGGTTCCGTATCTCAAAAGGAAAAACGAAACCCTTATAGGATCACTTTGTTGTCTGTCTGTCTGTCTGTCAAGAAACCTACAGGGTAGGTACTAGGTAGGTTAATGTTTTTTCGATTTGTAGATTGCAAAACAAGCTACTTTTTTGGATTTTACATCAGAAAAATATACCCTTTTTTTAAGTATATTTGAACTTGTTAACATCAGGCCCATAAGTCCCATTCTCTTTTAATTTGTCCACCTTTGCAACTTACAAGCATGCATTTACAATTTAATTGCAACAATTTGCAAAAACCGTTGCAAAAACTTATATTAATAAAACTAAAGTATCTAGGTACTAAAATCTAATATTCTATCACTACTCCTATTATAAATGTGAAAGTGTTTTTGTTTGTTTGTTGGTTTGTCCTATAATCACGTCGGAACGCAGCAACGGATCGACGTGATTTTTCTTAGGGTATAGTTTAAAACTTGGAAAGGGGCATAGGCTACTTTTTATCGCGCAAAATCGGAGTTCCCACGGGATTTTTAAAAATCTAAATTATCAGCTTTTCTATCTACTTCTAGGTACCTATAGTAGGTATTAAGCTGTTTATGAAGGTGAGCATACCTATTTCATCTTTAAACGAGATTTGACTCTGCGAAGTTTATTATCCTATTCAAAGTTAATAATTATGTAGGAACTTGTTATTACGAGTCTCCCTTTGCTGCGTTCATGGGTTCATTAACCCTTATGTATTAGCTTATAGCTTGTAGATACAGCATAGTTTTCACTTTACCATGGAATAATAATCGCGAATTCTTTTGAGACTCCTCAAGACTACTTTCCAGAACACCCTCGCTTTGTACGGTCTGACGAAAGAATTCCTTACTTATGAGTGTATGAATTACCTACTTACAGTTTATAAAAAAATGGTTTCCATTAATATATCTAAATATATAAAAGTAAAAGGTGACTGACTGACTGACTGACTGATCTATCAACGCACAGCTCAAACGGATCGGGCTGAAATGGGGCATACAGATAGCTATTATGACGTAGGCATCGGCTAAGAAAAGATTTTTGAAAATTCAACCCCTAAGGGGGTGAAATAGGGGTTTGAAATTTTAGTAGTCAATGCGGACGAAGTCGCGAGCATAAGCTAGTTATTTTATATTTTACATCTGTGTCATCATTTTTGTTCTTCGTTTGTTTAATTTTCTCTACATCTTCATTTATTATAAATTACATTGGTTTTTTAAAGTTAACATTTGGCTTACCTATACATATAGGTAATATAACTCTAGAAATTATCCATAAATAAGTGCCTAATATTATACAAAATATGTAGGTATCTAAGTGATAAAATAAATAATTACAAAAATTCTTCCGAGACAAATTCTCACGCATCAATCAGAATATCATCAAACAAACTTTCAAGTTTCAACCGTAATATTCACTTTCACAGAAACCGTCGTAGATATACCGTTAGACAAAGAATAACTCACCGCGTATTCCGATTCAGTGCTCCATTAACGTATATTCACTAACACTAGGATATTATAATAAAATGGATTATACAAAATGATGAGTAGGTACAGACGCGCGTGAGAGGCCGGTGCGCGCGCGCATCTGAGTCTGTCGCCGTGTCCGCCCGACCGCAGGGAAGGCACGTCAATGCATTTGCAATCGGAATACAATCACACCGATTACCTACCTAATACCCGATCGCATGCGTCGTTAAAATCTGCGAATTCATACGACTTTTTTTTAAATTCTGATATATCTAAGTTAGCCCTTGACTGCGATCTCACGTGATGGTTAGTGATGATGCAATCTAAGATGGAAGCGGGCTAACTCGGAAGGGGTGTGGCAGTTTTATTAAACCCATACCCTTGATTGGCTTCTACACGGCATCATACCGGAACGCTAAATCTCTTGGCATCACGGCTTTCCCGATAGGATGGTGGAACTAACCACGGCCGAAGCAGTGGCGTAGCTAGGTAACCAAGGGCCCTGGCGCAAATCAAAAATGGGGCCCCACTGCTATCTAACTGGTTATGTTTTATCAAATAAAAATATTAAATACAAATACATTCACAGAAAGAATTTAGGGTAATTCCCTAGTAACTTTCGGGGGAAAATGGGAGAAATTTTCAAAACTTTAGTTCGATCGAGATTTTCTGGTAAGGATTCGAGGGCCCCCTGAGCTTTAGGGCCCCGGGGCACTGCCCCGCCTAGCCCCTAGGTAGCTACGCCACTGGGCCGAAGCCTCCCACCAGACCAGACCAGAGACAATTGGATGTTTATTCGCGAGCTTCGCGTCGGTGTGAGAGCCGGCCGCAGGCTCTCGACAGTGACCCCGCTCGAGCAGCCTCGCCAGAGTACCGTAAGATCACTCGCTACTCGTCCCGTAGCGTATTGGACTACTCACCGGTCATAATAATATCATTCAACATTACGTTAATGTGTTTCGTATGGAATGAAGCGATTTTGAATGATCAGGCTCTGATGTCCGAAGTTTGCCAAGCGAAAAATCCATATCCATACTAATATTATAAATGTGTGTCTGTCTGCTAGCTTTTCACGGCCCATCCGTTCATCCGAATTTGACGAAATTTGGTACAGAGAATCATCTGGTCTGTTATAATAATCAAAGGACAATGACAAAATTTCTATAGAACCGTGACCCATTTCATTATATAAAAATTTTTTTACAAAAAAAATAAAAACCGACTTCGTTACACAAACACTAAAAATTGAAAAATAATTTAATTTATTACCGAATATATTATGTATACAAGAGTTAATATAGTTCCATAATAATACTTTTTGGTGCCGGTGCCAATTAGCTTTAGCTGCGCGAATCGTCTAGACTTCATATTTTTATGGGACTCCACCATGGCACCTCATTGGCACCGACCCCAAAAAATATTATTATGGAACTATATTAACTCTTGTATACATAATATATTCGGTAATAAATTAAATTATTTTTCAATTTTTAGTGTTTGTGTAGGTAACGAAGTCGGTTTTTATTTTTTTTGTAAAAATTTTTTATTTCACAATTTTTAGTGGCCCCATGGAATTATGCTATGACTGGTTAAAAGTCTACTGTTTACTGAGCTATTACACTGATCGCGAGCAATTTACTCTTATCCGTTGAGGAGTTCCAGTATCTATCTTCGAAGATGTTCATCAGATCTTCACCAAATTGAAATGGGACCAACTTTGAAGTATACCCTTTCAAACAAAAAAAGAATTTTCAAAATCGGTCTAGGCGTTTTCGAGTAATCGGGGAACATACATAAAAAATAAAAAAAAAAAAATAAAAAAAAGATTCCGACGAATTGAGAACCTCCTCCTTTTTTTGAAGTCGGTTAAAAAGTCGTTTACACGTATGCTTTATGGAGCATTTTGTTGCTGTTTCATCACTGATAACTAAACATAGGATTTAATACCTCTAGAACTTACGGTTTTTCATTAAATCTGAGTTAAAGTCACAATGATTCTAGGTTATATACAATTTACCTTATAATACTGTGAAACTAAATGGAAACTAATAAAAATATCCGCAAGTTTAAAACCACAATTTTTAATTTTTGAGTGGTTATTTAATACTAGGCTAATTATCATTAATTTATATTGTGTGTAAATTGGTGGGTCAGGATCTGTCATTCTTCTTTGATAGAGGTCTACCAACCTACTCACGTACTGTAGTTCCTGGCAAAAAGAAAAAATGTAAAAAAAAACTCAAAAACCAATAAAAACAATATTTTATTCCTTCCTTTACAATAGGTATATTTTTTACAGTCACAGCTAACAAAGAGCTTAGTTTTTTTTATTTTCACGAAATAAATGAGCCTCACCGCTTGCACCCATGCGATTCAGTCAGATTTTTCATGAAATACTAAGTATGTACCTTTGGTACTTATTAATTTTTTATTGTCCATTACTTGCTGTGCTGGTGTCAATTTTACTTAATTTAGTGCCGATTTTTCAATTGCTAACACTGGAATTCATAGTCAAGATAGGGGCTTCTTTATGAGACCATTCAGACGACGTGTCATATTATTATTGCATAATGTTATCTGAATGGTCCCCTAAAGAAGCCCCTATCTTGAGTATGAATTCCAGTGCAAGTGTTTGGTCAGTTTTTCTTTAGGTTTTTCTATCAGAAATCTGTCAAATTTATTCATCAGTTAAAGTTTATTTTATCACATAGACATAATATATGAGATAATATATTACTTCGTTTTATCATTAGATTGCACCATCTATGCATCTAGATTTATAAAGGAAGTCGGATGATTCGTAATTCGTTTCGAAATCTTAACTTAAAGTTACAACGCTTGAATATTTTTTATTTTCACACTTTTATTCCAATAGATATGTGACACGCTGCATAATAAATAAAATAGGTAATTTTTCTTACCTAAAAATAAATTAATGCCTAAGTAAGTAAGTATATGAAGTTATAATAGGAATACTAGACAAATCGTCTCCATACATATCTACTACTATTAGTAGGTAGGTACCTAATTGGTAAATAATAATTTCACAGCTTTAAAATCAAATTAGTATCTAATAATAATTTTACTATGTCAACATTGTAAAAAAAAAGTAACTAAATAGTTTGGCAACATTAATACTTATAATATTATTTAGTTGAGTTACCGTATAACAAAATATTAGTTTTCTATCCTAATAATACAACATGTTTAAATAAATAGGAAAAAAACCAAGCTTTATGCTTCAAATGATAACCCCACCCCAAATATTGGAAATGCTATACTATAGGCCAAATGATTGATCACGGAATTATGAATGATACTCGGGCAGTATGAAGAATGTCAAAAAAACAACAATTTAATATTTCAGTACTTTATCATATTGCCCAGGCATTATTCATTTCCTATTAACCACTTTGCCCGTAACAGTAACATTAAAACCACACAAATACAATATAAAGAAACAATCACCGTATACCTACGTCCTACGTATAAAAACCTAACATTTATGACTAGTCAAACTTATACTTAAATCCAAGCTTTGGTCGTTGTGCCATTTTTTTAAAAAGGTTTATAAGGGTTTTTTCTATTTTTTTATATAATTTATATTTTTTTCTTCCAAAAATGACGTCGCAGTTGGTGTTGTCGCGGTCGGTGTCAGTTTGTAAATGAAATTACGAGTCTCTGCGACCTGAAAAAAGTTAGAAATAATTGGAATTTCTGTTTTTATTAGTATTATGAATTAAAAAAGTCACCTGCATATAGTCCTAGCACAACTACTGTAGATACTGATATGAGACACTACACTGACACAGTACTGGTATGAGATAACGTGTTCTGCTTCCAAACAACATCATATTTTTAACCGACTTCAAAAAAGGAGGAGGTTCTCAATTTGTCGGAATCTTTTTTTTTATTGTATACCATATTGATCCAACTGGCCATAAAGGTCCTGTCCATATCGATCCTCCAGTTACTATGGTGAGGGGCACGCGGTCATTCGGTCTGTTATTTTGTACAGTTCATACTCACGTAAAAGAACTAGTTAGTTTTCTTGGCATCCTTAGTCTCCTCCTTGGGCTGGCCCTTGCCCAGCAGTTTGGCCAGTGAGTCCCAGATGCCGCCCATGAACAGCGCGCAGAAAAGATTCTCAAATGGCACGAACGGGTCGTGGATGCCGAGCAGGATTGAAGATAACTGAAATAAAAGATTGGCATTTGAGAAACCGCACTTGGACAGTGTGACAGACCTAAATTTTTCTCATCCCGAGAGGGCCTGGGCTCAACAGTGGTGCAGCGATGAATAATTGAGAAAATAAGGTGTCGTAAAATTGATTCACCTGATTGATTCACCTACAGTCCTAGATGAATCAAGTATGCTAGATTTGAGAAACGTAAGGCATCCCCCCACTAGGTAGACGGATGACATCAAGTCGTCTAAGTCGGGGTGCCGACTGCAGACCTTTACAATGCTTCGCAGTCCGATAGTAATATAGAATAGAATAGAATGTTTTTTTATTCATGTAAACTTTTTACAAGTGTTTATGAATAGTTAGGTAGTTTTAATTTACCACTGCGCGAGGCCACTGCTACCATTTATAGCGAGGGGTACTAGTTTCTAGACGGGACTAGATCAAACAGTTCCTTGCACGCTCTACGTATTTATCCTGTAGAATCTAGAATCCTCTTGAGGTAGTGCAAAAGTATCGCAAAGACAGCAATTATGTAGTGTAATAGTATTATCAGGCGGCACGCCGGCCGTTCCAATTAGATGTAAAATCCTAAACCTAATATCTTAATCCTAATAATATTGTAAATGTGAAAGTGTGGATGTTTGGATGTTTGTTACTCAATCACGCAAAATCGGCTGAACCGATTTGGATGAAATTTGGAATAGAGATAGATTATACCCTGGATTAACACAGGCTACTTTTTATACCGGAATATCAAAGAGTTCCCGCGGAATTTTGAAAATTGTAAATCCACGCGGACGAAGTCGCGGGCATCAGCTAGTAAATAAATAATAATAATAGTCTTAACAGTAGAATTGGTACCTTGAAGTATACGAAGAAGATGACTATGCCGAAGTAGACAAGTGCGTGCGGCGCGGAGATGATATCAGTCTTCTTATCCAGCACAAAGATCACTGATGCCACCAGCGACGCTTTCGTGTAGCTGCAAATAACATACACCAATTATTATTTTTAAATAAGTTTTAAACCTACTACTTTATAATTAACTACCTCAATCAAGGCAGGTCTTGTTTACCTGCCTATATTTTTTGGCCTACCTCCTGTACTGAAAATCATAAAAGTGCAGAGGATCAGGAGAGGATATTTTAAGATTGCGTCACCTAATCCGGTATTTGACAGCTAGTCAAATCAGTAACTATTTATCAAACGTCAAAACGCGCGCTTAGTATGCGAGATTCTATGAAATACCGGTAGGTATGTGACGTCACAATCATTTCACCTGCTTTTTTTAGTTTAATCGATAATTTAAAATGGTTATCACACATAAAACTCACAAAGGACGTGGATTTTACGTATTTTGGAAGACCCTCTATTTAATAATCACTGAGAAAGAATATATTTTTGAAAGTTTTATATATTCGGTCGTAAGCCTATTTCACGATATTGTGTCATCGATAACCAAATAGTTAGTTAATTTATTTTAATTGTAAAATACATTAACAAGTAGGGTAGAGATGTGTTTATGTCTTGTTATCAAATTATATTTATGAACACCTACCTAACCATATTTAAAAAATTCTAATAATAATTAGATTACGTACCTATGTATTTATTATCATTATTAGGTATATGCCACTTATATGACTTATATCTAGGTAGAATTATACCTATGGTATATTCTATTGACTGAAGGCAATAGAAATCGGTCTGCCGTCTGAGCACGGTTCAGTGAACATTTAGGACACAGTTTATTTAAAGAGAAATAATACAAAATGTCGTTTAGATAAATTTTAGTGAACATTAGCTTAATAATTTATGTGCAGTGGTATTTTCCAAGAGTCTCAAGTACGAATGTAATATATGTAGCCTACTTAATAAAAATAAAGATAGCGTGTAAACGAGCTGGCGGGTCACCTGGTGTTAAGTGATTACCGTCGCCCATGAACATTTGCAGCACCAAATGAATCGCCGATGCGTTGCCGGCCTTTGAGGAATTTGCCTAGGTTTTCGAGTCTTATAACATAAGTATACTTAAATAGAATTTAGGCTCCCAGGCTCGCGTGTTGTAAGTATGTTTACGGTTATTTTTTATTATCCCTCAAACATTTTTTTTATTACGATAGTTAACGACGCACAATGTGAGTTTGTTACAAATAGGTATAATAATAATAAGTACTTAAGTAACCCGATCCAAGACAAGGTAGACCACAAACCAATAAAGAACATCAGATTGTCCAATTGTGTGTGCATTAATCACATTGCCTGGGAATTATTCATAATGACCGATTAATCATTCCGAGGTAAAATATACCAAAAGTGTATTACAACTACAAGACAACTTACAAGCTGGGCTGCATGGTTTCCATGGCTGTAGGCGTCCATGCTCCTCGGATGAGTCGCTCCAGCAACTTGGAGAACCCGGCTCCGTTACCTTTCAGAGTACCTGAAAGAAGAATACAGTTTAGTTTTGACCTTAGGCATTTTGATTATTGTCCGAACTTTCAACTGGACCAAGCCCCAAGCCGTCATGCAAAATCGGACGATATTGTGTCGGTGTGCAGCCGACATTGGGTAAGCATAGTAGGCGACAGGTTGATATGGCAATCGGGGCGTTGATGCCCCGCACATCCGCACAGCCCCTGTGCTAACCCGGCGCAGGATAGCGCGATTGACGTGCGGGGCGTCCTTCCGCCTCATACCCCGATTGGAGTCGGAAGGTGCTCTTAGAAATTCCTCAAGTACCTATCAATCCTCCTTCGTGTTTGGAGTGATTTGGATTCATTGGATTTGCATTGGCATATTTAAGAAAAAGTTTGTCCTAAAAAAGGTTTTTGTTAATTGAGGATATTATTTTATCTGCCATTACTTTCAACGGTAGAAACTTGGCGCCCTTGTATCCAAACACGGGATTAACTAACTGGAACTTACCCACAATAATCATGATGACGTACGCGTTGGGGTACAGCTTGCCAGCGTGCGTCACTCCGTCGTACACTTTCTTGGCGCGGTATATCTCTTTCATAGCCGCCGCTACCACTTTCACTGGTAGAAACTTGGCGACCTTGTACCCTACGTCGAACGGCGTGTAGAATACTACATACCTAGAATAAAAACCAGAAATACAGTTTAGTTCCATAAGATTGGGCCTTATAAGAAAGCTCTAGAGTCACTCAGCGGGCGATGGAGAGAGCTATGCTTGGAGTTTTTCTACGTGATCAAATCAGGAATGATGAGATCCGTAGGAGATCCCCATTATGTTCTCAAAGGTGTGTAAAGTTTACCAATCCGCATTGGGCCGTGTGGCGGATTATGACCTAAACTCTTCTGATTTTGGGAGGAGACGCATGCTCAGTAGTGGGCCAGTAATGGCTTGGTCATGATGATGCAGGAGAACCAGAGTAACCTAGCTCAGCGGTTTGCGAACTTAAAGGGCAATGGGTAAAGGCTAGAGCACATTGTTCGAAAAACGATAGACGTTGGGGTCAGGATGGGATCCCCCGTAAACTGTTGACCACCACCTCTGATCTTTCCCGTGAATATCACTAGCATTCTCCATTGTTGATAGCTATAAGTCCCGCAAATTGCTGATGCGCGTGGCCGCCATTTTAGTGACGTCAGCACTAGACTGAAGTTTCGAGCTGATGGTATATTTTTATTTCGGCTGACGTCAAAATGACGTCATTTCGATGTTAACGAGACATGGTTCCAGCGCAATAGTAATTTGCGGGACTTATAACAAGACAAAGGTTTTGTGGTTTTGACTCTACTTGTTGTTGCTTCTCTATGGCTCTATGTACTCGGTTCGATGATCTGCATAATGAATCTACTAACCAAGTAACTGTCCCTATGCGGTGTGTTCTTCAACGGTGCCAGGGTGCGCTCTCCCAGCAATCTGTTAATCACCATCCCGCCCGCGAATATCACCAGCCTCGTCGACAGCTCACAAGACAGGTTTTATTTGACTCTACTTTCCAAGTGACTGTTCCTGTGACAAGTTGCGGCGTTCTTCAACGGATAGGTTCACCCGGTAACCCGTACGTTGACCATCATCCCACCCCCAAATATCACCAGCCTTGTCTTTTGTATTATTGGCCTTGACAGCCAATAAGACAAAAGTATTGTGGTTTTAGGTTTCAACTCTATTTGTTTTTGTTTCTTCTCTTAGATGACTATATATGATCTATAATATTGACGACTCCTTCATGTTCCTGAATGTTCACTTACCAAGTGAACATTCATATAAATGACAAGTTGATGTGCGTTCTTCAACCGCACGAGGATAGGTTCACCCAGCAATCCATACGTTACCACCAGCGAATACCATTATTGACGGTCCACAAGGCAAAGGTTTTGACTCTACGTACCACGTGACTGTCCCTATGACTAGTTGCGGCGTGTTCTTCAACGGCGCCAGGATAGGTTCACCCAGCAATCCATACATTACCACCAGCGAATACCATCATTGACAGTCCGCAAGGCAAAGGTTTTGACTCTACGTACCAAGTGACTGTCCCTATGACTAGTTGCGGCGTGTTCTTCAACGGCACCACGATAGGTTCACCCAGCAATCCATACGTTACCACCAGCAAATACAATTATTGACAGTCCACAAGGCAAAGGTTTTGACTCTACGTACCACGTGACTGTCCCTATGACTAGTTGCGGCGTATTCTTCAACGGCGCCAGGTTAGGTCCACCCAGCAATCCATACATTACCACCAGCGAATACCATCATTGACAGTCCACAAGGCAAAGGTTTTGACTCTACGTACCAAGTGACTGTCCCTATGACTAGTTGCGGCGTGTTCTTCAACGGCGCCAGGATAGGTTCACCCAGCAATCCATACATTACCACCAGCGAATACCATCATTGACAGTCCACAAGGCAAAGGTTTTGACTCTACGTACCAAGTGACTGTCCCTATGACTAGTTGCGGCGTATTCTTAAGACAACGGCGCCAGGATAGGTTCACCCAGCAATCCATACATTACCACCAGCGAATACAATTATTGACAGTCCACAAGGCAAAGGTTTTGACTCTACGTACCACGTGACTGTCCCTATGACTAGTTGCGGCGTATTCTTAAGACAACGGCGCCAGGATAGGTTCACCCAGCAATCCATACATTACCACCAGCGAATACAATTATTGACAGTCCACAAGGCAAAGGTTTTGACTCTACGTACCAAGTGACTGTCCCTATGACTAGTTGCGGCGTGTTCTTCAACGGCGCCAGGATGGGTTCACCCAGCAATCCATACATTACCACCAGCGAATACCATCATTGACAGTCCACAAGGCAAAGGTTTTGACTCTACGTACCACGTGACTGTCCCTATGACTAGTTGCGGCGTGTTCTTCAACGGCGCCAGGATGGGTTCACCCAGCAACCCGTTGACCACCATCCCGCCCGCAAATATCACCAGCATTGTCGACAGCCAACATGCTAGCGGGTGTTTTCTGGAGAATGCTTGTGCACCTGGAAATGTCGGAGATATGGATTTTAAGCAGAGTCACTTAATTTAAGTGATTAGGTAGGTACCTAAGTCCTGCAGCTATTACCAAAATTATGACTAAAACCGCAAATAACTAGTAAAAATCGCTAATAAATGGTGCCATTCAATAACTTAGTCGCGGTCGGCACTGTAAATAAAGACATAAGACGTATTTACAAATAATTGCCTTATGTCGAAAGACTAGAGAGTAGGTACGGATAGAACATAATTAGTAGGATAGTACGAACCTAATCGATTTTCTGCTGTTATCACATTTCACATCTACGTAAGTAAATAGGTAGGTGCCTCACTATAATAATTTGGAAACGATGTCCTTCGTGATAAATGATAAGTATGATCTACCTAATAATTAATTGATAATGTAGGCAAGCGCGGATCCAGCGTTGTGGGCACGTTGGGCATGGGCCCACAACCCTAATAGACTTGTGACGTCACACTTTCATGGTCTATTCAGGTTGATAGGCTGATGATATTGGTTATATCCAATGCCCACAATGCCAACAACTCTCCCGGTCAGCGTAACTACCGTAGAGAATCGTTTTCCACTCTTCGCAGAGTAAAATCTTTGTTGCTTGCCTCAATGGCACAGAAAATATTATCCGGGCTAGCTCTCCTAAATATACACAAAGATTTGAAACCTGGATAATATGTAAGAATGCACTATATCGATCATGAGCGAGTTCATATTCCGACTCGCACTTGGCCGATTTTTGGGTGGCTGTGCCCACAACCTTTTTTGAGGGCTGGATCCGCGCCTGAATGTACCTAGGTTCCTTTCTGTAAGGATCGCTAAGTTAACATAATACTTAACAGCTTAGTATTATGAAGTGCATAGGGTTGCTTGTTCTGCACAAGCTTGTGAGTTTAGGTGCTTCTTCCGGGACATCATCAATGCCTCATAATAGTGGTGTGATAACTGATGCCTACCTAGTTACCTAAATACGGGTTTGTTATACTTATAACTGAACAGTTCCTTTCTGGATTTAACTAACTGATCTAAATACCGTATGTAGACGGCAAGATCCCGTCAAGATCAGCTACCTACCGAAACAAATAAAGACAAGCAAGTATTTTTACTATGCCTAAATATTCCTTGTGGTAGGTACCTTCTTATGTACAAATAGATTTTGAATTTCAACTGTCTTAAATATGGCTCGTTGGTCTAGGGGTATGATTCTCGCTTCGGGTGCGAGAGGTCCCGGGTTCAAATCCCGGACGAGCCCAAAATCTAATTTTTGTGGAAACCTGTTTAAAAACTACCGCGTTTTTTACACAGAGGTCTAAATAAATGTGTGTCAACGTTATAGGCTAGCTCTGGCTGACCTATTTTTATGGGAAACAGGCGCCATCTAGCTCAAATTTTAGCCATTTGTTTTGAGGTGGAAATCTCGATGGGATCTCATCTCAAGCTGTGTTTACAGCTTCCTCGAATAAAACATAACCTCTCAACCAAATTATTTACTGGTTTCTTTAGTAAATACTACTTAAAATATGCTTGTACCTAATCAGAAGGGACCACGTCATAGGACGATAAAAATATTGCAACAGATAAGTATGACTGCGATAGGGAAAAGAAATATGTTAGGTATTTTGCTTGTTAGTCAAAAAAATGCCTATTCAATTCATTCTAAGTTTGGAAATAAAGAGGTACCTAGGTATGTCCAGTATCCTCGAAATGAACTATTTGTACACGACTAGTCTGTAACCTACGAGAGATTTGTATCTTAGCAAGGAACGATCTATTTATAAACTATTGGTAGCGTTATTTTTACGCTATAATTTTAGAACGATAAATCTCATTTCCGTGATAAAGAATGTTGGGCGACATAGAAAATTGGTGAGTAAGTTATAATTGGCGGGTTTTTTTCGAATTAAAATTTATTTATCACTTACCAGCTCCCAAGTCTTCCCGCACCGCTAGAGCGCATAGTAATGAATGCGCTATATCGAAATACGGGTACATTTTCAGCTTAATGACCTGGTTGGCCAGGTCTAAGAAGGCTTCGGGATCCATGGCGGTGGATTGTTGTGTAACTTAGGATTAATACTGTATTTCTAACTTAACACCGACGATTTTGTTACGGTCACGTGTCCGCGACTGTTCGCGGGCGAAGTAGCCGCGAGACTAGCGTATAGCTCAGCTCAGTCATTGGCTGTTATTACAGTAGCAAATGTAGATTGTAGAGTCGCTTTTTTTAGGGTTCCGTACCCGAATGGTGACAAAGGAACCTTACTACTAACGCTTCGCTGTCGATCCGTCAGTCCGTCTATCTGTCAGCGGGCTGTATCTCGTGAACCGTACATAGAGAGCTGATAATGTCATAAAATGTGTATTTCCATTGCCGCTGCAACAAAAATTAATAAAAAATTCAATATGGCTGCCATGACAACAATATAACTAGGTACATGACAAAAAAAATTTACGAGGTGTAAATAATATTTCTTGGACTACAGAATCCTTCGTGTGCGAGTCCGACTCGCACTTGACCGATTTTTATTATTTTGGTCTCCACTAACTAGCAATCGGAATCGCGAATCTTGGTGGCTGCTTTGCGGGCTATAAACAACAGCTGCTGTAACATTCCTTTTTATCTTTTTATTTTTGTCGATGATTTAAATTCCGTTTCTAAATTTCGTCGTTCACTATCAAGTTTCCGTAGTGTAGCGGTTATCACGTGTGCTTCACACGCACAAGGTCCCCGGTTCGATCCCGGGCGGAAACAGCTTTTGAATTTTTTTTATTTACTAACTTTTTATCATAGTTTAAAAATGAATCACTTAAATGTGTTACTCATCGCAACTCTCGAGAACAGCTGAACCGAATTCGCTAATTCTTTTTTTATAATATTCCTTGAAGTACGGTGACGGAAAAATTTAATTCAACCTCCCCCTCAATTTTCTAAACTCCACCCGAGCGAAGCCGGGGCAGGTCAGCTAGTTTGGAAATAAATAAAATCTATACTTATCAAGCAGATGGAATTTGGTATCGTATATTATTATAAAGTTAGTTTCAGTTAAACATATTATTAAAGTTAAGGCAACTTTAAAATCCGGTATCCACCAAAGCGGAGATATTGTGTTTAGCTGATGGATCAATCAGATTAATGCAAAGAATTTCTAAGTACTATGAAACGCAAAACGTCATAATTTTTTCATTAATTTATCTATGGTCGCGATTACACCTGTAAGTTTTGCTTACGTACCTAATTAACTTATGGCTATTTACTAGTGTGACTCCTCCACTCCTTATTTATTTATTCAGACACAAGTTAGCGCTTAACTGCAATCGCACCTGTTGGTAAGTGATGATATGATGAGGTTGTATAGGTCGGGAGACCTCATTACAAAATTGCTTGGATTTCACTTTACATGCACTTTCCTCACAATCGAAGTGAGGAAACCTGCATGCCTGAGAGTTCCCCATAATGTTCTCAAAGGTGTGTGAAGTCTACCAATCCGCACATGGCCAGCGTGGTAGACTATGGCCAAAACCCTTCTCACTCTGAGAGGAGACCCGCGCTCTGTAGTGAGCCGGTGATGGGTTGATCATGATGATGATGAATCGAAGTGAAAAACAAAGAGTATAACTCGGTCATACATAAAACCCATTTTATGCCCTTGTTGTACAATCTACTATTATTTCTATTCAATTTCTATGATGTTAAATAAAACAACACTAGAGTTATTCATATAAATATATTTACCATGGTAAATTAACCAGTTATAAAATATTAATAAAAGGCTTTACATAATAAGTTAGGTATAAAATATTATTATAATATAATATTAATTCGAGAAAAAGCATGATTAGGAACAGTTTCAATAGTTTTCTCGTCAGTCTTGTTCATTTGTTACATACACTGTACACAGCCAAAACTTTGGAAATATTATGATTCATGGTTAAGGTAACAATTGTGGCTAATTTTGCGTTGAATGCCACCTTAACTCTATTCATAAATAAATTTTGTATTCTTTTTCAAACAGTAACGAAATTAATTACTAAATTATTTCCTTAATTACAAAATTTTATTTTATTTCCTTAATTACTAAAGTCAAATAACATATTTTTGATAAGGCACTAACCCCTTAAAATTACGAAAAAAATATTAAAATTAGCATCAAGTTAGTATAAAAAACAGTTTTTATAATAATTCACAACTTTAAAATTAATTAAAGAGACCTATCTAAGAAAGGAAGTTTTTGGCAAAAGTAGAACAATTATTATTGTTTATTAATTTTATTTTTTTAAGTGTAAGTTTGTCCTTTTCTACCACAATATGACTGTTTAAGGAAAGAGTCTATGAAGATGGGCATCCAACTTCGTTTTATGATCAAAACATTGGTAATAGGTCTATTTAATTCCAATAAAATTTCGAAATAGGTCTCTATAGTTCTTAAAGTGTAATAAATGTTTGGAACAATACGAAGACAAGCAAATTACATTTTAAACAATAAATACTACTAATATAAAATAAAATAACACTCATTCACTTATATACTATATCTAAAGAGCATTAGGAACTTAGTTGTTACTACTAGCTGCCAAGCATACATTTGTTGATAAGGTTCTTTAATTGCATTTATATTATAAAAACAAAAAAAAACAAAATATTTATTTATGTGTATATGTTACGGGTAAGGTTGGAAGTTCGAATGAACTTAGGTTTACCCGGGTTTACTTAGTATTACCCAAGGTTTTTGGGTAATATCCAAATAATAATGAAAATAAGTTTAAATTCGGGGTTTACCCACTCATTTACTGACTCACCTAGGTGTATCCAATGCTTACTGGGTAATGTTAGATTAATTAATTAGATACCCCCCAATATAGTGAGCGGTCTCTTCCGTCGGAAAAGGAAGGTCTTTTTTCTGGGTGGTTTAAAAAGAAATATCAAAGAAGGGGATGGCGGGTCTTACAGACCCCGCCATCCCCTTCGTGGTTCTAACCTAACCCATCTGAGTCGGAGTGCCCTAAGTCCTAAGCTTGCTCTTGATAATGGAAGCGGGGTGAGGAAAGAGTACCCCACTATGCAATGGAGCCATGCATTTCTTCCAACCCGAAAACGACACAATAGCTCTAACAGCATAAACTTTGTCCAACCTAACATTATCCAGCCAGAGTTGGGTAGACCAAGGTGAGTATGGGTAAATTCCGAATTAAAATTAATTTTACTTATTTTTAACCTTTAAACTTTTAATGTCTGAATGGGCAGTTGGCTATTTTTGACACACTTTGATATAACTTTGGAAACTAAGTCGTAAATATGCTTAGAAAATGTTTCAGCCTTAAAAGTCTCATTACACATTGGTTTGCAAGATACTTTGATTTCTAATAATAACATTTCAGATCTTAGATTTACTTCAGAACTAATATTCACATTCACACATAGTCATTTATTTTTAATGTATTGTCATGCACCTAAATGTAAAATGTATTAAACTTATATGTACCTTCACTTAAATTAGAAAATGTATAAATAAAAATTAATAAAAAATGTTATAAAAACCTAAACACTAATTTAATATCGAAGATATAAAATTTAATTAGGTATTAATATAAAATGATACCCCAATAATAATTATTTTCCTCCATAATATTGTCCATTGCACATTTTATCTGAAAATAATTTTTTTGGCATTAAAAAAGTAAGAACTGGCTACCATTTTCAAAAGCTATACATATAACTTAGCCCTTAAGTTAGCTCTTGACTGCGATCTCACTTGGTGGTAAGTGATAATGTCTAAGATGGAAGTGACCTAACCTGCGGGTAATTCGCTAATCAGTGTCTAACACTGGATGATAGCCACAGAGCTCATTTGACATTGGTTAGTTCTACATTGCTGATTCACTGAGTGATATGAAAATATTTTTTCGAAGAAAACCTACAATGGATTAAAAATAAATGTCAAATGTGCTCGGTAGCTATCATACAGTGTAGACACGGAGTTAGCAAATCATCAAATCATAACCACGGCCGAAGCCTTCCACTATAGACCGGCGGGTCGGGATGTTTTCCTTCACCGTCAAAGCAAGTGATATTTAACTACTTAAAACGCACATAACTCCGAAAAGTTAGAGGTGCGTGCCCGGGATAAAACCCCCGACCTCCGATTAGGAGGCGGACGTCCTAACCATCTCCACTCCCATCGGCGGTGTTCCCACTAGATTATAACATGGGGTTATTCAAGGGGCGGACCAACAAATTCCTAAAAGGCCGGCAACGCATCGGCGGCTCCTCTGGTGCTGCAAATGTTCATGGGCGGCGGTAATCACTTAACATCAGGTGACCCGCCTGCTCGCTTGCTCGCTATATCTATTAAAAAAAAAAAAAAAAAAAAAAACCACTAGACTATCACATGCTTTTATTCCTTTGGTTAAATAAAGAAAAATCTAAGAAGAAAATAAATACATACCTTTCTGTTGCTGTAAGGTCCATCATCAATTGTCCATTTGCTAAAATAAAATAAATATTAAAAGGATGGCTGAAAGATTTTCATTTCATACTAGCTTATGCTCGCGACTTCGTCCGCGTGGTCTACACAAATTTCAAACCCCTAATTCACCCTCTTAGGGGTTGAATTTTCAAAAATACTTTCCAAAATGTCAGCCCGATACGTCCAGTAGTTTGAGCTGTGCGTTGATAAATCAGTCAGTTAGTCAGTCAGATTACCTCTTCCTTTTATATATTCCCGACCACGCGTAAGTTTCGGTTTTTTAAGAATCCAGTGGGATATTCGTCAGTGTGAATTTAAGGTCTTTTGAAAATCCTGTGGGAACTCTAATTTTCCGGGATAAAAGTGGCTTATGAGCTCCCCTGCGATACAAGTTGTTACTGTACCAAATTTCATCAAAATCGGTTAAGCAGATGGACCGTGAAAAGCTAGCAGACAGACAAACAGACACACTTTCGCATTTATAATATTAAGTAGGTATGGATTATAACTTTGTCAGAATCGTTATTAAATTACTGTTAACGGCGGTGAAATGGTAACAGACGGATAGACAGACATAACATCTTTTAGGCAAGCGCGTTCTAACCTAGACCTGAACATGGTTTTTTTAAAGCATGATTGTCGATGACCTATTATAATTTTTTTTTATATAACTAGCTTATACTCGCGACTTCATGCGCGTGGACTACACAAATTTCAAACCCTTATTTCACCCCTTAGGGGTTAAATTTGCAAAAATCCTCTCTTAGCGGATGCCTACGTCATAGTACCTATCTGCATGCCAAATTTCAGCACGATCCGTCCAGTAGATTGAGCTGTGCGTTGATAGATCAATCAGTCAGTCAGTCAGTCACCTTTTCCTTTTTATATATTTAGATAATATTATGTAAATTATACATACCAATTTTATGTTGTCTATATCCATCTCGGCTCCTATGAGAGCCAATCTCATTTTGTATGAAATCCATTGTAGCTTCTTTGGTATCACTACCTCTTTCTTGATTAATAACGCTATCTCCTTCTAGCCTCGCCATTGAATCATTTGAATCGTCAAGGACGATTGATTTGCCTGTGTTACTCTTCTTTGATTTAGATGTTGCTATATTCTTTACTTTTGCGGAAATGTCTTGGGCTTGTTTTACTGTTTTATCGTCTTGACTGTTTTTTACTGGTGTTTTTGTACTGGAAGCGGCTAAAGAAGTATTATCTTGAATTTCTTTTACTGGAGTTTTAGTACTAGAAGTGATCAGAGAAGTGTTGTCCTGAGTTTCTTTAACGGTTTTACTATCGTGACTTTGTTTTACTGGCGTTATTGTATTAGAAGCGATCAGAGAATTATTGTCTTCAGTTTCTTTTACAGTTTCACTATCTAGACGTTCTTTTACTGATGTGTTTGTATTAGTAGTGGTCAGAGAAGTATTGTCTTGAGTTTCTTCAACAGTTTTACTTTCGGGACTTTGTGTTACTGGTGTTCTTGTATTAGAAACGACCAGAGAATTGTTGTGTTCAGTTTCTTTTACGGTTTCACTATCTTGAGTTTCTTTTACGGCTTCACTATCTTCACTTTCTTTTTCTGGTGTTTTCGTACTAGAAGCGGTCAGAATAGTATTGTCTTGAGTTTCTCTTTCAGTTTTATTATCTAGTTTTTCTGGTGTTTTAATATTAGAAACAGTCAGAGAAGTATTGTCTTGAGTTTCTTTTTGGGTTTTATTATCTAGACTTTGTTTTTCTGATGTTTTTGTATTAGAAACGGTTAGAGAATTATTGTCTTCAGTTCCTTTAACGGTTTTATTATCTAGACTTTGTTTTACTGGTGTTTTTGTACTAGAAGCTGTTAGAGATGTATTGTCTGGAGTTTGTTTTACGGTTTTACTATCTTGATTATGTTTTACTTGGCTTTTTGTATTGGAAACCGTCTCTTGTTCCGAATCGGTGTTATAGTCTGATCTATCGCTACGACCACTCGTTATGTTTGTTAGCTGTAAAAAAAGATGATTCAATAAGGAAATGAAAATTCAATGTTACAGTGCGACACAAGGCTCTTTTAGCGCGTGGCGATAATTGGAACTAACGCCGCCATCTTGTGAAGTGTCACGCTTTACCCTTATATGTGGTGTTGCCAAGTAAAAAATCTGAAATTCACTGTTTTTGTTCAATATTAGAGCCATTCCATATACAAAACATCACAATATATCTTGATAATATATACAGCATCAATGTGTCTGCATCTTATAGTCTGCTATACGAGTATTTAGCACTAGATAAATATAGTATTTGAGGAGGTAAACATGATAAGTTGGAAGTCCATGGCCTATAAACGGTTTTTATTACTCTTTCTCGATTTGGAAACAGAGGCGGCTTTCCCAGTTTCTCATTCAGTTTTTGCTGGCAGCTTTTCTTCTAGAACTACGCCCCCCTGTCAATGTCATTAAAGTGCCAAAAGAGCCTTGTCGTACTGTAAAAGTAAATATTTTTAACAAACGTAACTACAAACAAGTACAAAATTAGCATGCAATGTGTCGTGTATGCGTGTGCGACTGTGTGTAGATACATTGATACATGTATTTCATACAAGCTCCCAATACTAAGCAAACGTATTGACATTTGATAAAAAGTTGCTATTTGACTAGTAGGCACTAGGTAAGCACCTATTGTTTTTACTACTTACAGTGTAGCTAGAGGACTCATCAGAGTCTACTTCAACGTCAACCATCATCTTCTCTATAAGGCGCTCCATGCTTGTTTCACTAGTAGATGCAACGGTGCTAGCTTCTGGACGTATCTTTTTGTTGCGTTTCACTACCTTGAAATAATAGTAAAGAATATAAACTTATAATCTCTAGAGCATTCTTACAGCTTACTACACCCATAAGCCATAATATTTTGTGCTGAAGGGCCGATGAAGTCGAACATCGACTGCAGATGGCTGTACTATGACTAGTGACTGGTTTGGTTCTTGCATAATTCTGTTGCCCTAATATTTAACTCATCAGTTACTTACCAACACCTTGTCTCCGTTAATAAACTGCGAATTATTGTTTCCCGTCTGAAGCACATGGTGAATTCGAACATCGACTGCAGATGGCTGTACCATGACTCTCTAGTGACTTGTTCAGAGCGCGCTCGCATCATTCTGTTGCTCTAGTACTTTAGTACTTACCAACACCTCATCTCCATTAATAAGCTGTGTGTTATTGTTCCCATAATGCTGTCGCCGGAAACACATGGTGAACTCGAACATCGACTGCAGATGGCTGTACCATGACTCTCTAGTGACTTGTTCAGTGCGCGCTCGCATCAATCTGTTGCCTTGGTACTTTAGTGTGCGGAGGTAGCGGCGCTTGCCTTGTAGGTATGTTACCTGTCGGTAAAACGACCCCATTTATGTATAGAGCTATGTAAAGACTTCCCCTGAAGGATTAAATCAGGTAAACTCTTACGATACTCCATAGCTGGTACACAGTTTTTGGTATTTTGGTGATACACCGAGATCTTTATCTTATGGGAAATTAGAAATCGTACGTGGACGAAGTCGCGGGCAATCACTACTAATCTATACTAATATTGTAAATGCTGTCTGTCTGATTTTCACGGTCCATCCGTTTAACCGATTTCGACTTACAGAGATAGCTTGCATCCTGGAGTTGGAGATAGGTCACTTTTTGTCCCAGATAAAATATAATCAAAGAGTTTCACAGGATTTTTAAAAACCCTAAATCTACGTGGACGAAGGGTATCATTCTGTTTTATACAGAGATAGTTTGCATCCCCTATGGAAAATGGGCTATTTTTTATCCCTGAAAATCAAAGAGTTCCCTTGGGATTAAAAAAAATTAAACCCACGCATCATCTAGTATTATATAAGGGCGCGATTGATATTATACGGTTTTATTTGTTTGCTTGTTATTTCAATACTCACAACATCAGCTGGTCTGAGTGGAGGTTTGCCCAGCGCAAGGTTGATCAGCGATACGGACTCTCGTGTGACCCGCAGCACTATGAGGAGAGCGAGGAAGAACACCCATGGCAGCGGTCGTATTAGTTCCGGCTGAGGCCGCTCGTCTTGATCCACTGGAATAAGCAATGGAAATTGTTAGGGCGTCGTCCATGTAGGCGACTGTTTGTAGCTATACAGCCACGTCGCTGGCTGCGTCGGGGTTGATTGCTTCGGTGTTCCCGTGACCCAGTCGCCAGGCGACGCGCAGGAGCGCCGCTGGGTTTTCGTGGGTATTCCGGTCTCCTCTCGGCCGGCAAGTCCCTGTTGGCTGGCATAATTATATTCATAGATAAAAATTATCTGTAAAAAAATATTAAACAAGACCATACAATTTTTAACAAATATCTACCTAATGATTTTGCTAAGTAACTTATTGAGAGTTACAGATAGCTAAGCTGGTTCCATCCGTTGCTAGTTATTCCGCCATAAAGATATACGTGAACGGTGGCGGCACAGCCCAGCGCGCTCTCTTCTCGACGATCCAAAGCGCGCGGTCCACGTACCGGAGCGCTGAATGGCTGAGCAGGTAGCACGCCGCGCAGTGCGCTTTGCAATACCTCCTTGACTAGTGACACCAGTTCCATTGTCTTTTTTATTTATTTATTTTTATTCAGATACAAGTTAGCCCTTGACTGCAATCTTACCTGATGGTAAGTGACGATGCAGTCTAAGGTGGGAGCGGGCTAACCTGGAAGGAGTATGGCAGTTTTTATTAAACCCATACACCTTTGGTTTCTACACGGCATCGTACCGGAACGCTAAATCGCTTGGCAGCACGGCTTTGCCGGTGGTGGTAACTAGCCACGGCCGAGGCCTCCCACCAGACCAGACCAGAAATTTAGAAATTATATCAGCCGGAGGATGTCAGCCTCACTACTGTCTGTCAGTAGTGAGATCACGGCTACAACACATACGCGTTGGCGGCACATCGCGCGCTCGTCTCGACGGTCCAAAGCGCACGGTCCATGTACCGGAGCGCTGACTGCCCGAGCCAGTAGCTCGCCGCGCGCTCCTCCGCGCTTTGCAGCACCTTCTTGACTAGTGACACCAGTTCCATTTTATCTGTCAGTAGTGAGGTCACGGCAACAACACTTACGCGGTGGCGGCACAGCCCATCGCGCGCTCTTCTCGACGATCCAAAGCGCACGGTCCATGTACCGGAGCGCTGACTGCCCGAGCCAGTAGCTCGCCGCGCGCTCCTCCGCGCTTTGCAGCACCTTCTTGACTAGTGACACCAGTTCCATTTTATCTGTCAGTAGTGAGGTCACGGCAACAACACTTACGCGGTGGCGGCACAGCCCATCGCGCGCTCTTTTCGACGATCCAAAGCGCACGGTCCATGTACCGGAGCGCTGACTGACCGAACCGGTAGCTCGCCGCGCGCTCTGCCGCGCTGTGCGCTTTGCAATACCTCCTTGACTAGTGACACCAGTTCCATTATTTGTCAGTAGTGAGGTCACGGCAACAACACTTACGCGGTGGCGGCACAGCCCATCGCGCGCTCTTTTCGACGATCCAAAGCGCACGGTCCATGTACTGGAGCGCTGACTGACCGAACCGGTAGCTCGCCGCGCGCTCTGGCGCGCAGTGCGCTTTGCAATACCTCCTTGACTAGTGACACCAGTTCCATTATCTGTCAGTAGTGAGGTCACGGCAACAACACTTACGCGGTGGCGGCACAGCCCATCGCGCGCTCTTCTCGACGATCCAAAGCGCACGGTCCATGTACCGGAGCGCTGACTGACCGAACCGGTAGCTCGCCGCGCGCTCTGCCACGCTTTGCAGCAGCTCCTTGACTAGCGACACCAGTTCCATTCCTGAAACTAAAACCACATCGTCAATCGACAATTGGCGGTATCGCGTCCATAGGAGCCATAAGCCAAGTTTAGTTAACTGCATACCAAATTTCAGCCCGATCCGTACAGTGGTTTAAGCTGTGCGTTGATAGATCACCCTATATGGTGACCCTATTTTAAAATTTATATTAAGTCATATTTTTTATAATTTTTTAGTGTTTACCTACACTTCAAAGAAATTACTAAATAATTTTAAATACATATCAAAAATTGCGTGACCGGCAGGAATCGAACCTGCATCTTCTGGGTTCGCGCCCGATGCCTTGACCATTCGGCCACGGTCTCGAAATTTTTGATATGTATTTAAAATTATTTAGCATATAAAGTTAGTTTTACAAGTAGCACTATTTTGCATTAAGAATTAATATTATATCGAAACTAAGCGCTTTTAGTTGGTAAACATTAGTTAATTGTGGGATGATATAACAGTGAGTAGTTACTCGTAGTTCCTAATTAATATAATTAAAATCCAATGGCCGACAACATGTGATAGGTTAATTATTCTGTGATAATATCGAACCTAATTTCCTTAATTGACCAGACTGATTTATCTTTGACTAAGTTTTGTCTGGAAACTTCTCACACCTAGACTTCGTGACCTTATTTCTAGCTACATAATATTATTATTATTAAAATCAACAATATATAAGACTGGCTGAATGACTGACTGATCTATCAACGCACAGCTCAGACTACTTACTGGACGGAACGGGCTGAAATTTGTTGACATCCACTAAGTATTTTTCAAAATTCAATCCCTAAAGGGGTAAAATATGTTTGAAATGTATGTAGTCCACGCGGACAAAGGGGATAAGCTAGTAATATTATAAAGGTGCCATATTATATTATGCTCAAGGTACCTACTGAATATTTCACTACTGTAGGTACCTTCTGGATGTTTGTACTTTAAAAAAAATACATCCGGTCTGTGTGATTACACAATTTAAGCTAATTTTTAATACATTTTGTTGCGAAGTTGTCGCAAGGGGCGCCATTTCAGTCATTCGGTTAATGCGCTGATTTACTCGGGCCGTCCTACTTCCGTCCCTGGATGCAAGCTATCTCGTACTAAATCTAAGTTGATGGTCATGAAAATGTAACAGACAAACTAGCAGACAGACAGACACAGTTTCGCTTTAATAATATACATACTATTGTACTGTATGAATCATAGAAAATAAATTAATTTAAATTGATTATGGCCCATTGGACCATTTACAAATATTATTGTAGTCTAAGATGAGTCTAAGTTTAAAATAATTAAAGGACCTTTAGAAGTTAAAACATACGTAAATATTTGAGTAAGTACCTACTTACAAAATGGAAATATAATCAAATCAAATAGTAATACTGAATACATAACAAGGGAATGTACTAGGTACAAGGGTATACAGAATTAGGTATAAATTGGAAATATAAGTCTCGACTCTAGTATCATAAGGTCGGATGTGGATTTTTGCTACTTTTCAGGAGAGCCAAATCAAAAATGCTAGGGAAATCGGGTCATAATTTCTAAACTACTAGAGATACAATTTCAATTGTTTTTGTAATATTTAACACTTAACTGTACCTATCATTAACCATTACTAGAAATACTTTATCATTAATAAATAAAATATAAACTCACAATTTCTTCAAAATGGACGATATGCGACTTTATGCTGGTAATATTCGTAACTGTGCTAAAAAATTGTGTGCATAAGTTGTAAACCGACTTTATGGCTGCAATTTTTACTATTACAAATTTGAAATAAAAGTCGGATCTATTACTTAATATTCCATAATACGTCTTAACTGATTATACATAAGTAATATTCGGACAAAAGATCACAGTAGTTATCTCACAAAAATCATTTAGGAGTTTTGTGAGATAGCAACAATGTACCTATCTGATTTTTCTGAAACTGATTAGTTAGATCTGAAACATAATAATTGCATTCGCCCGATAGTCTGACCATTGCATCCGTGTAAACCTTGTGACTTCTGAATGAATGAAAATAAAATTTACAAATTTACAAATAAAGCCCATTAATTAAAAACAACGGCCAAAAATTGAAAAAAAATTACAAAGTAATTAGAAACCTACAGTGGGTCAAACATTTTTTGTGGAATTGCATACATGACGGTTACATCAATATAGAAATCTAAAACATGCCAACATAGCCTGATTTTCCTTATAATGTTTAGGTACGTAAAGTAAGAATGGAGGTCAGCAGGTACCTACTGCAAAAGTTGGTTATATTTTACAGTGGATAATGGTTTCTCATTATGTCGTATATTGGGCGAAAGCGGGGAAGAATTTTAAGTTTATATGTACCTATAACATACTAATGAAATACAAAAAAGTCTTCTTTAAAGTAGTTTTTATAAAATAATAACACCCAGCATTATTGCGTTAGTTGTAGCCAGGTAATATATTCCGAAATCTGAAAATCCCCGCCGTTCTGTCCTGATATATCACCGGTCCTGATATATCACCTTTGTAAAGGGATGTGGTCTTTAAAAATAAGTTGTAGTGCCAAATCAAACTTATCAAAAAGTTTTGTTTCCTTCGCATGTTCTTGTAAACTGTGACCAATCTCTTAGTTTAGTAATCTGCATTGTTTTCAGCTGTTCCCTTTTTTTCTATTTGTGCATGGATTACATCTTACTCCACGTAGGTACATGTTGCATTTTAGCATAAAGCTTGTGATTTATCACCTTTTAGTGTGGTAATCCTTATAATAATCATAAGTAAGCCATAACGATTATCATGCTCCGATTATGACCGACACAATTATCAGACCACAAAGTCAATTCTTCAACAATTTCGAGAATACTTTGTTTCTTCTCTAGTAGATTAATGAAATAAGACAAGATACTGATTTATTCCTTCCGCTGCAGCTGATGTTTTCAGACCACATTAAAGTAGCAACACTGCTGGTAGCATCATGAATCGTTTTTAAGGTGCAGAAACTACGCAGGTATAAGGAATTACTGTTAGTCAAATCCGGCATTGCCACTTTTGTAATTAAAAAAATACTTTCTGCTTTCTTGAAAATTCCATTGCTTTGTTTCGACTGTTCTTTTTAACAGATACTTTTTTAAACTGTTTCTTTCGTGTTTTAGTTAAGTTTTTTTATTTTTTTTACTTTCACTTTTATTAGTTGTTTAATTAATAAATTAATTTATACTACATTTATATTTAAATTAACATAATCTAAAGCTTCCTACAATTAGGTATGTTTTGTTAGAATCACGATCATCACATATTGTAGGTGCCTTATAATTTCTGCTCTCGATTAATATCAAATTAGGTCGATTATAAGATGGGTAAAGAAGGAAAAAATTGATTAGGTACTCTAATTTTTTAAGGCTACCTTAAAAACTAGGGCAATAAATTTTTGAACTGATGATTTGAACTATGATTCATAAAAAACACCATAAATGCACGGTTTTTTGCTTAGTGGGGTATTATTATAATATATTTTTAGATTTCCATGGTGTGATTTTCGTGGTCCTAAAAGATTTTCTAGTCTACATTTTCAAAATGTCTTAAGCTTTATTCTGGCTCTTTACTTTTTTCCCGCAGTTTAGTCCAAAATTTTGGTGAAATAGGATGGATCTCTTACCTATTAATCACATCAACTTTAATGTAGTCACAAACAAAAAGCTTTATTTCAACTTACTTCCATGAATTTTATTGCAAAATTATTTATATTACAAGGCAAAAAGTCTTAAATGATTCACAGTCCAAATATTAATACAAAAAATTCGAAGCATAACATCTGTTGTGATTTTACCTAACAAAATTATTACATATTTTAGAAGCAGAAGTGCGTACCTGCAGTACCAGCTAGTATTACAAATAAACTTATTTCGTAGCATAATGGTCGAACTCAAAATACATCTATCATTTTTCTCCATTGCTTTGGTGCATACATACGCAAGTCAAAAAATATAATTATGGTTCTCCAAATTTTTAGAAAGTGTTCAGATACGACATTATGCATGTATTTATCTTTGCAACGAAAAGAGATAGAAATACTGGAGTCAGCTTGGCAGAAAGAGCCCGAAATGCTCATTACCTTTATGTAAAAAAGTGAGTTTGGTCGGAAGTACACATCCGACCTTATGATACTAGAGTCGAGAAGTATATATAGGTATAATACATTTAAATAATGTAGTGATTTGAATAGAAAATTCATAATTTATGACTTCAGAATCGTTTGTAAAATTGAAAATGCACTTACAAAATCAATATGTCAACCGTATCAATTCAATATAGAAAAATAAAAATAATTTTACTGCTTCCAAATTGCAACAACAATAACGTTTATCTTAGGTAATTCACGTACATAAAGTAAACAATAAAAGTAATAGTTCAAGGCGATATAATAATAATTTGTAGAGATAAATCGTGTCACCTTTCCAATAAAATTATACAGGCTAGCAACTAAAAGGCCTAAATACCACCAACAATCACTGTGCAATTTCACTTGATCGAAAAGAAAATAGACGTTATCAGAACATTTTCTTCGCGCACGGCGATACCTCGACTGCAATGAAGTAAACACGTCTTCTTCGTGTCACAAATACGTTCGTTACTAATAAATAAATTGTTCCTTACGTTTGTTAAGACGTCGGCCTCGGGGGCTCGATCCCGGGCACGCACCTCTTACTTTTTAGAGTACGAGTACCTACCTGTATTACAGGTAACGTACCTATAAGCATTGAAGGAAATCATCGTTAGGAAACCTGCGGGTTCTCCATAATGTTCTCAGAGGTGTGTGAAGTTTGCGAATCCACACTGGGCCGACGTGGCAGACTATGCCCTCTGCTCACCCCTTCTCATTCTGAGAGATGACCCGTTCTCAGTAGTGGGCCGGCGATGCGTTGATCAGTGGTTGAATGACGATGTTCTTTTAGTGGAACAATACAAGAAACTTTAAGTTCTAAATAAACCCAAACTAATATTATAAATGCGAAAGTGTGTCTATCTGTTACGCTTGAAACACTTGGTACGGAGGATAGATTGCATCCCGAACTTAGCGTGAGATCTATAGAGCGCACTTTGACTTTACTCAGACTTAAGATTGAGTTAAAACGAAACAGATTTATGTGAGAGATCTACCTGCTCTGCCATTTCATGATGCATCTGTTTAACCGATTTTGATAAAAGTTACAGAGATATAGCTTGCATCCTGGAGACGGTATGTCCGGTAGGTCCGATGGTATAACTACTTTTTATCCCCGCAAATCAGAGTTCCCACGGGATTTCTAAAATCCACACAAAGAATTCTGGGCATCATCTAGTAGATTTGGTATATTATTATAAGGGATCTATTTTGATTTTGAAGTAATTAAATTAGGTATCTATATATAACATTTTTATCCTATATAAAAAATCATGCGAAAAGAAACAATTTTTTTCTGTGAACATTAATTTGTCTCACTAGATCAACTCACATTAGTTTGTACCAAGTCCAAACTACACAATATTATCTTGGTTGACTATAGGTAGATACCTACTTGTTTAGTCATTGATCTCACAATAGTCGTGATAATTTTGTTTATAACTTCATACTAGGATGACTAGATGCTAATATTATATTCCTTTAGATTTTCCAATTAGATTTAGAAGGTAGTTTAGGAGTAGCTATGAAATTCAACTTGTGTAAAAATAGCTCATACCTATTTCGTAAACAGTTATAGATTTTTCTTCTCTTATAAAAGTTAAGACGTTAAGGCATGTTAAGAGTTAGGACGTCCGCCTCCTATTCAGGAAGTCGGGGGTATGAGGACAAACTAACAAAACACTTTCGCATTTATATGGGCGGTGATGTACTGATCGAAACTATTTAATACTAGCTGATGCCCGCGACTTCGTCCGCGTGGATGTACATTTTTCAAAATCCCGCGGGAACTCTATGATTTTCGGGGATAAAAAGTAGCTTATGTGTTAATCCAGGGTATAATCTATCTTCATTCAAAATTTCATCCAAATCCGTTCAGTCTTTTTTGCTTGATTGAGTAACAAACATCCAAACATCCACACTTTCACATTTATAATATTAGTAGGAAGTACGATAAAGATCCCTTATTTTATTATGAAACCCATATGGCACCGTAAAAAGGAAAATAAAAATAAGGTATATATGTATATATTATATACAAAAGGGTATTAAATTAAATGTATTTCATTAAGGAAAGCTCAAAATAATATTATTTATTTAAAAAAACCTTCAAGAGATGATGAAATCCTATTTTATTATTTGTTATCCATCATCAATTATTATAATAGGAATTACCTACCTAATGCATAATTAAATAATTATTATGTATTTACGCTGTTGATTACTTTCAAATAAACAAAATAAAAAATAAAATAAAAAAAAATAAGTACGGTGTTGTGATTACAATTTCTTTCACAAAGTTCAGAATTTTAACTTCATTGATTAGTTTGAGATGATAATATGTAAACAACGATATTTAAATGTTATGTAAATACTTGTCGTGCTTAGATAAAGAGATATAATATATTTGTCCGTGTTGTTTAAATACAAAGTCCATCAATGATTTTTTAACTAAAAAATTGTTTATTGTAATCACATTATGAAACGTAATTCAATATTTGATCAGAAATAATTTCATCATCATCATGATCAACCCATCGCCGGCTCACTAGAGCACGGGTATCCTCTCAGAGTGAGAATGGTTTTGGCCATAGTCTACCACGCTGGCCAAGTGCGGATTGGCAGACTTCACACACCTTTGAAAACATTATGGAGAACTCTCAGGCATGCAGGTTTCCTCACGATGTTTTCCTTCACCGTTAATGCTAGTGATATTTTAATTACTTAAAAACGCACATAACTCCGAAAAGTTAGAGGTGCGTGCCCGGGATCGAACCCCCGACCTCAGATTGGAAGGCGGACGTCCTAACCACTAGGCTACCACAGCTTTCAGTTGATCCTAAACAAGAACCTACAATAAAATTTCTAGTTCTAGACTGCAGTTTAGTTCTAAACCCAGCGGAGTATTTACCAACACTTGAAAGAAATTCTTTTTAAATGAATTTTTAATACAATAATTATCAAAAATTGCACAAATTCAATTTTCATATATCAATATTTATAATCAATCAATCAATACTTATAATAAAACTGTAACAGGTCGAATTCTGTACATTGAAGTTCCAAATATCTTCAATGTACAGAATTCGACCTGTTACAGTTTTATTATAAGTATTGATATTTTGAAAATTTTTTTTCGAGGGCACTCTATAATCGATACTGAACCCAAAACTGTAATATTTTTCATTTTTGTCTGTCTGTCTGTCTGTCTGTCTATCTGTCTGTCTGTCTGTCTGTCTGTATCACGGCCGCGCATCACGCTGAAACTACTGAATGGATTCCAATGAAACTTGGTACGATTTGAGGTCATACTATGAGGTCTTCCTCATAGTATGACCTCAAATCGTACCAAGTTTCATTGGAATCCATTCAGTAGGTAGGTTCAGTAAGTATAGGATACTTTTTATCCCGAAATTCAGCTTGGTTCCCGTAGGAGAGGGGATGAAAGTTAAAATGTATACTGAGTTGTAATTCATTAACGCGTAGTCCGATTTCATTCATTCTTTTTTTGTTAGAAAGGAAATATTTTAAAAATTGTTCCGTAAATATTTCAAGGTCATTGGTTTTTAACCGACTGTCAAAAAGGAGGTGGTTCTTTTTTCTACATCAATTTTTTCGAGGTTTCTGGACCGATTTGCAATTTTTTTTTAAATCAACAAAAAAAGTTTTCGTGGTGGTCACATAAAAAATTCTGGATTCAACTCCTTAATCCTGATGCTGCAGGGTTACTGCCCGCCTGAGTTATCAAGATTCAGGAAGTGTTCATAGTGAATTCATATTGTAGGTACTATGCAACGACTTTATTCTCAGACCTCAAGTCCCAACTCCTCAACCCTGATGATGTAGGGTACAGCACTCCTAAACTATAATGTTTCAGTAACTGCGGATGATGTAAAATTAATTTAGGTACCAAGCATAGGCTACATCATTGAACTTCGGATCCTAACTCCTCAATCCTGATGCTGCAAAGTACTAAAGTCTTAAATCGTGGGGATTTTAGAATTTCTGATAGTGAATTGATATTTTAGGTATCAAGCAACGGCTTCACGATGACACTCCCAGTCCGAAATACTCCACCCGAGCGAAGCCGGGGCGGGTCAGCTAGTATCACAATATATTCATAGAATAGAATAGAATAGAATATATTTTAAACTAGCTGATGCCCGCGACTTTGTACGCGTGGATTTAGGTTCTTAAAAATCCCGTGGGAACTCATCAATTATCCGGGATGAAAAGTAGCTTTCTATGCTAAATGTCCTTTCCCGGTATATAAGCTAACTCTGTACCAAATTTCATCAAAATCGGTTGAACGGTTGAGCCGTGAAAAGCTAGCAGACAGACAGACAGACAGACACACTTTCGCATTTATAATATTAGTATGGATTTCAAAGTCCCCCACCGTGCTGTGTTTGTGACTGTTCTGGCTAATTAATCTCAGAAACTAATGACTACACTGATTTTCATACGGTTTTCACCAACAGAAAGATCAAAGAAGCATACCTAAATACATATTTCTCCCATATTTACAGCTACACTCTTCAAAAAGAAAAAGCTGACTGACTGATGACTGATCTATCAACGCACTGCTCAAACTACTGGACGGATCAGGCTGAAATTTCGCATGCAGATAGCTATTATGACGTAGGTATTTGCTAAGAAAGGATTTGTGAAAATTCAACCCCAAGAGGGTAAAATAGGGGTTTGAAATTTGTGTAGTCCATGCGGACGAAGTCGCGGGCATACGCAAGTTGCCAAATAAGAATAAAATAATAATAAATGCATAATTAATATGAAGCAAAACCAAGCTCCTAGCGTACAGCTATAGTAATTATAAACAGTGTCAAAGTGCATAGGTTAGTGCAATCACAGCCAGATACGGAGACAGCCAAGACAAATATGCAGCGTACCTAATTATTTATTCATTCAATCCATACTAATATTATAAATGCGAAAGTGTGTCTGTCTGTCTGTCTGCTAGCTTTTAATAGCTCAACCGTTCAACCGATTTTGATGAAATTTGGTGTGGGATAAAATTTGTGAAATTATATGAATTCCGAATTATAAAAAATTAAGAGTTCCCATAGGATTTTTAAAAACCTAAATCCACGCGTACGAAGTCGGGGGCATCAGCTAGTAAGGTATAAAACGTAATTTGTTTGTTTGTATTATGATTTTGTTTCTTAATTAAATCTATAATTTTGTCCTAATTAAATCTCATATGAATTTGTTTCTAATTAAATCTACTGCAAAACAATAGCTGTTCTCAAGTTTTTTTGATGTTAAGGCTATAAAAAATAATTTGATGGTAATAATTATTATTTATTTTTATTTTGTGCTAGAAAGTTGTAACAATAAGGAGAAAAGAAAGTTAAAGCAGAGAGAGAAGCACTTATCTCTATAAGAGCTCTCTATCAGTGACCCTTGGCAGTGAGAGAGGTTGTAAAAGGAGTAGAATAGCTACAACAAAGATTACTATTAAGATGCTTGCACAAAAGACATTAACTAGTTTTCAATTCTTCAGCATTATTACAAAATATATATATTTTTCTGTACCTCAAAAGGAAAGAATGAACCCTTATAGGATCACTTTTGTCTGTCTGGCAAGAAAACCTATAGAGTAGGTACTTGAAATGATGAAATTGAAAAATCATGAAATTTGGTAGGTAAACAAAGGTTTGGTAGGTAAAGGAAAAGGTTACAGTGCAAGTAAAAGCATAATTCCGAAACTGTGAATTTGTAATTATATCACAAAAAAAATTAAAATGTTTATGAACAAATAATTAGTATTTCTGATTTTTAAAGTAAGATAACTATACTAAGTGGGGTATCTTAATAAGAAAGGGTTTTACCTGTACATTCTACAACATATTTTTATTTATTTTTATGCATAATAGTTTTTGATTTATTGTGCAAAATGTCGAAATAATACGAAATACGACTATAATACGGAACCCTCTCTCTGTGCACGAGTCTGACTCACACTTAGCCAGTTTTTAGGGTTCCATACCTCAAAAGGAAAAACATAACCCTTATAGAATCACTTTGTTGTCTGTCTGTCTGTCAAGAAACCTACAGGGTACTTCCCGTCGAGCTAGAATCATGAAATTTGGCAGGTAGGTGGGTCTTATAGCTGGCTTTAGGGGAAAAATCTGAAAACCGTGAATTTAGGGTTAGATCACACAAAAAAAATTAAATTGTGGTCATGAACTAATAATTAGTATTTTCAATATTCGAAGTAAGATAACTATATCAAGTGGGGTATCATATAAAAGGGCTTTACCTGTGCATTCTAAAACAGATTTTTATTTATTTTTATGCATCATAGTTTTTGAATTATCGTGGAAAATTTCGAAAAATTACGACTGTAGTACAGAACCCTCAGTGTGCGAGCCTGACTCGCACTTGGCCGGTTTTTTTATATAAACTCTAACAAATTACATGAACGCTATGAAATAGAGTTTATCAAAATACAATTTATTGTATTTTGATAAACTCTATAAGTATAATTATTGTATATAAGTTGATTTGGGTATTTATTATAAGATATTTATGTAGTTTATTAGATTCTAGTACCGTAGACCTATTCCACTTCTTGATACGCCTTACTCACAACCTTGAATGGGAAGCTGGAAGAAATCTCTGTTTAGAGATAAGCATTTCCGATGTAACTTAATTTATTATTACTTTGTAACTACAATTTTTGGTACATGAATAATAAAAATAAAATAAAAATAAATTTATGGATATTATAGGACTATCATCATTATGACCACCATGGGACCTCAATGTCTACCGGTTTATGTTTGTTTTTCAAACTATGTCCCCTGCCCATTGCCACTTCAGCTTTGCAACCTGTTGAGCTATGTCGATTGTCGGTCACTCTGGTTCTCCTATGGTACTTCTAATTTGATCATATAGAGAAACTCCAAGAGTAGCTCTCTTCATCAAATGCTGAGTGACTGAATTTTCTTATGAGGCCTATAGTTAGCGACCATGTCTCAGATCCATAGAAGTTGGATAAAATTCTCAGAAATAATAAACATATTAGAATGTAATGTAATAGATCCAAGCAATTTTTGAGTAACTGGGGTAGCCGGGTTAGTTTATTTTTTTATTTTAACTAACTAGTTTATATTATTATTGAGTAGGTACAATTTTAACACAAATCAATAGATAAAATGGATAACATGCCATGTCGCCACGAAAAATAATATACAGTATATGCAATTATTATTATTAATTAGAGCTAGATATAAAATCAAGATGAATAAGAAAGTTAAAAGGTGAAACTTACTTTTTAGGTAGCCGATAGTCAGGAATAAATACAAACTTTGTCCGTCTAGACACACTGTAATTATTCGTAAATGGTTAAAAAATTAACTTGCCCAAGTTTATAAATAATTAATTTGGCTAATAATCTTATTTTTCTGGATTTATGGTCAGTTTATGATGATTTTATCAGTCCGACAACTGACAAGACAAGCCTCTTTTGCTCTTTTGTGTTTTGGCCACCGACCAGAAATAAAAGGTTTTGGCTCCTGCCAGCCTGCCACAGAGTACTTTTTACATATGACTCCTGCAAGTGCAAAGAGAATATAATCAAAGAGTATATAATCAGTAATCACTACCATCAAGAATAACTGGACACGTGTGTCCATAGATTATCTACTATATACTAGAGACGTGTGTCTACCGCAGGACCCCAGACTGATTTGTAATATATTCTATGTTCCTCCGCGTTCCTTGCTCTGGTGATTTTTGTTAGGTACATTTTTTCTAATTTTTTAGTAGGTAGAGGTACGTAGCACAGAGCATAGACAGAGTACATTGAATATAGGGTAGTATCAGGGCCTTAACAGATAGAACTAATGTTGTTTAGTATAAAAATCTCCATCATTTTAGTTTGTGCAATTAGAACTAGATGGCGTTTTATCAAAAATAAATTACGGTGCGACAAGGCTATCTTGGCGCGTGGCGAAATCGGAACTAACGGTGCCGTCAAGTGTCCCCTTTGTTCTTGTTTGAATATTCTAAGCCTTTGTTCTCCAATAGCGCCCCCCTGTCAATGTCAATCAAGTGGCAAGAGAGCCTTGTCGCACTGTAGTCTGGTATCTCTACGACTTCCCATAAAGCAAATTAAGAAGAAGAAGAAGATCTCTACGACTCAAAAGTTTTATTTACGACTAGGTGCTACTAGCCACAGGACACTATTACTCCTATGCTACTAGCTGAAGCCCGCGACTTCATCCGCGTGGAATTAGGTTTTTATAAACACTGAGGGAATTCTTTGATTTTCCGGGATAAAAAGTTGCATATTTCACTCTCTAGGTATATATCTATACCCATAGACTATATGTATACCCATGCAAAAAATCACGTCAATCCGTTGCACGTTGCGACTTGATTGGAGGACAAACCAACAAACAAACACACTTTCGCATTTATAATAAGGGTACTATAGCAACCTTGTATAGTAACCTTGACATCCATGTTTGTGCCACATTTTTGTTTACGCAGTGTTACTGCATCCGTGATCCATCCATTCAAGTGTACTGCTGGGATATTCACTTATAAATTCATGCTAAATTCAACATAACCGAATACCTATAGAGAATGCAGTACAAAAATCATGTGTAAAGAAAAAAAGAAAATTTAGTTTTAAATAATAAATTACGGGTTTTGTTTTATTACCTCAACTTTTAGTACTGAAAGTACTTCTTTCAATGTATAAAATAATAAATAATGCGGCCGAACTAAGAATAAGACTGAATTTCTGCCATATTGCGACGTGTACCTAAGCGGGATTATAATTTTTGATTCGTATTTTCTTTGAAGTCACTACCTATAAAAATAATATATGAATCAAACCTGCACACGTGTTATACCTGTTATACATAATATAGCTATATAGTTGACCTTAAAAAACTAGTATCCAAGGCCGGAAAAAATTAAAAATAAATTACATATAATAGTTACTGCAATTAGAAACAGATGGCGCCACTACGAAAGATTAGCTGACGTCTCTATACCAGTATATATAATGTACTCTGTGGGTAGTATCAACTTTTATCGGTGGGTAACAATCGGTGGTAACAATAATAAAAATGCCTGTGTATAGCGCTGCGCGCTTTTTTCTTGTATCAATCGCAATATGTATTTGTTGAAAAAAATATAAAGGTCCATTGTGCAGTAGTGTTTTGATAAAAGGTGTTTTGGTAGTATGAGAATGCTACAACACTCATAATCTATGTAGAAAAAAATGTATTGGTAATCCAATGTGGTGATGGAATCTTTAGAAGACTCCAATTGCCCTTCGATGAGCGACAGCCTTTCTTTGTACGATCGTTATATGCGAAGTTTTAACATTGTTAATTTCGACCATCGCGTGTCGAGTGCACCGTCCAGCAACTGCGACAGCTCAAACAGTGGAGCCGGAGGTAACATTGACCTGTCTACTGTTATACAATCCACTACAGAAAAACACAATGAGACAGATTTTAAAGAATGCAGTCCTTTGAACCCGATTGTGGATAACGTAGATAAAATTTTCGACAACGATTTAGTTAAAGTCGAGTCACCTTGTACTTTTCTCGCGGCTTCTCTGTCCGAGAATTCGTCCGTGACAAATCATTACTTAAACGATAAATCGGAAACCGTCCCAGTGTCCTCTGAAGAATCCAAGTCCGAAGGGTTTCGTACAGTGTTCATAACCTCAACTATGGAGAATAGCAACAACGCTGTGGATAGTGTACCTATGTTTCGTGACGTGAAACAAGACGAGAGTGTTTTCAAACTTCCAATAAGAGAACTGTCCTTCAATGGTACCATACTCAAGCATGTACAGAAGTTAAGACCTATAGTAGACCCTATCACAGCTTTGAGTACAGCTAGCATGCCATTAAACATGCACGAAGAAGTAGATTCAATGACAAGTAACATACCAGTGTCAGAGGATGTAAGTTTACAAAATGATAGTGATGGAAAGAACTCCATGGAATCACTAAGCAACCTAAAAGTTACAGATAGTAATGACTTAGAGCCTGAAGACGAAAATTCACTGAAAGAAGATAGTAGTTCAAAGTGGAATTTAGATCAAAGCTACTCTTCCCTTGAAGCTTCATTTGACAGTGGTGTGCGTTCTCCGGATATGTTTTCTGAGGAAGAAGATGTGGAACCTGGTCCAAAGGAAGAACCATTTTGGTATTTCCTCAAGGACTATGAAGCATATGACAAAAGAAAAATTAGAAAAATTGAGGTACTAATTAACTATGTTATTTGAATTATCCAGAACCAAATGTTAAAATATAAGGCTTGATTTACTCTTTGTAATGTGCAGGTGCAGGTGATAAATGATTAGTTGACAAGTTTTTTAGGTGTCAAGTAATATTATGTGTATTTCAAAATGCCTAATTCCATTTACACATTTTACAAATCATCTCTCTCCTAATTAAGTGTTAATTACGTCTTAATCATCTCTCACCTACACTTAAAAAAACTGGTAATCAGGCATTAGGCATCTTATATTGTTTGTACACAATTTTTTAAATGCAATTGACAGGTCTACAGGAAAAATAAGGTACCTTTTTCCATGAGGAACATCAAGTAAAGTATAGCAATACTTTTAGACCTTTAACTTAGTTTGTATAGTCTATGCATTTTAAACTGAGTCGCCGAGTTATCTGTCTGTTTTGCTCGCACTTACCTACGACCTGTAAGTGCGAGCGAAACAGACAGACAACTTGACGACTCAGTTTAAAATGCGTTGACTAACTAGTACAACAAATTAAGCTTCACTGTTTTTTTATTGCAGAAATCACTGCAAGGAGTCTTACCACCACCATCCGTCACAACCATAAAGACTGATGTGACTCAGATGCTCAAAAAATACCATAGTTTCCTTCCTATCTTTAACGGAGAAGAGAATCTAAACATAGAAGCTAACTCTATGACACCGACCAAGAAGGTTTCATTCGTAAACATACCATCAGGTCCAGGAATATCTGATGACTTTCAAGAAATAGCTGATGATGCATCTCTAGGGAAATTTGGTAATAGTTTCAGTAAAGAAGCTTTGAAGACAGATTCTGAAGCAAACACAAGCATAAATGATAAGAGTATTCAGTTGAAAATGGGTACGGAAGCAGAGGCTTTAGAGACAGGCTGGCCTGAGGTCCTGAAATGCAGGTTCCATGATGTTTAGTGAGTATTTTTTTAACGTTTTTAGTTGAATTTTTGTTGATTTTTTTCTTTTATCACTACCCATATTATAAATTCAGAGCCTCAATAGCTCAACCGATAAAAGAGTGGACTGCAAACCGAAAGGCCGACGGTTCAAATCCCGCCCGTTGCACTGTTGTCGTACCTACTCCTAGCACAAGCCTGACGCTTAGTTGGAGAGGAAAGGGGAATATTAGTCATTTAACATGGCTAGTATTCTTAAAAAAAAAAATATGCAAAATTATTTTTGTTGGTTTGCTCTTTAATCATGTTACTATAGAGCAATACGATTTTTGGATGGGTATAGTTAAAGACCTGGAGAGTGACAAACATAGGCTACTTTTTAAAATTTAAATGGGAAATCACAGAGATCCTATAGAAATTTTAAAAACCTAAATTCATGTGGTTCAGTCTTCAATCTCACCTGAAAGTACTGTAATCTTGCTTAAAGCTATAATATGTTTGTATATTAGAGACAGACTCACACTTGGCCAGTTTTTTGTATTATTTTACTATCAGTAATTCAAATTTATAAGAAAGCTCAGAGTCAGCTGGCGATGGAGAGAGCTATGCCTGGAGTTTCTCTATGTGGTCAAATCAGAAATGAGGAGATCCGTAGGAGAACTAGAGTAACCGACATAGCTCAATGGGTTGCGAAGCTAAAGTGGCAATGGGCAGGGCACATAGTTCGTAAAACCGATGAACAATGGAGTCCCATGGTTTCTAGCACCTTGGTGACCTCGCACTGGAAGGCGCAGTGTTGGAAGACCCCCCCCACTAGGTGGACGCACGACATCAGACGAGTCGCAGGGCTGCTGGATTCAGGCGGCGCAAGACCTTGGCGTGG
The DNA here is from genome assembly GCF_902806685.2 of Maniola hyperantus. Classification (NCBI taxonomy): domain Eukaryota; kingdom Metazoa; phylum Arthropoda; class Insecta; order Lepidoptera; family Nymphalidae; genus Maniola; species Maniola hyperantus. The sequence goes on from NC_048555.1 coordinate 9,430,938, forward strand.
AGAAGTCCCTACAAGAGGCCTATGTCCACCAGTGGACGTCTATCGGTTGATGATGATGAATTCAAAGTTTCGATTAATGAAATAATAATAATTATTTTTTATGCAATATGAATGCGAGAAAAGGTTTCAATTATAAATCTGGGTTACAATAATAAGAAGACCTTGGTTTCGTCAGTTTTACGTTTGCAAATTCTTTTTCCTGTATATGTTATGCAATGCAATTTGTGCATTTTATCTGTAATGCATTATGCACAGTTAGCTTTATTAGTTACTAAGCACGAAAACTGATATCATCATAACTGATATTTTTGTACAATCCATACTATTTTATAATTCTGCATGCATATAATTTTTATAGTGTTTTACCTACACTATAAGGAAATTTCTAAATCACAAATTTCGTCACTAGCAGCAAGCGAACCGTAGTTTAGTGGTTAGAACCCAGTCGTCGGGTGCGATCCCAGGAGACGCGGGTTCGAATCCTGCCGGTCTGCAATTTTTGATATGTATTTAAAATTATGTATTTGTAAATTTAACCTTTTGTAATACTATAAATGATAATATTAGATAAAATTATGATAAACTAGATGATGCCCGCGACCTTGTTTAGGTTTTTCAAAAATCCCGTGAGAACCTTTGATTTTCCAAGACAAAAAGTATAACCTATGTCGTTTCCCTGGATGCAAGTCTTATACCAAACTAGCGTATGCTCGCGACTTCGTCCGCGTGGACTACACAAATTTCAAAACGCTATTTTACCCCCTTAGGGGTTGAATTTTCAAAAATCCTTTAACGGATGTCTATGTCATAATAGCTATCTGCATGCCAAATTTCAGCCCGATCCGTCCAGTGGTTTGAGCTGTGTGTTGATTGATCAGTTAGTCAGTCAGTCACCTTTTCCTTTTATATATACAGAAGACGTATGGATTAAGCTTTTTGTTCCTTGTGTATGTGTGTAATGGACTTCTGTAAAGTAATGCCACAGTATAAGAAGGATCACAGTAGTCCAACGCCTTTTTTCCCTTATTGTTGAGTGCCAATTAGCTACTCAATTATATTACGATCTAGCCTAATGTATAACTAATAAGTAATTTTATTTTAACCTAAACTTATAAATTATCGTATATACAAAGAAATTGTCCACTGACGCATCTTAGTCTTTCATGGTTTGAGATACACTTTGTTCGCGTGTTCTTTCAGCACTTACACTATGTACACAATCACTAATCACTATACACTAACTCAAAAGGTTTGGTCCTTTTTAGTCTTCTCACTGTTTCCGTTACGTCAAACAATCCAACGCCTTTGATCTCTTTTTTTTCGCTGGGGAAAATGCACTTACGCATCCCGCACAATAGGGTATGTGGGATTCATTTTCACTGCCACATGGATAACCCACTAAAAAACCTTGACACAGTCCGCGTCAGGTACGAGGCGTCTCAGGATCCTGGGTATTGGATGCGACTGAGAGCGCCTTTGATCTGGTGGTAAGACGACCACGACGACCTTTCAACACAGGGTCCTAATTACGTAGGCCAGTTCGGGTTGCTGCTCTTCCCGCACTTCCCGTAGTCGAAATTCCACAGATACGCACGAAGCGATTTGCCTCCTCATTTATGATTCGAACCGCCTAAGATTTGGAACACCCTTCCAGCATCAGTTTTCCCCTCCGGAGACGTAAAGCCAGTTATAAAAAACAATATTTATTTCCAGTTACAATGTTACATGCTACTCAGAGAAGTATGAGCTGTTGATGCAACGCTACGGGGAGCGGTTCGTGGGCGCGGAGACGGACACCAGTGTGAATGTTCACTCAGGGGGACTGCAGTCGCCGAGCAGTGCTAGCAAGAGAAAAGCGCTTCGACTGAAGTGAGTGTGATGTTTTAGGCGCTGTGGTCTTTTTAGTGGGAGATCTCGATTTCGATTCTTGGCAGAATTTGGAATTTTATTATTTCTAAAATTCCGGTCTGGTCTGGTGGGAGGCTTCAGCCGTGGCTAGTTACCACCCTATCGGCAAAGCCGTGCCGCCAAGCGATTTAGCGTTCCAGTATGATGCCGCATAGAAACCAAAGGGGCAAGGGTTTAATAAAAACTGCCATACCCCTTCCAGGTTAGCCCGTTCCCATCTTAGACTGCATCATCACTTACCACCAGGTGAGATTGCAGTCATGGGCTAACTTGTATCTGAATTTTAAAAAAAATTTTTTTAGGTGTTGTATTTTTTACAGATAGGTGATAGCTTAGGCGCATATTATCTTTGATACCTCTAAATATGGTTCCGTATCCATCGGTCCGTCCGTCCGGCCATCTGTCTGTCAGCGGGCTGTATCTCGTAACCGGAATAGGTAGAGAGATGGAATTTTCACAGAATATTATGTATTTCTATTGCCACTATAACAACAAACAATATGAGCGGACGGATAGTGTAGCCTTATAGCCGTAATAGGATCCCGTTAGCACTCTTGGAACCTTAAAAACCAAGATGACGAATTTCAAAATGACCACCAAAAATGACAATTTTAAATCGATCGTTACAAATCCTTTTATTGCAGTTTACTGCTTCTTAGATATAGAACGGTAGAATATGATTGATTGATGATGATTTTGTCAGGATGGCTCAAGTGAAATCGCCAGGTCGAAGATTGTCGCACTTGGCGCGTCGGCGCCAGGCGTTCTGCAGCGCTGCCACCATCAACGAGAAAGCGCAGGCCACCAATTCCAAGATGGTGCTCATTGATAAAAAGTAAGTCTTTTTTAATTTATAGACTAGCGCTTGGCTGCAATCAGACCTGGTGGCAAGGGATGATGCAGCCTAAGATGGAGCCCGCTTGCTTAGAAGATGCCTATTCACTCTTGACTTGTAGGTACATACATATTGTAGGCATATTATAATTGGAGGGGAAAACTGATGCTGGAAGGGTAGTATTATTTATAAGTCTAAATAAAGAAGCTCTGATAGCCTAGGAAGCTGTGATAGCCTAGTGGTTAGGACGTCCACCTTCTAATCCGAGATCAGGGGTTCGATCCCGGGCACGCATTTCTAACTTTTCAGAGTTATGTGCGTTTTAATTAATTAAATATCACTTGCTTTAACAGTGAAGGAAAACATCGTGAGGAAACCTGCATGCCAGAGAGTTCTCCATAATGTTCTCAAAGGTGTGTGAAGTCTACCAATCCGCACGTGACCAGCGTGGTAGACTATGACTGTAGTAAGCCGGCGATGAGTTCATCATGATGATGATGAAGTCTAAATTAAATTAATTTTATCTAACTAGAATAGTTCAACTACAGTACCTAATAGTATCTATAATCATTATCAACTGATGATAGACGTCCACTGTTGGACATAGGTCTCTTGTAAGGATTTCCACACGCCGCGGGCTTGCGCCGCGCCGCCTGAATCCAGCGGCTCTTTGCGACTCGACTCGTTTGATGTCGCCTGTCGTAGGGGGTCTACTAACGCTGTACTTTCCGGGGCGAGGTCGCTATCCTAGCACCTTGGGCCTGCAACGTTATCGTAACAAGGTGCCCTGCCGATTGCCATGCCATTGCTCTAGTGTCAAACAGCGTTTGGTGTTTATTTAAACTTTCTGAATATCTTTTTCTTTTTTGACTGTATGCTTAGTGATTAAATTAAGAAAAATAAACCATTCTCCATAAACATGTACTGACAAAGACAATTTTGAAGTTTCTTCCCACACAGAAAGCTGATCAACTCGGCCGAACGAAAAAGCCCACGAACGAGACGCACGCCCGGCAAAAAAACGCCCACTCGCAAAACACCAGGCAAAAAAACCCCAGGGAAAACCCCTAAAGGACAAAGTGGGGGTTCTAGCAAGAAAAAAGCTATGAGACGGTTGCTCGTGGACTCTGATATGATAACAAGATCGCAGCCTCGAGAATCGCTCAAAAGGGCCTTATTTCTTAGTCCAGAACATAAGAAAACTATAGCGGCAACAACTTCCTCCGTCCCTCATCAGGCTATGAAGTCAAAACGGGCTTTATTCAGTTCACCAGTAAGACAAGCAGAGACTAAAAGCCTAGATGGGACATCTAGTGATCAGTTTTTGAAAAGGAAGCGAGATTTCGACGAGGCAGATAATAGTAGGAGTAAAATTGCAAAGAGTTTGTCGTTCGGTGGCGATAGCATTGGCAGTTCTCAGTCCGTGACATTCAGTAGACGCGCTTCCGAAGTACTGGCTACCAGAACTATGGCTGAATTAAATGAAACTCATAAAAAGGTACGTGTGATATATAAATTGGAATATATAAAAAAGTTGATGATGTTCGCGACTTTGTTCACGTGTATTTAGGTTTTAAAAATTCCGAGGGAACTCTTTGATTTTCCGGTATAAAAAGTATCCTCTGCCCTCCCTTTCTGGGATGCAAGGAGCAGCCCAGGATGCTGGGATGGAACGCATTTTGAACCTGTTATTTGGTCCGTGTTACGTTGCGTCCGTAGACGGTACGGTGTCAAATGCCGATAGTAAGAAACCACGCCATCTTGTTCCCATAGGATCGAGGTACCACTTTCCTAGCAAAGTGGAAACCTTAGCTTGAGAGTTGAGACCCAGTTTATATGGTACTAGCTGATGCCCGCGACTTCGTCCGCGTGGATTTAGGTTTTTGAAATGCCGTGGGAACTCTTCAACTTTCCGAGATAAAAAGTAGCCTATGTCCTTCCCCGGGATATAAGCTGACCCTGTACCACATTTCATTAAAATCAGTTGAACGGGTGGGCCGGGAAAAACTAGCTGACAGACAGACATACACTTTTGCATTAATAATATTAGTATGGATTAACACCGCAAGTTTAGTTGCAGCTTCCTACCGAATACTTAGTGGTGCATTACACTGTGTATAGAACCATTCACACAGTTTAAACTGTTTAAACTGCAGTACAAACTCTGCAAAACAAATGATTTTATACTCAAGCTATGCGCCATTCGCCTGCAAAAAAATCCGATGCAAGCAGTGGCGTGCAGGTCATAGAGGCATAAATGCACTGCTTACCCCAGTTGTAATAGCTCAATGCATAGTTTCATTATGACCTGCCATTAAACAGGTTCCTACCTAACTAATGCCTACCCTGGGTTCAAACCCTGTGCACGCCACTGGATGCAAGTGCCGTGTGAACGGAGTCAGTGAGTGACGCAACAATATTTTAGAGTGAGATTGTTTTCACAGAAGCTGCTGTGGGCGGTGACGGAAGCGCTCCGCTTGCACGGCTGGCGCATGTCCTCAGCTGGCTTCAGGGAGAAGGCGTCTGCCTTAGCGCAGCTCACGCGCAAGCTGCTGACTTTGCCCCCGCACGCTGCCAAACTGGCAGCACCCAAGCTGTCCACCTCTGATACTCTGTTCAAGTGAGTTACTTCTCTTAATGATATAATGATTTCTATTATACTCTGATTTTTAATTCGGTGAAATTCTGACGGTGTCATTTTTATACATCAGGGGAGTTATTTGTATGAAAAACAGGGTGACACCACCTAAAGTTCGATTTACCCCAAATCACATTAAATCTCTATCAATATAAAAAGCCCTAAGACATAACTTCGCACTAAAATAGGGTGCAATCTTTAACAGTGGAAAGTGAAAACTGGCAGCAATGGGATCGGTTGATTTGAGGATGTAATCTTGACTTATATGTTGAACATTTCTAAGTTTGTTTTTAGTTCCTTTTAATTTTAATCATCTTGATGTGCCTAAAAGTACATGCTTAGATTATGATTCAGGATTTTTTAAGAAATTCTTTCACAAAAACCTTGTTCTTTACGAAAACAACAAAAAAAGGCCAAATCGGTTGATTTGTTCTCAAGTGATGATCTTACATACATGCGGCAATTGATTTATGTACTTAAATTTACCTATGTACAATATTTAAAGTTTTCTTCCTTGTGGGAATTGTTTTATCTCTGGCAACATTAAGAAACATCAGAATTCCACGGAATTAAAAATCAGACTATAATTTAACCCAGGTTTTCTAGCTTCCTATAAAAGCTGTCCTTATGTGCAAGTGAGTAATTTGTAGAAATTAGAAATTTCTTCAAATTTTGTAATGTCGCTCAATGATCTACTAGCGCGATTCAACTCCGTCCAGCGACATCTAGTTAATGTAGAAGTTGGAATGGTCACACACGCACACCTCTCTATATTACACAATATCTCGCTGCGCTTTCCAGTGCGAAGTCGTCATACTAGCATCTTAGGACGTCTATCGGTTTTTCGATTTTTCGACCTATGTGCCCTGCTCATAACCACTTCAGCTTCGCAACCCGTTGAGCAATGTCAGGTTACTCTGGTTTTCGTTATCAGACCCCAAAAAATTTCGGAAATGACACCCATATATACCCAAAAATGGCTTATTTAAAGTCCAATCAGGTCAACAGTGAATAGACATCTTCTAGGCAAGTGCGCTCCGTCGACCGCATCATCACTTGCCAGCAGATTTGCTTGCAGCCAACCGATAGTCTATAAATTAAGAAAAATAAACTTGTCCACAGACTCGCCCGTCGATACGTGTTCGCGATCATCCAAGGCCGTACAGTCGAAGAGTGTTTCCAAGACGAGCAAATCAAACTCTCCACCGAAACCAACAAGTTATCGGGATACATATCAGCAACCGCCTACCAACAGATGAAAACCAAGCAAGCACCATGCACTCTGACCTCTCAGATCAAAGAAAATACTTGCAATGATGGGTCACTGAAGCAAGAACAACCTCGGAGTACATCAAAAAATATATTGCAAGACAAAATGGTTAATATTGATACAAATTCCAATTCAAGTAGTAGTGGTTTCGGCATGTTGGATAAAATAGGTGTGTTTAGGTCAAATTCTATGCCTTCATTTGAGGAAGCCGCGAAAATGAGGGCCCGGAGACAAATCAGTTTTGACAATGTGGACTTTCCTAAAAGGTGATGTGTGTGATTTTATAACTGATTGTATAATGTGCAACGGCTCCATGTGACGTAAGTTACAGGCATAACGCATAACTGAGTACAGTATATGCGCCCGAAAGTGATGTACATTGGCTTTTAGAATGTTATTTCGGCTTTGTAGAGCGTTGTCTTTGTCACTCATACCTATATGACGTTTTGTCTCAATGAAGTACAACGCTCTACAAATCTGCTATATCCTTCTAAAGGTCGATATAGATTACTTGTAGGTCCCAGCGGTAGGGGAGCGGTGCGGGAGGGGTGTGATGACGTGACGTGAGAGCTCAGTGATTGGTCAATTTGTGACAACTGTCACCCCTCCCCACACCGCTCCACTACCGCAGGAGCCTACTCAGATATGCGCTATACCTATAGTATTATTATTTATTTAAAAAACAACATTTTAGCTATCTTAATGTTTTTATAGTTTCTAACTTTCTGCAGCTTAATATTACTTTTTGGAGGACTGTCAATTAAATTACTTCATACATTAAAAGAAAAATGAATATAGTGAAATGAATGCCCGCGACTCCGCGTGGATTTAGGTTTCTTGAAATCCCGTGGGAACTCTTTGATTTTCCGGGATAAAAAATAGCCTGATAGTAAGCTAAGTCTGTACTATATTTCATCAAAATCGGTTGAACTGTTGGAGTGTGAAAAGCTAACAGACAAACACACTTTCGCATTTATAATATTAGTATGGTTAATAGTGACTTAATTTGTAGATGGTCCCTTGACAAGCATTTTATGGATGCAAATAGCTTTCTAATTAGTGACGGAGAGTCATTAGTGCTTCCTTACTGTTAAATTGTTTTTAATAATAGTTTTATTTTGTTGTTTAGCATGTCTACTTAATTGGGGATTGGTCTTAGCGATAATATTATTCTCTACTAGCTGATGCCCGGGACTTCGTCCGCGTGGAATAAGGTTTTTTAAAAATCCCGTGGGAACTCTTTGATTTCCCGGGATAAAAAGTATGCCCTACCTATGTCACTCTCCAGGTCTTTATCTATACCAATGCAAAAAATCACGTCAATCCGTTGCACCGTAAATTTGCGACGTGATTGAAGGATAAACCAACAAACCAATAAACCAACAAACCAACACACTTTCGCATTTATTATAATGGTAATGATCTAGTGTAGGTATGATGATGATTGGGTCGCAATCTTAAGCTGTATATAGACTCAATGTAACATTTTACTCTATTACATCAGTCTGGGCGTTTCACTCATTTTACTACGAACCCTTTTGCGCGAACAGTTCGCTCGTTTCAAAAACTCGCGCCGCGCACCGTTTTTAAAGTTTAAAGCTTATCTGCTAATTTTAATTTAATCTGCAATTTGTTTGTATTAAAAATTAATAAATAAACTAAGAAAATTATTAATTCAAACATGATAATGTTTCAAATTAAGATCATTTTTTTATTAATAACAATGAGCTATTTGAGTAGTTTTATGTATTTTAATATTAAAATGTGCTAAAATTTAATTTAAATAAACACTAAAAAGTTTTTATAAAGAAATTCTGACAATTTGATGAAAAGTGAAATGAATGAATTTTGTGGACTGTCTCAGCACAAAATATTATCATAACATTTTTCGATATACTGTCGAAACAATTATTTATAATTTGATGGCAACCCTAGAAAAAGCATGCTTATCTACAAATAAATGCTTATAGAAAAGCAAATAATAATATATTCTCTTTAAGTAAGTTAGTTAAAGCTAAAAGTTAAAACCAGGACTGTCGAAAGAATATTTGTATTTTTAAGAGTGAGGAGATATCAATTAAAGTAGACTGCTACAAATAGATTCACTTCCACGTGAAGCAATATATTAAATTGTGTTGTTAGGTGTTGTTTCGCTATTTAATGGCGCAACGATCGACCGATCGGCCGGCATGCAGTCCGCCACGACAAACTAGTGTACACTGAGCACTGTGCACGTTCGTTTGTGACTCCGTTCGCTGCCTGTCGTACAACACACAACAACACAGTAGTGTGTATGTACCTTAAAAATACAAACAATATTTTTTTGTGTACTTTTAGTAGTAACTATTATGCTGTGCAAAATAAAATGTTAAAGTGTGACTCGACTAATTAGTAACTTTTTACTATAAATGTGTTACTATCACTGAGTTTGATCTCGGATCAGATGTTTTGTAATGTACGGAAAGAATAAACTTTTTCATTGAAATCCAAAGCTGTTTATTTTAATAATTTCTCTTACTCTTAATGAGACCCTTTAGAGTTTTAGCGTTTAAACCATCGTGAGTGATATCCATTATAAATATAAATCTATGACGGCTGAACTCACATATTAGTCGGAGTATGTCCGACTAGTTAGATTAGAATAGAATAATATTGCATTTACTGTGTACATGTTATACTTTTAAAAGTTCTAGCAGTAGAACGTGTACCGTACGGGGTCCTTTTTCTGGAGCCTCCTTGGCGGGACTATAGTCGGGCATACGCCGAATAACACGTGAGTTCAGCGGTCAGAGATGTAATATTATAATATCTTGTGGAGTTAGTGAGAGTTTGAACATCATGAAAATGTTGATAGATTCTGATTTTCGATTATCAAAATACTACCTATAACGCCAAACTAAAATGGGCCTAACCTTGTTTTTTTGGGCCTTAAGTTCGTCCATTTATCTACAACCAGCACCCCAAGCGAAAGTGGAAAATAAACTCAGCTTCGCCGCTACGTACCTACTTAATTCCCTATCGCTAATCACACTAGTTATCATGATAGATATCCTTAATGTAGTCATTAAAAGCCACTCTAAAATTGCATTGTTTATAAAGCCTAGCGACCGATTAGAGAGGCTTTCTGTTTTTTAATTAAAAGTTTAAATACTTTAAACATGGGTATATGTGAAACAAAATATCCTGGTTTAACTCAAGATGTACTGGAGGACTATGCTTCTTTGACTTATTTAAATAAGGAGAGATATTATAGTAAGTAGTTGCTACCTAAAAAGTACCTACCTAATATTTTTTTAATGTAAGATTTTATTTGTTTGTTTCTTTATTATAAACCGCTCTTAACTGGAGTATTGTGGTGGATCTGAGGCTCGCAGAGACTTTTTCTTATTTACACCTAGTGCTTAGCTGCAATCAATTCAGTGGCGTAACAATAGGGTGGGCAAGACGGGCAAAATGCCACGGTCCCATGGTCGGAGGGGCCGGAAAAAAAATCGACTCATTTTATTAAATTGTGAAACCTAGATTTGATTTCGCGGGTGCCGAAAATGACACAAATATGCGCCTCTGGGCGCTATTGAAAAAATATCCCTCGCTTCACTCGCGCTTTATAAATTTTATGTAAGTACTTACCTATACCTACTTATTTTTATTTAATTTACTTTCCGACAAACTTTTACAGTTTGATGAAAAGTTCTACTCAATCGACCCAGACAAAGTCAAACAGGATTACAATCATCGGTTTGAAAAGGAAGATATTATTAAAAAATTTCATGTTTTAAAAGTAAGTGTTAAAGAATAAAATTGTAGGTATAATGAGGATTATTACTTAAATATTTAGATTCATAAATGGGTTCTCGGGTAGGCACTGTGTTGTAGTATTGCTACCCCTCTCTTTCTCACATACGAGAGAGGGTAGCAATGCTAGTGTCGAGCAAAAAAATGGTGGCGTTTATTGTTGTGTCCACAAAATGAAGTGAAACTTCGGATTAAAAAAACGAGACTATACGCCACCTTGAATTTGATGTTGCACCCAAGAAACCCTTAGCGCTCCAACAGTCAACCTCACCTGCCCGCGGTGCCCCCTGCTGATTAAACGAACGAGGCTCTGGCGACCGACAAATGGCGGTATAACCATTTCCAAGTAGCTAGACTTGACCAAATGACACAGCCTGGTGTCGGGCAGCAGCAACACAAGCGAAGCAAGTCTAGGACTACGATGACCAACACGCCTGCCCAGCGTGGTCATTATGGGCATTTCTCCCCATGAGTAGCGACAATACACAATGGCCCCCAGTTTCCGGCAGCCCTACTATTCCCGTCCACGGTAGCGGATATAAAGAGGCTGGCGGGAAGTGGCTGGATGAGGAAGGCTGAGGACCGGGTGTGGTGGCGCTCTTTAGGGAAGGCCTATGTCCAACAGTGGACATCCACAGGCTGATGATGATGATGATGACCCAAGAAACCTCAAAAAGGATACCCGCTTAAAAAATAAAATAAAGTTGACGATCTTGCAGGTATATTCCGCGACAGGTTGAGATCGCAATCGGGGTATGAGACGGGGGTACGCCCCGCACACCCGCACTTCACCAGCGCTCGCCCGCACCGGGTTCATTTCATGAGATTCTTTCTGGTCTACCTATACCTATCAGAGATTTATCGCGTTAGTTACATCATAGTTTTTGATATAGTAATAATATATTTATTTTGTAGAACAACCCTTTCAGATCGCCTCATCCGCGTGTTCTCATCTCAAAAGGACAACTGTTTCTCCTTCGAAGATCTATTGGACCTTTGTTCTGCTATGAGCTCCGAATGCCCGCCTGACGTAAAAGCCGCATGGGCTTTTCAAGTTTTGGTAAAATGAAATTTCTTTTTTTATCCATATCTACAGTACAGCAAAAAGTATAGTACTTAATAATAAAAACTACATCATCATCATCATCAACCGATAGACGTCCACTGGACGGTCGGACATAGGTCTTTTGTAGAGACTTCCACACGCCACGGTCTTGCGCCGCCTGAATCCAGCGGCTCCCTGCGACTTGTCTGATGTCGTCCGTCACCAAGTGGGGGGGTCTTCAAACGCCTGCGTTTTCCGGTGCGAGGTCGCCATTCCAGCATAGCACCTTGGAACCCCAACGTCTATCGGTTTTGCCGAACCATGTGCACTGCCCATTACCACTTCAGCTTCGCAACCCGTTGAACTATGACAGTTACTCTAGTTCTACGGATCTCCTTATTTCTGTAGAAAAAACTACATAATAGGTTTGATTCTCACGTTTATCGGATCTGGATCTTTATTATTTACCACTACTACGTACAGCCGTAAGATTCTTATTTCTTAAGGCTGTATGTTGCAACGGCCATTCTGACCAGCAGAATACCACTGCAATGCGAAAAGATATATTGAGAACCGGTGGTTGCAATCGAATGGTAAACAAGATACCTGATACCCTACTACGCAACTAGCTCTGCCTTGTTTATCTTTGTGCTAGAACTGTTCTTTTACAGATATAGATGAAGATAACCAGATTTCTACTTCTGACATTTGCGTTATCCTGGATCGTTTGACTTGGGACCCCAGTAACCGTACCAATTTTTTGGATAGGGAATCTAAACTGAAGATTGCTGATGTGGTACGTATTAATTTTAACTCATTCTTCCTTAAAATCAACTGCGCTTTTTAAAGTTTCGTGATGCAGTAAGTTCTGTTTTGTTCACTATAGCTACACACTTCACCACAATGATAGGAAGTGATTATTTCGCCTCAGATGGGACGCGTTTGCCTAGAAGATGCCCGGATTATAATTGGTAGGAAAGAACCCTCAATATAAACCTTCCATTTCGGGGCCCATAACGAAATTTCCGGCGGTCTACAGTAGTTAATCAGGGAAGAGTAGGTACTCCAACCATGCGTATGAGACATGATGATGCAAACTGAACTGTTTCAACTTTCGTGCGTGTTGATACTTGATGGAATGTTAACGACATTGGTGTGGAAACACGCCTGGCGCCACCGGCGTATTGTGGTACGATGGTAAAAAGGTGATGGGACAAGACAAGATCGAAAAGCTCTTGAACAAACTTTGTAGGTAACTACTTTAATTGTGTTGGATTAATCTGTTTATTCTCCCATTCCAGATACTAAAAGAAATCAACCTGGACAAAAGCGGCAGTATTGGCATGAGCGAGTTTAAGCTGATTTTGGCGAGGGATACCGGAGTTCGCGACGTCATTTTATTTTCGACTGTAGTTTTTTTTATAAAAGTGCCCATTCAAAGATTGTATTTTTATTTCCAACACCGAGTGGGAGTACCTATAATGGTCACACTTTTGTATAAGTAATTTTATTAAAAAGGATTTACTCATTTACTTCTAGCTCCGAGTCAGTCGGAACTCGGAGTGGAGACGTGGTCGCGGCGCAGCATCTTTCATCTTGCGATAGAAGGATGCGCCACCGCATACCTAATCGTGGTGGTTAAGTCTCTTTCGTGTTTGGTTCTCAGTTACCATACCAAGTTCTCCTTCTTCTTCTTCGCTCTGGGCTGGTTTCCGCACTTTTCCGTCTGTTGTGTGTTTAAGTTGTTGTTATTAATAAGATTCGGCTCCACTCCTCTCCGACTGTACGTATGTGTATGCACTTATCTACAGTACGCGGCCAAAAGTAATGTACATCGACCTTTAGAAGGAGATAGCAGATCATCATCACTTACCACCAGGTGAGATTGCAGTCATGGGCTAACTTGTATCTGAATTTAAAAAAAATTTTTTTAGGTGTTGTATTTTTTACAGATAGGTGATAGCTTAGGCGCATATTATCTTGATACCTCTAATATGGTTCCGTATCCATCGGTCCGTCCGTCCGGCCATCTGTCTGTCAGCGGGCTGTATCTCGTAACCGGAATAGGTAGAGAGATGGAATTTTCACAGAATATTATGTATTTCTATTGCCACTATAACAACAAACAATATGAGCGGACGGATAGTGTAGCCTTATAGCCGTAATAGGATCCCGTTAGCACTCTTGGAACCTTAAAAACCAAGATGACGAATTTCAAAATGACCACCAAAAATGACAATTTTAAATCGATCGTTACAAATCCTTTTATTGCAGTTTACTGCTTCTTAGATATAGAACGGTAGAATATGATTGATTGATGATGATTTTGTCAGGATGGCTCAAGTGAAATCGCCAGGTCGAAGATTGTCGCACTTGGCGCGTCGGCGCCAGGCGTTCTGCAGCGCTGCAACCATCAACGAGAAAGCGCAGGCCACCAATTCCAAGATGGTGCTCATTGATAAAAGGTAAGTCTTTTTTAATTATAGACTATGCGCTTGGCTGCAATCAGACCTGGTGGCAAGGGATGATGCAGCCTAAGATGGAGCCCGCTTGCTTAGAAGATGCCTATTCACTCTTGACTTGTAGGTACATACATATTGTAGGCATATTATAATTGGAGGGGAAAACTGATGCGGGAAGGGTAGTATTATTTATAAGTCTAAATAAAGAAGCTCTGATAGCCTAGGAAGCTGTGATAGCCTAGTGGTTAGGACGTCCACCTTCTAATCCGAGATCAGGGGTTCGATCCCGGGCACGCATTTCTAACTTTTCAGAGTTATGTGCGTTTTAATTAATTAAATATCACTTGCTTTAACAGTGAAGGAAAACATCGTGAGGAAACCTGCATGCCAGAGAGTTTCTCCATAATGTTCTCAAAGGTGTGTGAAGTCTACCAATCCGCACGTGACCAGCGTGGTAGACTATGACTGTAGTAAGCCGGCGATGAGTTCATCATGATGATGATGAAGTCTAAATTAAATTAATTTTATCTAACTAGAATAGTTCAACTACAGTACCTAATAGTATCTATAATCATTATCAACTGATGATAGACGTCCACTGTTGGACATAGGTCTCTTGTAAGGATTTCCACACGCCGCGGGCTTGCGCCGCGCCGCCTGAATCCAGCGGCTCTTTGCGACTCGACTCGTTTGATGTCGCCTGTCGTAGGGGGTCTACTAACGCTGTACTTTCCGGGGCGAGGTCGCTATCCTAGCACCTTGGGCCTGCAACGTTATCGTAACAAGGTGCCCTGCCGATTGCCATGCCATTGCTCTAGTGTCAAACAGCGTTGGGGTGTTTATTTAAACTTTCTGAATATCTTTTTCTTTTTTGACTGTATGCTTAGTGATTAAATTAAGAAAAATAACCATTCTCCATAAACATGTACTGACAAAGACAATTTTGAAGTTTCTTCCCACACAGAAGCTGATCAACTCGCCGAACGAAAAGCCCACGAACGAGAACGCACGCCCGGCAAAAAAACGCCCACCTCCGCAAAAACACCAGGCAAAAAAACCCCAGGGAAAACCCTAAAGGACAAAGTGGGGTTCTAGCAAGAAAAAAGCTATGAGACGGTTGCTCGTGGACTCTGATATGATAACAAGATCGCAGCCTCGAGAATCGCTCAAAAGGGCCTTATTTCTTTAGTCCAGAACATAAGAAAACTATAGCGGCAACAACTTCCTCCGTCCCTCATCAGGCTATGAGTCAAAACGGGCTTTATTCAGTTCACCCAGTAAGACAAGCAGAGACTAAAAGCCTAGATGGGACATCTAGTGATCAGTTTTTGAAAAGGAAGCGAGATTTCGACGAGGCAATAATAGTAGGAGTAAAATTGCAAAGAGTTGTCGTTCGGTGGCGATAGCATTGGCAGTTCTCAGTCCGTGACATTCAGTAGACGCGCTTCCGAAGTACTGGCTACCAGAACTATGGCTTGAATTAAATGAAACTCATAAAAAGGTACGTGTGATATATAAATTGGAATATATAAAAAAGTTGATGATGTTCGCGACTTTGTTCACGTGTATTTAGGTTTTTAAAAATTCCGAGGGAACTCTTGATTTTCCGGTATAAAAGTATCCTCTGCCCCCTTCTGGGGATGCAAGGAGCAGCCCAGGATGCTGGGGATGGAACGCATTTTGAACCTGTATTTGGTCCGTGTTACGTTGCGTCCGTAGACGGTACGGTGGCAAATGCCGATAGTAAGAAAACCACGCCATCTTGTTCCCATAGGATCGATTACCACTTTCCTAGCAAAGTTGGAAACCTTAGCTTGAGAGTTGAGACCCAGTTATATGGTACTAGCTGATTGCCCGCGACTTCGTCCGCGTGGATTTAGGTTTTTGAAATGCCGTGGGAACTCGTCAACTTTCCGAGATAAAAAGTAGCCTATGTCCTTCCCCGGGATATAAGCTGACCTGGACACATTTCATTAAAATCAGTTGAACGGGTGGGCCGGGAAAAACTAGCTGACAGACAGACAATACACTTTTGCATTAAGAATATTAGTATGGATTAAACACCGCAAGTTTAGTTGCAGCTTCCTACCGAATACTAGTGGTGCATTACACTGTGTATAGAAACCATTCACACGTTTAAACTGTTTAAACTGCAGTACAAACTCTGCAAAACAAATGATTTATACTCAGCTATGCGCCATTCGCCTGCCAAAAAAAAATCCGATCAAGCAGTGGCGTGCAGGTCAGAGAGGCATAAATGCCACTGCTACCCCAGTTGTAATAGCTCAATGCATAGTTTCATTATGAACTGCCATTAAACAGGTTCCTACCTAACTAATGCTACCCTGGGTTCAAACCCTGTGCACGCCACTGGATGCAAGTGCCGTGTGAACGGAGTCAGTGGAGTGACGCAACAATATTTAGAGTGAGATGTTTTCACAGAAGCTGCTGTGGGCGGTGACGGAAGCGCTCCGCTTGCACGGCTGGCGCATGTCCTCAGCTGGCTTCAGGGAGAAGGCGCTGCCTTAGCGCAGCTCACCGCAAGCTGCTGACTTTGCCCCCGCACGCTGCCAACTGGCAGCACCCCAGCTGTCCACGCTCTGATACTCTGTTCAAGTGAGTTACTTCTCTTAATGATATATGATTTCTATTATACTCTGATTTTTAATTCGGTGAAATTCTGACGGTGTCATTTTTATACATCAGGGAGTTATTTGTATGAAAAACAGGGTGACACCACCTAAAGTTCGATTTTACCCCAAATCACATTAATCTCTATCAATATAAAAAGCCTAAGACATAACTTCGCACTAAAATAGGGTGCAATCTTTAACAGTGGAAAGTGAAAACTGGCAGCAATGGGATCGGTTGATTTGAGGATGTAATCTTGACTTATATGTTGAACATTTCTAAGTTTGTTTTTAGTTCCTTTTAATTTTAATCATCTTGATGTGCCTAAAAGTACATGCTTAGATTATGATTCAGGATTTTTTAAGAAATTCTTTCACAAAAACCTTGTTCTTTACGAAAACAACAAAAAAAGGCCAAATCGGTTGATTTGTTCTCAAGTGATGATCTTACATACATGCGGCAATTGATTTATGTACTTAAATTTACCTATGTACAATATTTAAAGTTTTCTTCCTTGTGGGAATTGTTTTATCTCTGGCAACATTAAGAAACATCAGAATTCCACGGAATTAAAAATCAGACTATAATTTAACCCAGGTTTTCTAGCTTCCTATAAAAGCTGTCCTTATGTGCAAGTGAGTAATTTGTAGAAATTAGAAATTTCTTCAAATTTTGTAATGTCGCTCAATGATCTACTAGCGCGATTCAACTCCGTCCAGCGACATCTAGTTAATGTAGAAGTTGGAATGGTCACACACGCACACCTCTCTATATTACACAATATCTCGCTGCGCTTTCCAGTGCGAAGTCGTCATACTAGCATCTTAGGACGTCTATCGGTTTTTCGATTTTTCGACCTATGTGCCCTGCTCATAACCACTTCAGCTTCGCAACCCGTTGAGCAATGTCAGGTTACTCTGGTTTTCGTTATCAGACCCCAAAAAATTTCGGAAATGACACCCATATATACCCAAAAATGGCTTATTTAAAGTCCAATCAGGTCAACAGTGAATAGACATCTTCTAGGCAAGTGCGCTCCGTCGACCGCATCATCACTTGCCAGCAGATTTGCTTGCAGCCAACCGATAGTCTATAAATTAAGAAAAATAAACTTGTCCACAGACTCGCCCGTCGATACGTGTTCGCGATCATCCAAGGCCGTACAGTCGAAGAGTGTTTCCAAGACGAGCAAATCAAACTCTCCACCGAAACCAACAAGTTATCGGGATACATATCAGCAACCGCCTACCAACAGATGAAAACCAAGCAAGCACCATGCACTCTGACCTCTCAGATCAAGAAAATACTTGCAATGATGGGTCACTGAAGCAAGAACAACCTCGGAAGTACATCAAAAAAATATATTGCAAGACAAAATGGTTAATATTGATACAAATTCCAATTCAGTAGTAGTGGTTTTCGGCATGTGGATAAAATAGGTGTGTTTAGGTCAAATTCTATGCCTTCATTTGAGGAAGCCAGCGAAAATGAGGGCCGGAGACAAATCAGTTTGACAATGTGACTTTCCTAAAAGGTGAGTGTTTGATTTATAACTGATTGTATAATGTGCAACGGCTCCATGTGACGTAAGTTACAGGCATAACGCATAACTGAGTACAGTATATGCGCCGAAAGTGATGTACATTGGGCTTTTAGAATGTTATTGTCGGCTTGTAGAGCGTTTGTCTTTGTCACTCATACCTATATGAGCGTTTTGTCTCAATGAGTACAACGCTCTACAATCTTGCTATATCCGTCTAAAGGTCGATATGATTACTTGTAGGTCCCAGCGGTAGGGGAGCGGTGCGGGAGGGTGTGATGACGTGACGTGAGAGCTCAGTGATTGGTCAATTTGTGACAACTGTCACCCCTCCCCACACCGCTCCACTACCGCAGGAGCCTACTCAGATATGCGCTATACCTATAGTATATTATTTATTTAAAAACACAACATTTTAGCTATCTTAATGTTGTTTATAGTTTCTAACTTTCTGCAGCTTAATATTACTTTTGGAGGACTGTCAATTAAATTACTTCATACATTAAAGAAAAATGAATATAGTGAAATGAATGCCCGCGACTCCGCGTGGATTTAGGTTTCTTGAAATCCCGTGGGAACTCTTTGATTTTCCGGGATAAAAAAATAGCCTGATAGTAAGCTAAGTCTGTACTATATTTCATCAAAATCGGTTGAACTGTGGAGTGTGAAAAGCTACAGACACACACACTTTCGCATTTATAATATTAGTATGGTTAATAGTGACTTAATTTGTAGATGGTCCCTTGACAAGCCTTTTATGGATTGCAAATAGCTTTCTAATAGTGACGGAGAGTCCATTAGTGCTTCCTTACTGTTAATTGTTTTTAATAATAGTTTTAGTATTTTGTTGTTTAGCATGTCTACTTAATTGGGGATTGTCTTAGCGATAATATTATTCTCTACTAGCTGATGCCCGGGACTTCGTCCGCGTGGAATAAGGTTTTTTTAAAAATCCCGTGGAACTCTTTGATTTCCCGGGATAAAAAGTATGCCCTACCTATGTCACTCTCCAGGTCTTATCTATACCAATGCAAAAAATCACGTCAATCCGTTGCACCGTAAATTGCGACGTGATTGAAGGATAAACCACAAACCAATAAACCAACAAACCAACACACTTTCGCATTTTATTATAATGGTAATGATCTAGTGTAGGTAGTGATGATGATTGGTGTCGCCAATCTTAAGACTGTATATGACTCAATGTACATTTTACTCTATTACATCAGTCTGGGCGTTTCACTCATTTTACTACGAACCCTTTTGCGCGAACAGTTCGCTCGTTTCAAAAACTCGCGCCGCGCACGTTTTTAAAGTTTAAAGCTTATCTGCTAATTTTAATTTATCTGCAATTTGTTTGTATTAAAAATTAAAATAATAAACTAAGAAAATTATTAATTCAAACATGATAATGTTTCAAATTAAGATCATTTTTTATTAATAACAATGAGCTATTTGAGTAGTTTTATGTATTTTAATATTAAAAGTGCTAAAATTTAATTTAAATAAACACTAAAAAGTTTTTATAAAGAATTCTGACAATTTGATGAAAAGTGAAATGAATGAATTTTGTGGACTGTCTCAGCACAAAATATTATCATAACATTTTCGATATACTGTCGAAACAATTATTTATAATTTGATGGCAACCCTAGAAAAAGCATGCTTATCTACAAATAAATGCTTATAGAAAAGCAAATAATAATATATTCTCTTTAAGTAAGTTAGTTAAAGCTAAAAGTTAAAACCAGGACTGTCGAAAAGATATTTGTATTTTTAAGAGTGAGGAGATATCAATTAAAAGTAGACTGCTACAAAATAGATTCACTTCCACGTGAAGCAATATATTAAATTGTGTTGTTAGGTGTTGTTTCGCTATTTAATGGCGCAACGATCGACCGATCAGGCCGGCATGCAGTCCGCCACGACAAACTAGTGTACACTGAGCACTGTGCACGTTCGTTTGTGACTCCGTTCGCTGCCTGTCGTACAACACACAACAACACAGTAGTGTGTATGTACCATTAAAATACAAACATATTTTTTTGTGTACTTTTAGTAGTAACTATTATAGCTGTGCAAAAATAAAATGTTAAAGTGTGGACTCGACTAATTAGTAACTTTTTACTATAAATGTGTTACTATCACTGAGTTTGATCTCGGATCAGATGTTTTGTAATGTACGGAAAGAATAAACTTTTTCATTGAAATCCAAAAGCTGTTTATTTTAATAATTTCTCTACTCCTTAATGAGACCCTTAGAGTTTTAGCGTTTAAACCATCGTGAGTGATATCCATTATAAATATAAATCTATGACGGCTGAACTCACATATTAGTCGGAGTATGTCCGACTAGTTAGATTAGAATAGACTAATATTGCATTTACTGTGTACATGTATACTTTTAAAAGTTCTAGCAGTAGAACGTGTACCGTACGGGTCCTTTTCTGGAGCGCCTCCTTGGCGGGACTATAGTCGGGCATACGCCGAATAACACGTGAGTTCAGCGGTCAGAGATGTAATATTATAATATCTTGTGAGGTTAGTGAGAGTTTGAACATCATGAAAATGTTGATAGATTCTGATTTTCGATTATCAAAATTACTACCTATAACGCCAAACTAAAATGGGCCTAACCTTGTTTTTTTTGGGCCTTAAGTTCGTCATTTATCTACAACCAGCACCCCAAGCGAAAGTGGAAAATAAACTCAGCTTCGCCGCTACGTACCGACTTAATTCCCTATCGCTAATCACACTAGTTATCATGATAAAGATATCCTTAATGTAGTCATTAAAAAGCCACTCTAAAATTGCATTGTTTATAAAGCCTAGCGACCGATTAGAGAGGCTTTCTGTTTTTAATTAAAAGTTTAAATACTTTAAACATGGGTATATGTGAAACAAAATATCCTGGTTTAACTCAAGATGTTACTGGAGGACTATGCTTCTTTGACTTATTTAAATAAAGGAGAGATATTATAGTAAGTAGTTGCTACCTAAAAAGTACCTACCTAATATTTTTTTAATGTAAGATTTTATTTGTTTGTTTCTTTATTATAAACCGCTCTTAACTGGAGTATTGTGGTGGATCTGAGGCTCGCAGAGACTTTTTCTTATTTACACCTAGTGCTTAGCTGCAATCAATTCAGTGGCGTAACAATAGGGTGGGCAAGACGGGCAAAATGCCACGGTCCCATGGTCGGAGGGGCCGGAAAAAAAATCGACTCATTTATTAAATTGTGAAACCTAGATTTGATTTCGGGGGTGCCGAAAATGACACAAATATGCGCCTCTGGGCGCTATTGAAAAAAATATCCCTCGCTTCACTCGCGCTTTATAAATTTTATGTAAGTACTTACCTATACCTACTTATTTTTATTTAATTTACTTTCCGACAAACTTTTACAGTTTGATGAAAAAGTTCTACTCAATCGACCCAGACAAAGTCAAACAGGATTACAATCATCGGTTTGAAAAGGAAGATATTATTAAAAAATTTCATGTTTTAAAAGTAAGTGTTAAAGAATAAAATTGTAGGTATAATGAGGATTATTACTTAAATATTTAGATTCATAAATGGGTTCTCGGGTAGGCACTGTGTTGTAGTATTGCTACCCCTCTCTTTCTCACATACGAGAGAGGGTAGCAATGCTAGTGTCGAGCAAAAAAAAGGGTGGCGTTATTGTTGTGTCCACAAAATGAAGTGAAACTTCGGATTAAAAAAACGAGACTATACGCCACCTTGAATTTGATGTTGCACCCAAGAAACCCTTAGCGCTCCAACAGTCAACCTCACCTGCCCGCGGTGCCCCTGCTGATTAACGAACGAGGCTCTGGCGACCGACAAATGGCGGTATAACCATTTCCAAGTAGCTAGACTTGACCAAATGACACAGCCTGGTGTCGGGCAGCAGCAACACAAGCGAAAGCAAGTCTAGGACTGCGATGGCCAACACGCCTGCCCAGCGTGGTCATTATGGGCATATTCTCCCCATGAGTAGCGACAATACACAATGGCCCCCAGTCCCCGGCAGCCCTACTATTCCCGGCCACGGTAGCGGGAGGCTGGCGGGAAGTGGCTGGATGAGGAAGGCTGAGGACCGGGTGTGGTGGCGCTCTTTAGGGAAGGCCTATGTCCAACAGTGGACATCCACAGGCTGATGATGATGATGATGACCCAAGAAACCTCAAAAAGGATACCCGCTTAAAAAATAAAATAAAGTTGACGATCTTGCAGGTATATTCCGCGACAGGTTGAGATCGCAATCGGGGTATGAGACGGGGGTACGCCCCGCACACCCGCACTTCACCAGCGCTCGCCCGCACCGGGTTCATTTCATGAGATTCTTTCTGGTCTACCTATACCTATCAGAGATTTATCGCGTTAGTTACATCATAGTTTTTGATATAGTAATAATATATTTATTTTGTAGAACAACCCTTTCAAGATCGCCTCATCCGCGTGTTCTCATCTCAAAAGGACAACTGTTTCTCCTTCGAAGATCTATTGGACCTTTGTTCTGCTATGAGCTCCGAATGCCCGCCTGACGTAAAAGCCGCATGGGCTTTTCAAGTTTTTGGTAAAAATGAAATTTCTTTTTTTATCCATATCTACAGTACAGCCAAAAAGTATAGTACTTAATAATAAAAACTACATCATCATCATCATCAACCGATAGACGTCCACTGGACGGTCGGACATAGGTCTTTTGTAGAGACTTCCACACGCCACGGTCTTGCGCCGCCTGAATCCAGCGGCTCCCTGCGACTTGTCTGATGTCGTCCGTCCACCAAGTGGGGGGGTCTTCAAACGCTGCGTTTTCCGGTGCGAGGTCGCCATTCCAGCATAGCACCTTGGAACCCCAACGTCTATCGGTTTTCCGAACCATGTGCACTGCCCATTACCACTTCAGCTTCGCAACCCGTTGAACTATGACAGTTACTCTAGTTCTACGGATCTCCTTATTTCTGTAGAAAAAACTACATAATAGGTTTGATTTCTCACGTTTATCGGATCTGGATCTTTATTATTTACCACTACTACGTACAGCCGTAAGATTCTTATTTCTTAAGGCTGTATGTTGCAACGGCCATTCTGACCAGCAGAATACCACTGCATGCGAAAAAGATATATTGAGAACCGGTGGTTGCAATCGAATGGTAAACAAGATACCTGATACCCTACTACGCAACTAGCTCTGCCTTGTTTATCTTTGTGCTAGAACTGTTCTTTTACAGATATAGATGAAGATAACCAGATTCTACTTCTGACATTTGCGTTATCCTGGATCGTTTGACTTGGGACCCCAGTAACCGTACCAATTTTTTGGATAGGGAATCTAAACTGAAGATTGCTGATGTGGTACGTATTAATTTTAACTCATTCTTCCTTAAAATCAACTGCGCTTTTTAAAGTTTCGTGATGCAGTAAGTTCTGTTTTGTTCACTATAGCTACACACTTCACCACAATGATAGGAAGTGATTATTTCGCCTCAGATGGGACGCGTTTGCCTAGAAGATGCCCGGATTATAATTGGTAGGAAAGACCCCTCAATATAAACCTTCCATTTCGGGGCCCATAACGAAATTTCGGCGGTCTACAGTAGTTAATCAGGGAAGAGTAGGTACTCCAAACCATGCGTATGAGACATGATGATGCAAACTGAACTGTTTCAACTTTCGTGCGTGTTGATACTTGATGGAATGTTAACGACATTGGTGTGGAAACACGCCTGGCGCCACCGGCGTATTGTGGTACGATGGTAAAAAGGTGATGGGACAAGACAAGATCGAAAAGCTCTTGAACAAACTTTGTAGGTAACTACTTTAATTGTGTTGGATTAATCTGTTTATTCTCCCATTCCAGATACTAAAAGAAATCAACCTGGACAAAAGCGGCAGTATTGGCATGAGCGAGTTTAAGCTGATTTTGGCGAGGATACCGGAGTTCGCGACGTCATTTTATTTTCGACTGTAGTTTTTTTTATAAAAGTGCCCAATTCAAAGATTGTATTTTTATTTCCAACACCGAAGTGGGAGTACCTATAATGGTCACACTTTTGTATAAGTAATTTTATTAAAAAGGATTTACTCATTTACTTCTAGCTCCGAGTCAGTCGGAACTCGGAGTGGAGACGTGGTCGCGGCGCAGCATCTTTCATCTTGCGATAGAAGGATGCGCCACCGCATACCTAATCGTGGTGGTTAAGTCTCTTTCGTGTTTGGTTCTCAGTTACCATACCAAGTTCTCCTTCTTCTTCTTCGCTCTGGGCTGGTTTCCGCACTTTTCCGTCTGTTGTGTGTTTAAGTTGTTGTTATTAATAAGATTCGGCTCCACTCCTCTCCGACTGTACGTATGTGTATGCACTTATCTACAGTACGCGGCCAAAAGTAATGTACATCGACCTTTAGAAGGAGATAGCAGATCATCATCACTTACCACCAGGTGAGATTGCAGTCATGGGCTAACTTGTATCTGAATTTTAAAAAAAATTTTTTTAGGTGTTGTATTTTTTACAGATAGGTGATAGCTTAGGCGCATATTATCTTTGATACCTCTAAATATGGTTCCGTATCCATCGGTCCGTCCGTCCGGCCATCTGTCTGTCAGCGGGCTGTATCTCGTAACCGGAATAGGTAGAGAGATGGAATTTTCACAGAATATTATGTATTTCTATTGCCACTATAACAACAAACAATATGAGCGGACGGATAGTGTAGCCTTATAGCCGTAATAGGATCCCGTTAGCACTCTTGGAACCTTAAAAACCAAGATGACGAATTTCAAAATGACCACCAAAATGACAATTTTAAATCGATCGTTACAAATCCTTTTATTGCAGTTTACTGCTTCTTAGATATAGAACGGTAGAATATGATTGATTGATGATGATTTTGTCAGGATGGCTCAAGTGAAATCGCCAGGTCGAAGATTGTCGCACTTGGCGCGTCGGCGCCAGGCGTTCTGCAGCGCTGCCACCATCAACGAGAAAGCGCAGGCCACCAATTCCAAGATGGTGCTCATTGATAAAAAGTAAGTCTTTTTTAATTTATAGACTAGCGCTTGGCTGCAATCAGACCTGGTGGCAAGGGATGATGCAGCCTAAGATGGAGCCCGCTTGCTTAGAAGATGCCTATTCACTCTTGACTTGTAGGTACATACATATTGTAGGCATATTATAATTGGAGGGGAAAACTGATGCTGGAAGGGTAGTATTATTTATAAGTCTAATAAAGAAGCTCCTGATAGCCTAGGAAGCTGTGATAGCCTAGTGGTTAGGACGTCCACCTTCTAATCCGAGATCAGGGGTTCGATCCCGGGCACGCATTTCTAACTTTTCAGAGTTATGTGCGTTTTAATTAATTAAATATCACTTGCTTTAACAGTGAAGGAAAACATCGTGAGGAAACCTGCATGCCAGAGAGTTCTCCATAATGTTCTCAAAGGTGTGTGAAGTCTACCAATCCGCACGTGACCAGCGTGGTAGACTATGACTGTAGTAAGCCGGCGATGAGTTCATCATGATGATGATGAAGTCTAAATTAAATTAATTTTATCTAACTAGAATAGTTCAACTACAGTACCTAATAGTATCTATAATCATTATCAACTGATGATAGACGTCCACTGTTGGACATAGGTCTCTTGTAAGGATTTCCACACGCCGCGGGCTTGCGCCGCGCCGCCTGAATCCAGCGGCTCTTTGCGACTCGACTCGTTTGATGTCGCCTGTCGTAGGGGGTCTACTAACGCTGTACTTTCCGGGGCGAGGTCGCTATCCTAGCACCTTGGGCCTGCAACGTTATCGTAACAAGGTGCCCTGCCGATTGCCATGCCATTGCTCTAGTGTCAAACAGCGTTTGGTGTTTATTTAAACTTTCTGAATATCTTTTTCTTTTTTGACTGTATGCTTAGTGATTAAATTAAGAAAAATAAACCATTCTCCATAAACATGTACTGACAAAGACAATTTTGAAGTTTCTTCCCACACAGAAAGCTGATCAACTCGGCCGAACGAAAAAGCCCACGAACGAGACGCACGCCCGGCAAAAAAAACGCCCACTCGCAAAACACCAGGCAAAAAAACCCCAGGGAAAACCCCTAAAGGACAAAGTGGGGGTTCTAGCAAGAAAAAAGCTATGAGACGGTTGCTCGTGGACTCTGATATGATAACAAGATCGCAGCCTCGAGAATCGCTCAAAAGGGCCTTATTTCTTAGTCCAGAACATAAGAAAACTATAGCGGCAACAACTTCCTCCGTCCCTCATCAGGCTATGAAGTCAAAACGGGCTTTATTCAGTTCACCAGTAAGACAAGCAGAGACTAAAAGCCTAGATGGGACATCTAGTGATCAGTTTTTGAAAAGGAAGCGAGATTTCGACGAGGCAGATAATAGTAGGAGTAAAATTGCAAAGAGTTTGTCGTTCGGTGGCGATAGCATTGGCAGTTCTCAGTCCGTGACATTCAGTAGACGCGCTTCCGAAGTACTGGCTACCAGAACTATGGCTGAATTAAATGAAACTCATAAAAAGGTACGTGTGATATATAAATTGGAATATATAAAAAAGTTGATGATGTTCGCGACTTTGTTCACGTGTATTTAGGTTTTTAAAAATTCCGAGGGAACTCTTTGATTTTCCGGTATAAAAAGTATCCTCTGCCCTCCCTTTCTGGGATGCAAGGAGCAGCCCAGGATGCTGGGATGGAACGCATTTTGAACCTGTTATTTGGTCCGTGTTACGTTGCGTCCGTAGACGGTACGGTGTCAAATGCCGATAGTAAGAAACCACGCCATCTTGTTCCCATAGGATCGAGGTACCACTTTCCTAGCAAAGTGGAAACCTTAGCTTGAGAGTTGAGACCCAGTTTATATGGTACTAGCTGATGCCCGCGACTTCGTCCGCGTGGATTTAGGTTTTTGAAATGCCGTGGGAACTCTTCAACTTTCCGAGATAAAAGTAGCCTATGTCCTTCCCCGGGATATAAGCTGACCCTGTACCACATTTCATTAAAATCAGTTGAACGGGTGGGCCGGGAAAAACTAGCTGACAGACAGACATACACTTTTGCATTAATAATATTAGTATGGATTAACACCGCAAGTTTAGTTGCAGCTTCCTACCGAATACTTAGTGGTGCATTACACTGTGTATAGAACCATTCACACAGTTTAAACTGTTTAAACTGCAGTACAAACTCTGCAAAACAAATGATTTTATACTCAAGCTATGCGCCATTCGCCTGCAAAAAAATCCGATGCAAGCAGTGGCGTGCAGGTCATAGAGGCATAAATGCACTGCTTACCCCAGTTGTAATAGCTCAATGCATAGTTTCATTATGACCTGCCATTAAACAGGTTCCTACCTAACTAATGCCTACCCTGGGTTCAAACCCTGTGCACGCCACTGGATGCAAGTGCCGTGTGAACGGAGTCAGTGAGTGACGCAACAATATTTTAGAGTGAGATTGTTTTCACAGAAGCTGCTGTGGGCGGTGACGGAAGCGCTCCGCTTGCACGGCTGGCGCATGTCCTCAGCTGGCTTCAGGGAGAAGGCGTCTGCCTTAGCGCAGCTCACGCGCAAGCTGCTGACTTTGCCCCCGCACGCTGCCAAACTGGCAGCACCCAAGCTGTCCACCTCTGATACTCTGTTCAAGTGAGTTACTTCTCTTAATGATATAATGATTTCTATTATACTCTGATTTTTAATTCGGTGAAATTCTGACGGTGTCATTTTTATACATCAGGGGAGTTATTTGTATGAAAAACAGGGTGACACCACCTAAAGTTCGATTTTACCCCAAATCACATTAAATCTCTATCAATATAAAAAGCCCTAAGACATAACTTCGCACTAAAATAGGGTGCAATCTTTAACAGTGGAAAGTGAAAACTGGCAGCAATGGGATCGGTTGATTTGAGGATGTAATCTTGACTTATATGTTGAACATTTCTAAGTTTGTTTTTAGTTCCTTTTAATTTTAATCATCTTGATGTGCCTAAAAGTACATGCTTAGATTATGATTCAGGATTTTTTAAGAAATTCTTTCACAAAAACCTTGTTCTTTACGAAAACAACAAAAAAAGGCCAAATCGGTTGATTTGTTCTCAAGTGATGATCTTACATACATGCGGCAATTGATTTATGTACTTAAATTTACCTATGTACAATATTTAAAGTTTTCTTCCTTGTGGGAATTGTTTTATCTCTGGCAACATTAAGAAACATCAGAATTCCACGGAATTAAAAATCAGACTATAATTTAACCCAGGTTTTCTAGCTTCCTATAAAAGCTGTCCTTATGTGCAAGTGAGTAATTTGTAGAAATTAGAAATTTCTTCAAATTTTGTAATGTCGCTCAATGATCTACTAGCGCGATTCAACTCCGTCCAGCGACATCTAGTTAATGTAGAAGTTGGAATGGTCACACACGCACACCTCTCTATATTACACAATATCTCGCTGCGCTTTCCAGTGCGAAGTCGTCATACTAGCATCTTAGGACGTCTATCGGTTTTTCGATTTTTCGACCTATGTGCCCTGCTCATAACCACTTCAGCTTCGCAACCCGTTGAGCAATGTCAGGTTACTCTGGTTTTCGTTATCAGACCCCAAAAAATTTCGGAAATGACACCCATATATACCCAAAAATGGCTTATTTAAAGTCCAATCAGGTCAACAGTGAATAGACATCTTCTAGGCAAGTGCGCTCCGTCGACCGCATCATCACTTGCCAGCAGATTTGCTTGCAGCCAACCGATAGTCTATAAATTAAGAAAAATAAACTTGTCCACAGACTCGCCCGTCGATACGTGTTCGCGATCATCCAAGGCCGTACAGTCGAAGAGTGTTTCCAAGACGAGCAAATCAAACTCTCCACCGAAACCAACAAGTTATCGGGATACATATCAGCAACCGCCTACCAACAGATGAAAACCAAGCAAGCACCATGCACTCTGACCTCTCAGATCAAAGAAAATACTTGCAATGATGGGTCACTGAAGCAAGAACAACCTCGGAGTACATCAAAAAATATATTGCAAGACAAAATGGTTAATATTGATACAAATTCCAATTCAAGTAGTAGTGGTTTCGGCATGTTGGATAAAATAGGTGTGTTTAGGTCAAATTCTATGCCTTCATTTGAGGAAGCCGCGAAAATGAGGGCCCGGAGACAAATCAGTTTTGACAATGTGGACTTTCCTAAAAGGTGATGTGTGTGATTTTATAACTGATTGTATAATGTGCAACGGCTCCATGTGACGTAAGTTACAGGCATAACGCATAACTGAGTACAGTATATGCGCCCGAAAGTGATGTACATTGGCTTTTAGAATGTTATTTCGGCTTTGTAGAGCGTTGTCTTTGTCACTCATACCTATATGACGTTTTGTCTCAATGAAGTACAACGCTCTACAAATCTGCTATATCCTTCTAAAGGTCGATATAGATTACTTGTAGGTCCCAGCGGTAGGGGAGCGGTGCGGGAGGGGTGTGATGACGTGACGTGAGAGCTCAGTGATTGGTCAATTTGTGACAACTGTCACCCCTCCCCACACCGCTCCACTACCGCAGGAGCCTACTCAGATATGCGCTATACCTATAGTATTATTATTTATTTAAAAACAACATTTTAGCTATCTTAATGTTTTTATAGTTTCTAACTTTCTGCAGCTTAATATTACTTTTTGGAGGACTGTCAATTAAATTACTTCATACATTAAAAGAAAAATGAATATAGTGAAATGAATGCCCGCGACTCCGCGTGGATTTAGGTTTCTTGAAATCCCGTGGGAACTCTTTGATTTTCCGGGATAAAAAATAGCCTGATAGTAAGCTAAGTCTGTACTATATTTCATCAAAATCGGTTGAACTGTTGGAGTGTGAAAAGCTAACAGACAAACACACTTTCGCATTTATAATATTAGTATGGTTAATAGTGACTTAATTTGTAGATGGTCCCTTGACAAGCATTTTATGGATGCAAATAGCTTTCTAATTAGTGACGGAGAGTCATTAGTGCTTCCTTACTGTTAAATTGTTTTTAATAATAGTTTTATTTTGTTGTTTAGCATGTCTACTTAATTGGGGATTGGTCTTAGCGATAATATTATTCTCTACTAGCTGATGCCCGGGACTTCGTCCGCGTGGAATAAGGTTTTTTAAAAATCCCGTGGGAACTCTTTGATTTCCCGGGATAAAAAGTATGCCCTACCTATGTCACTCTCCAGGTCTTTATCTATACCAATGCAAAAAATCACGTCAATCCGTTGCACCGTAAATTTGCGACGTGATTGAAGGATAAACCAACAAACCAATAAACCAACAAACCAACACACTTTCGCATTTATTATAATGGTAATGATCTAGTGTAGGTATGATGATGATTGGGTCGCAATCTTAAGCTGTATATAGACTCAATGTAACATTTTACTCTATTACATCAGTCTGGGCGTTTCACTCATTTTACTACGAACCCTTTTGCGCGAACAGTTCGCTCGTTTCAAAAACTCGCGCCGCGCACGTTTTTAAAGTTTAAAGCTTATCTGCTAATTTTAATTTAATCTGCAATTTGTTTGTATTAAAAATTAAATAAATAAACTAAGAAAATTATTAATTCAAACATGATAATGTTTCAAATTAAGATCATTTTTTTATTAATAACAATGAGCTATTTGAGTAGTTTTATGTATTTTAATATTAAAATGTGCTAAAATTTAATTTAAATAAACACTAAAAAGTTTTTATAAAGAAATTCTGACAATTTGATGAAAAGTGAAATGAATGAATTTTGTGGACTGTCTCAGCACAAAATATTATCATAACATTTTTCGATATACTGTCGAAACAATTATTTATAATTTGATGGCAACCCTAGAAAAAGCATGCTTATCTACAAATAAATGCTTATAGAAAAGCAAATAATAATATATTCTCTTTTAAGTAAGTTAGTTAAAGCTAAAAGTTAAAACCAGGACTGTCGAAAAGAATATTTGTATTTTTAAGAGTGAGGAGATATCAATTAAAGTAGACTGCTACAAATAGATTCACTTCCACGTGAAGCAATATATTAAATTGTGTTGTTAGGTGTTGTTTCGCTATTTAATGGCGCAACGATCGACCGATCGGCCGGCATGCAGTCCGCCACGACAAACTAGTGTACACTGAGCACTGTGCACGTTCGTTTGTGACTCCGTTCGCTGCCTGTCGTACAACACACAACAACACAGTAGTGTGTATGTACCTTAAAAATACAAACAATATTTTTTTGTGTACTTTTAGTAGTAACTATTATGCTGTGCAAAATAAAATGTTAAAGTGTGACTCGACTAATTAGTAACTTTTTACTATAAATGTGTTACTATCACTGAGTTTGATCTCGGATCAGATGTTTTTGTAATGTACGGAAAGAATAAACTTTTTCATTGAAATCCAAAAGCTGTTTATTTTAATAATTTCTCTTACTCTTAATGAGACCCTTTAGAGTTTTAGCGTTTAAACCATCGTGAGTGATATCCATTATAAATATAAATCTATGACGGCTGAACTCACATATTAGTCGGAGTATGTCCGACTAGTTAGATTAGAATAGAATAATATTGCATTTACTGTGTACATGTTATACTTTTAAAAGTTCTAGCAGTAGAACGTGTACCGTACGGGTCCTTTTTCTGGAGCCTCCTTGGCGGGACTATAGTCGGGCATACGCCGAATAACACGTGAGTTCAGCGGTCAGAGATGTAATATTATAATATCTTGTGGAGTTAGTGAGAGTTTGAACATCATGAAAATGTTGATAGATTCTGATTTTCGATTATCAAAATACTACCTATAACGCCAAACTAAAATGGGCCTAACCTTGTTTTTTTGGGCCTTAAGTTCGTCCATTTATCTACAACCAGCACCCCAAGCGAAAGTGGAAAATAAACTCAGCTTCGCCGCTACGTACCTACTTAATTCCCTATCGCTAATCACACTAGTTATCATGATAAGATATCCTTAATGTAGTCATTAAAAGCCACTCTAAAATTGCATTGTTTATAAAGCCTAGCGACCGATTAGAGAGGCTTTCTGTTTTTTAATTAAAAGTTTAAATACTTTAAACATGGGTATATGTGAAACAAAATATCCTGGTTTAACTCAAGATGTACTGGAGGACTATGCTTCTTTGACTTATTTAAATAAAGGAGAGATATTATAGTAAGTAGTTGCTACCTAAAAAGTACCTACCTAATATTTTTTTAATGTAAGATTTTATTTGTTTGTTTCTTTATTATAAACCGCTCTTAACTGGAGTATTGTGGTGGATCTGAGGCTCGCAGAGACTTTTTCTTATTTACACCTAGTGCTTAGCTGCAATCAATTCAGTGGCGTAACAATAGGGTGGGCAAGACGGGCAAAATGCCACGGTCCCATGGTCGGAGGGGCCGGAAAAAAAATCGACTCATTTTATTAAATTGTGAAACCTAGATTTGATTTCGCGGGTGCCGAAAATGACACAAATATGCGCCTCTGGGCGCTATTGAAAAAAATATCCCTCGCTTCACTCGCGCTTTATAAATTTTATGTAAGTACTTACCTATACCTACTTATTTTTATTTAATTTACTTTCCGACAAACTTTTACAGTTTGATGAAAAAGTTCTACTCAATCGACCCAGACAAAGTCAAACAGGATTACAATCATCGGTTTGAAAAGGAAGATATTATTAAAAAATTTCATGTTTTAAAAGTAAGTGTTAAAGAATAAAATTGTAGGTATAATGAGGATTATTACTTAAATATTTAGATTCATAAATGGGTTCTCGGGTAGGCACTGTGTTGTAGTATTGCTACCCCTCTCTTTCTCACATACGAGAGAGGGTAGCAATGCTAGTGTCGAGCAAAAAAATGGTGGCGTTTATTGTTGTGTCCACAAAATGAAGTGAAACTTCGGATTAAAAAAACGAGACTATACGCCACCTTGAATTTGATGTTGCACCCAAGAAACCCTTAGCGCTCCAACAGTCAACCTCACCTGCCCGCGGTGCCCCCTGCTGATTAACGAACGAGGCTCTGGCGACCGACAAATGGCGGTATAACCATTTCCAAGTAGCTAGACTTGACCAAATGACACAGCCTGGTGTCGGGCAGCAGCAACACAAGCGAAAGCAAGTCTAGGACTGCGATGGCCAACACGCCTGCCCAGCGTGGTCATTATGGGCATATTCTCCCCATGAGTAGCGACAATACACAATGGCCCCCAGTCCCCGGCAGCCCTACTATTCCCGGCCACGGTAGCGGGAGGCTGGCGGGAAGTGGCTGGATGAGGAAGGCTGAGGACCGGGTGTGGTGGCGCTCTTTAGGGAAGGCCTATGTCCAACAGTGGACATCCACAGGCTGATGATGATGATGATGACCCAAGAAACCTCAAAAAGGATACCCGCTTAAAAAATAAAATAAAGTTGACGATCTTGCAGGTATATTCCGCGACAGGTTGAGATCGCAATCGGGGTATGAGACGGGGGTACGCCCCGCACACCCGCACTTCACCAGCGCTCGCCCGCACCGGGTTCATTTCATGAGATTCTTTCTGGTCTACCTATACCTATC
Organism: Maniola hyperantus; assembly: GCF_902806685.2. Classification (NCBI taxonomy): domain Eukaryota; kingdom Metazoa; phylum Arthropoda; class Insecta; order Lepidoptera; family Nymphalidae; genus Maniola; species Maniola hyperantus. The sequence continues at coordinate 9,464,653 of NC_048555.1, forward strand.
AGAGATTTATCGCGTTAGTTACATCATAGTTTTTGATATAGTAATAATATATTTATTTTGTAGAACAACCAACTTTCCAAGATCGCCTCATCCGCGTGTTCTCATCTCAAAAGGACAACTGTTTCTCCTTCGAAGATCTATTGGACCTTTGTTCTGCTATGAGCTCCGAATGCCCGCCTGACGTAAAAGCCGCATGGGCTTTTCAAGTTTTTGGTAAAAATGAAATTTCTTTTTTTATCCATATCTACAGTACAGCCAAAAAGTATAGTACTTAATAATAAAAACTACATCATCATCATCATCAACCGATAGACGTCCACTGGACGGTCGGACATAGGTCTTTTGTAGAGACTTCCACACGCCACGGTCTTGCGCCGCCTGAATCCAGCGGCTCCCTGCGACTTGTCTGATGTCGTCCGTCCACCAAGTGGGGGGGTCTTCAAACGCTGCGTTTTCCGGTGCGAGGTCGCCATTCCAGCATAGCACCTTGGAACCCCAACGTCTATCGGTTTTCCGAACCATGTGCACTGCCCATTACCACTTCAGCTTCGCAACCCGTTGAACTATGACAGTTACTCTAGTTCTACGGATCTCCTTATTTCTGTAGAAAAAACTACATAATAGGTTTGATTTCTCACGTTTATCGGATCTGGATCTTTATTATTTACCACTACTACGTACAGCCGTAAGATTCTTATTTCTTAAGGCTGTATGTTGCAACGGCCATTCTGACCAGCAGAATACCACTGCATGCGAAAAAGATATATTGAGAACCGGTGGTTGCAATCGAATGGTAAACAAGATACCTGATACCCTACTACGCAACTAGCTCTGCCTTGTTTATCTTTGTGCTAGAACTGTTCTTTTACAGATATAGATGAAGATAACCAGATTTCTACTTCTGACATTTGCGTTATCCTGGATCGTTTGACTTGGGACCCCAGTAACCGTACCAATTTTTTGGATAGGGAATCTAAACTGAAGATTGCTGATGTGGTACGTATTAATTTTAACTCATTCTTCCTTAAAATCAACTGCGCTTTTTAAAGTTTCGTGATGCAGTAAGTTCTGTTTTGTTCACTATAGCTACACACTTCACCACAATGATAGGAAGTGATTATTTCGCCTCAGATGGGACGCGTTTGCCTAGAAGATGCCCGGATTATAATTGGTAGGAAAGACCCCTCAATATAAACCTTCCATTTCGGGGCCCATAACGAAATTTCGGCGGTCTACAGTAGTTAATCAGGGAAGAGTAGGTACTCCAAACCATGCGTATGAGACATGATGATGCAAACTGAACTGTTTCAACTTTCGTGCGTGTTGATACTTGATGGAATGTTAACGACATTGGTGTGGAAACACGCCTGGCGCCACCGGCGTATTGTGGTACGATGGTAAAAAGGTGATGGGACAAGACAAGATCGAAAAGCTCTTGAACAAACTTTGTAGGTAACTACTTTAATTGTGTTGGATTAATCTGTTTATTCTCCCATTCCAGATACTAAAAGAAATCAACCTGGACAAAAGCGGCAGTATTGGCATGAGCGAGTTTAAGCTGATTTTGGCGAGGATACCGGAGTTCGCGACGTCATTTTATTTTCGACTGTAGTTTTTTTTATAAAAGTGCCCAATTCAAAGATTGTATTTTTATTTCCAACACCGAAGTGGGAGTACCTATAATGGTCACACTTTTGTATAAGTAATTTTATTAAAAAGGATTTACTCATTTACTTCTAGCTCCGAGTCAGTCGGAACTCGGAGTGGAGACGTGGTCGCGGCGCAGCATCTTTCATCTTGCGATAGAAGGATGCGCCACCGCATACCTAATCGTGGTGGTTAAGTCTCTTTCGTGTTTGGTTCTCAGTTACCATACCAAGTTCTCCTTCTTCTTCTTCGCTCTGGGCTGGTTTCCGCACTTTTCCGTCTGTTGTGTGTTTAAGTTGTTGTTATTAATAAGATTCGGCTCCACTCCTCTCCGACTGTACGTATGTGTATGCACTTATCTACAGTACGCGGCCAAAAGTAATGTACATCGACCTTTAGAAGGAGATAGCAGATTTGTAGAGCGCTGTTCCTGTCGTTGAGACCGACAAAACGTCATATAGGTATGAGTGTCAGAAACAACGCTCTACAAAGCCGAAATGTCATGTCTAAAGGCCAATGTACATTACTTTCGGCCGCGTACTTGGTTGTTTTTGGTCGTTTTGTACTCGTATATGCAACATTGTTTTTTTTGTTCAGAAAAATTGGTAAGGTCCTGTTGTTGCCTGTTAAACTAAGAAAATGGTTTTTTTTAAAACGAGAATAATAATAAATTAATCGTTTATGATCCTACGTAAAAAAATAGAAAACTCAATCAAATTGTTCGTGAACTTTATTTCCAACATCTGGTCGACTTAGTGCAGAATTTACTTAGGTACTTAATTTTGTCAAAATCTTGGATGTCTTCAGTAATTCTGACGACGAAAACATTGGGGTGTTGGGATGTTGTGGGGTGTTGTTAAGTAATCTGGGGTCACGATGTGATCGACCAATCGGAGCATTAAACGTCTTCGCGCCAGATTGCCACGACAGACAAATATATACCTACTCATATCTTCGTATAACATTTTGTGGATCGCCTCCTACCGCGTCACGACACTCCACAACAGTAATGTGGTCGCGCCTTATAACTTTCGAAGTTTATCTGATAAAAGCTTTACAAGCTGCTTTATTAAAGCGCCCAGCGAGAGTGCGGTCTGGCAAGGGAGGAATGCCGCTTGTACGGTGACCAGCGACTGGCAAAACTACTGGCTGCTTATACTTCACATGATAACTTGGGAATGATAGATACGTCCTGAAAATATAATGAGCTAATATTAGAAACTATTTTTAATCATGGACAGATTTTTGATTTGACTAGCTAGAATATAAAACTGGGAGAATATGAACTGAATTATACTGAATACAGATCAGACCAGTGCTAATAATTATTATCTACAATTATAAGGCCACTGCGTCTGTAGATAAGTAGTCAAACAGAAGATAACTTACGAAGTCATTTCAGGAGGGCATTGGTATGCGTACTCTGGATCTTTGAAGTAAAGCAAAGGGTGGTATGCTTTCGGGTAGCCCCTATAATAGTCCCTGTGTCGTTGACAAGCCTGGCCATAAGATTCATCAAAAATTATTAAAGGAACAAATACTATATAAACATCATCATGATGATGATGATACAAGGTTTTCGCACGCATTGGGTACGCACTCTATAGTGAAGTCGTATATTTTATAATATAGGTAGGTATTAATCCCTATTTAATCGGTGATTCCTTATTAAAAAAAGTTAATATGACTCCGACCATACAGGGCATGCCGCATAGCCCACTAAACAAACACCTTTTCGTTAAAGGTGTCACCGACAGTCCTCTGTGCAGGGCCTGCGTGGAGGTCGATGAAACACCGACGCACGTGCTCCTATCCTAGAGTTCACGGGCGTGACAGAACAACGCGAGCGCCATTTGGGTTTCCCAACCTCACTCCATGAAGCCATCGGCAACCTGGGTGGTCTACTTAGCTTCTGGAGCGAGCTTTGGTGACTGGAGTGAAGACTTCAGCGGGGAGGGGCAATGCATGCACAACAGACGGAAACGTTTAAGTGCGAAGAAAGAAAGAAAGATGACTCCGACCACCTTCTGTCGCGTCACGCGTTACGGTTTTCCGATACATATTAATCTATGGTTACGGTACACCAAACACTAAACAGTGATGTGCTATCATCATTCAAGTACTCTTTGGTTATCATCAAAACATTGAGATGGCAAAAAAATCTGCTTGAAAGAGCTAATTCGTTTTTCCACCGTTGTAAACAATGTGGTTATTTACTTATATAGATACTTACTTCATAAAATGTTTCAATTTCATCTTGCCTTCCACTATCAACGAAATAAATGTCCATTACTACTATTTTATTTTATTTTGTGAGACTGTAAATTTTGAATACTTAGCGCCAAGCGCCACTATGGCCTGAGTAAATTATACCTCTCATTCTAACAAGACCTCAATAGCCCTTAGAGCGAGAGTGAAGGAGTGATGTGCGTCTAGAAATGTGACCTATGCAAATCTTAGTAATTTAATTGGTTAGTTTTTATACAAAATTAGTTTTGTAAGACTTTATCGTAGATTAAATTATTAAATTAATAAATTTATTTGATTAAATTCATATCCGGTGTTGGTTATAATGACAAAACATTACCAGAGTTGCCACTCTAGAAAAAGTTACCTTTAAAATAGGTATTTCGTTATTATTAAGTAATAAATAAAACTGTTTATAAATCAATGCTTACAGACTATATTTATTGTTGTGCTAACTATTACCCGCAGCTTCGCCCCCACGTGGCTCAAGGAAAGAATAATTATTGAGGGTTTGTTACAACAATTTTTGATGTAATAGTTGGTTTGTAATGGTTGGTTAATGGGAACAGTTTATTTGTCTGCGCTTAAACTTGCTTTACGGCTCTAGGCTCTAGTGTAACTATACTCATGCAAAAAATTACATCAATCCGTAGTTCCGTTTCGCATTTATAATATTATGGTTAGGTATATTCCGTAAATGCATCAACTTAATTTTACCAGAACATCTCTACACAATGTCCGATACAAAACTATAGTGCATACCTAGACTTGTTAGATACCAAACCATCGCACTTACATCCGCGCTTATTTACAGTAGGTACGCTGCAGAAAATAATGTACATCAACCTTTAGAATGAGATTTCGGTTTTGTAGAGCGTTGTTTCTGTCACTCATACCTATGTGACGTTTTGTCAGTCTTAACGACAGAGGCGATGCTCTACAAAACCGCTACCTCTTTCTAAAGGTCGATGTACATTATTTTCTGCCGCGTAGGTACTGTATATTAGTGTTGAGTTTACTAGCCGTCTAAAAAGTTGAATATTTTCTTTTCTTTATACTTATAGAGCATTATCCAAGAGCTATTAAACAACTTATATATTGTAAGTCGTAATTAAAATAAAATTAATGGCAACACTTATTGCCATTGCCATCTTGACAAAGTCTTGACAAGTATTTATAATCGCTGTTGTTTTAAATGAGGGTTTATATTAAAAGCAGAATAAATGAAAAAGGTTTTATATCTGATTTTTAATAGAAGAATAAAAACTTTTGATTTTTAATAGATTATTGGAATGTCATCTGAACATAGAGATAGCATATGCATCTGAATAAGATAAAACCTTAAAGGATAAAACATGGTAAAAATTGGGTTAAAAGGAATTTAAATACCCACAAATTAAATAACAACTTCAAGACTTGTATTTCAGTTGTATTCGCAGTTTTTTTCCAGTTTCTAGTTTATCGTTAGTTAATCACACGCTTCCTCTCTGATTATCTCGTGTGTTTTGGCTCTATCAAAATATGAGAGCCTTGCTCCGGTTGGTTGCATATTGCCTTTCTAGAAGAAGGAGGTAGTTACCAACTATCCGTAATTAATAGGGATCATGGTTCCATTGTCAAATCGGAACTGTTTACGTGCATAACAACTAAACTATAATCACAGACTAGTACATCATGCTAAATACTGAAAAAGATCTTTTATAGACAATGCTAATGCCAATGGCATGTAAAGGACTATTGTTTAGTAGGTAAGTATCTTAGCTGTGCTCGTTTGCTACTCTTTGTGCGCATGCGCGTGATTCATGCATTTGCAGTTGCAAATGTCACTTGTCAGAGTCTCTGACTCACGAATTGGGCACACAACTCTTAAGTGTTTTGACTTGATAATATTAATGCATCAATCTTGCATATACTACCAACCAAAGAGTATGTAACCACTACGTTACTTTCATAATCTCAAAATATTAATATCTTTTTTTGGATGAATCCTGAAATGAAAAATCTTTGTGATTATGTTTAAGTAATGGACCCCCTCTGGTATTAATATTTTTTCCTACATAGACGCATTCAAGGTAAAATTTTGTTTGAAGCTCGCCTTTGTTCTTTCATTTTTACGGAACGTAGATAGAATAATAGGTAGATGTAAGTACTGTGTAACCGCGTATGAGATAGCGATAGCACGACGTAACGATGAATAACATGATAATTATTACCATTGTTTAGTAGTCAATATTTGTATTAACCGATCAACAATATTTTGTATTAAACGTTTTTTATGTGAAAACAAGTTAATGCCTCATCAGAAATACAATTACGCCACGAATTCTCAAAGTTTGTTTTGCAACTTCTTGACTACGTATTCTTGAAAAAAACCAGTTACATGATAAGGGGCAAAAAATAGGTTAGCTGCGTCTCTGTTTATAACATTAGTAACTTTGTCTGTGCTCTTTTTAGTGCGAATGAGAAAGCAAACGTTCCTGCATCTACCTTTATTACTTTATCTACGGTACGGAAGCATTACGAGAACGCCTAGTGACGTGCTAAAATTGAGAGATAGAAATCTTTTCAACCGATTTTTAAAAAGGGGAAAGAAATTGTAAATGTGCCAACTAAGTTTTAGCAATCCATACTCCCGCTATACTAATATTTAAAGTGTGTCTGTCTGTCTGCTAGCTATTCACGGCGCATCCGTTTAACTGGTTTTAAAGAAATTTGGTAGAGATAGCTCGCATTCCAGGGATGGACATAGGCTACTTTTATCCCGGAAAATCAAAGATTTCCCACGGGGTTTTAAAAACCTTAATCCACGTGGGCGAAGCTGCGGGGATCACCAATTAGTATTAAATAAAAATAATTGATATTTTTAGTGAAATTTTTATTAAAACTTTCAAACAAATTTTAAAAACTGATCTAATAAAAACTTAAAATACCTATAGACATTAATTCATAGATTTGTTTCATTATTGCCTTGACTAAACGTCAAGGCATCCGAATCCGAATCCGAATCCGAATTTTAAAACCAAAATCTGACATTCCGAGGTTTATTAGAGGTTTTATATTATTTTTCCTATTTTTCAATGTCGGTTTTTACGATTACCGATTTAAATACACAACACTAAATTTTAACTTTGCTACTCGTTTTATTTATATGTCCAAAGAGTATATATGTCATGTCGTCTTGCAGCAGGGAAACGTCAAAACAATATTTTTTCCAATTTTGTTTTACCATTTTTCAAGACAAGAGAAAATAAACATATATGGTTTCATTTTAGCTGTAAAATTGAGTTTATAAGTGCAACCGTGTGAAAATATACGTGATTAAAATTGCATGTGAAAACTAGTTCATTCCTCCTTGTTATTTTTGGTAAACTATTTTTGTCCGCTCTAGTTTCGGTAATTCGGTACATTGGATACTTATTATATTTTGACGTCCAGGAAAGAATGTCTTCCTGCAAGGTGAGTGGGTTCCTTAATTGCTTATCATTAAGCGGTAATTAGAAGTGACACAAATGTTTTAAGCAGACACCATTTAAGGAAAGTATTTACATATTGGCAACATGTTTTTGCTGCATAAATTAACAAATAACTAGTATTTTAGTCATATTTTTAATGTTTATAGTTTCTTTGTTTACTGATTATGGTGTAAAAATGTAGTAGAACGCAGGTGTTATAAATACTACATGTAACTTTTGTGTTAATTTAGAATATAAATTAAGTGTACTTTGTGACATCACTATACTATGTATATTACAGTAAACACGTTCTATTTATATAAAAATAAAATGCGTACATAACATGAAACACTTAAAATCTAGTTACTTTTATTTATAGAAATAATTATTATCCATAGAAAATGAGGAACTGGACTAGTCCATGAATTTTTTACAGTATGGCAAAAAAACTGAGACTATGATTGCATTTTTAAGATCTTCAGTGTTGGATTAATTCAGTTTGTTTAAAAGCACACTTTTTTGAGTCTATTTTTCGAGCGTACCCAGAGTACACTACTTCAAGCTTATTTTCATTTAAAATAACAACAGGGACTGACATAACTAAATCAAGGCATTATGATTTAAAAAAGTAAGTTGAAATCGGACTAACTTAGTGTAGTCCTGTTTTACAGCTCCAATTAAATTCCACACAATTAAAACCTTTTTATTTTTGTTTAATAGAAAATAAAGTGATTATAACTTAATTTAAACCTTAGTTGTTTTTACTGTGCGACAGAGCACAATTTTCAAATCATATATTTTTCCTCTTATCGTTACTATACTACAAGCACCTTTATAGTCACATTTTGTAGGAAATCTGCAGTTTATTAGCAGCTGATAATATTGGTATTCATGATTATTAAATGTTATCTCTAAGTACCCTAATCTGTGACTCACACTCCACATGTATTGTTACATAAACATTGTAGTTATTACTGGGAATAGTCACCTAGTATATTATTTATACATACTGTTTAAAAATATGATATATTAGGATATTGGCACCGATTCCTTTGTCTTTCTCTAAACTAAATTTAGAGTCTCTGCATCCTTTTCTTTTTAACAATGCTAAAAAAGGAACGGAACATGACTTTCACATTTAAGATTCTAAATTTTAGTGCACAATACAAATTTAAACAGTAGGTTCGCGACTGCGCGCTAAAAACACGGGGTTTAACATCTAAAAAAAAACTGTCAAACTGTGTCTGTCTTTTTCATATTATATTAATAAGAAGAGCATGCGAATACTCTAAAATTAGGTTGTGCTCAGAATCAGTACCATTATATTACTACCAAGTATTAACAGATGTCAGTAACTTTGTTAATATGCCCATAATGTAATATTATGGTTGTAAAAGTGTTTGTCTGTTACCTTTTCATAGTTCAACTGCTGAACCGACCTTAGTAAGCACAGATACCTACTATAGACATGATACAGACAAAAGATACTTTTATCCCAGAAAACATAGCTAGCTTAACGTAATTACTTATATTTTTGTATCTAACTGTGAAAACCTATTATTAGCTCCTAATTACCTAATTTCAACTTGTCATAAATAATAACACTTCGAAACAATGTGGCTAATTCCGTTGTACACAATCTCTAAACTAAAGTAAAAGGACACGCCTAAATCTATTGCTATCCCTTTCATAATGTTGCTTGCGGAAAATATTAGCATTAGATTTAGACCTGTTAATTTAGTTTAGTTTAAAGATTGTGTATAAGAGAATCGGCCCCAATGTCAATTAAAATAATATTCATTACTTAAAATTTATTTGCCTAAAATAAGTTTTGGTGCTTGCTAAAACCTTCAACTTTAGCCAAAATTTCAGTCCATTTTGGCTGAAGGTGGCTGAAGCCGCAGGTTCAGTCTGACACTACTTCATGGCCTGTGTGTGTTTGGTTTGACATGTTTGCGAAACACTATTTTTGTTCCGAACAGCCATCCATCCATACTAATATTATAAATGCGAAAGTGTGTCTGTCTGTATGTCTGTCTGTCTGTCTGTCTGCTAGCTTTTCACGGCTCAACCATTCAACCGATTTTGATGAAATTTGGTACAGAGTTAGCTTACATCCCGGGGAAGGACATATGGATAAGGACATATACTTTTTATTCCGGAAAATCAAAGAGTTCCCACAGGATTCTTAACAAACCTAAATCCACGCGGACGAAGTCGAGGGCATCATCTAGTTCGCTATAATTCAATGCTCTATTCAGTTTTTTGCTGGGTTGAAATTTAACGTTTATTTAGCTATCAGTGGAATTTGCATGAATCATTTTATAAAAGGGTATTGTCCTGTTAACGCTTCAATGGCAGACATTCAATGATAGGCACTGCACCTCATTTATTAACAATACTATAAATGCTGCTTGATAAGGTAGGGTGACCAATTGAGTTATGTGAAATTCAAATACAATGCTTTTTTTCTTTCTATAATGAGTTCCAAGGAATCTTTCATACTTTCATTAATGAGACTATCAATTTAAATTAGTTTGTAGCAAAGATTAACCAAATTCAAGTTATGTTTATGTAAAAGTTAGTTTATAATATTGTAAAAAAAGAAAAAAAAACAAGATTGTTTCAAAAACATAATGCTGGAATGCAATGTATGAAAAATTCTGCCATTGCTTTTAAAAATGGTAAGTAAATAAGTGTTATCTTTTAAACTCTATAGCACTGTGCATCTTGCCTTCCATTCCTAGCAAGAGCGATAATAAAGAAATTCAAATTGGTTTGGAAATTTGGAGAAACCAGTGTAGTACCTACATAATCAAGATGACGTATTATATACTCAAACCTTCACCAAAGTATGTAAATAATATTAGTAAAAAAGTTATCAAAATCAGTTCATTGGTCTTTGAGATAATCGCGGACTTTTTAAAGTCATTTAAATATCGTACCTAATTTACTTTTCATTAGCTTTTCTCCCTGATTTTGCCTAGTAATTATGTATATTGTATTTTGATTTGGTTCCCCAATTTATTCAACATCACTTACCACCGTACTCAGAGTCGCTTAATTGTTACTTAAGTTTAGTTAAAATGAGACAGAGCTATATCTCTCACATAAATCTGTCTCGTTTTAACTCAATTTTAAGGAACGATTAGCGACTCTGAGTACGGCGGTTAGAATATTGAACTCCCTTATGATAATGATAAATTAGCATATGATGAGTTGTCATGGTTTTGTTTGTACACCGAATAAACACTTTGTTGTTTAGTGATTATTAGAATTTAATTGTAACGCTAATTATGTACCTATCTATGACAGATAATTAAGTCTTCCTGCGACTGCGAAATAAAAGATAGACAAGACTACTATAATATTTAAAACTCTTTCTCACGCTGCCACGACGGCCCACGTCGCATACCTATAGTCGTTTCATAGCCTACATTTGACGCTGCTAGTGTAATTGAAGCCTAAAGGTTTTGTTACAAGTTTATTACAAGTACAACATTGTATTGTGTTGTGCTATTGAGGCTACATGAAAATTTTGTTATTCTAGACTTCGACCCTAATAGTTCCGCAAGTGTGATGGTGATGAGTTCGTGCGCGGGAATGGGAGATGCGGTGCTTCGAGAGCGTCTGCCGGCTCTGTGGCGCCGCATCGAGGACGCGCATTATAGCTACCTCGAGATCGACGACAGCCCGGAGAAACTGCAGCAGAAGAAGAAACTTGAGGGTAAGTATCTTGCTCGCTGTCTGGTGCCGCACCGATGATGTGCGGTATAAATCTATGTAGAGACTGACGATAGCCCTGACAAACTGTAGCAGAAGAAATTTGCTGGTAAGGACACTCCGTCACGAAGTTGAAACTACCGAGCGGCTGCGGGCTCAGTGGCGCCGCATTTAGAAGGCGCATTATTGCTAATCGACAGCTCGGGCTAACCACAGTAGAAGAAAAAACTTGGGAGTAAGTACACTTTACGGAAACTTTTGAGGAGCTGCTTGCTCATTGTGAATACCTCTCTGACACTGACGAGCTTAGTTTATGATTGTGAAACCTTATTTTTAATAGCAATAGTATTTCTGTAAACCTCTAAGATCTTTCTTTGAGAAGAGATTCTTTGTTCCAGGATATATCCTTGAGTACCTCACGCTAGTCCCACACGAGTGCAAGTTTGGGCTGGCAGAGACTGGCAAAGTGTTTCAGCGAACGATCAACGAGCTGTCGGAGTATAGCGCGTACCGCGCGGGTATTGGCTGGGCAGCCATCGCGAGGTATGCGGGCAACCTCCTCGCCCAGCCGTGGCGGAAGGAATATCGTGTTATACGGGTTAGTATTCACCACCATCAACATCAACCTGTTGCTGGCTGACTGTTCAGCATGGGTCTCCTCTCAGATTAAGAAGGATTTGACCATAGTCTATCATGCTAGTCAAGTGTGAATTGGTAGACTTCACACACCTTTGAGAACATTATGAAGAACTCTCAGGCATGCAGATGTTTTCCTTCACTGTTAAAGTACTATATATTTATATGTACTTGATTATTTAAAACGCTTTGGTTTAAGTGTTTTTATATATATACTATCTATATTTCTCATTGTAACTGTTTGTCTCTACAAAATAAATTAAATTAAATTAAATTAAAAAAAAAACGCATATTGCGAAAAATTCGAGGTAGTCCGCGATCAAACCCGATCCCGATCAAACCTACTGCTATACTCTAAAATTTAGGTTTTCAACATTTTAGGGCTGCTAAATCTCTCCAGTAAAGATAAATTGTTCTTTGTGTACGTCTTTTCATTGAATGAAATGTATCATTCATGACAAACGAAATCAAACGAATCGCAAGGAGCAGCTGGATTCATGCGGCGCAAGAGGTCCTTACAAGAGACCTATGTCCAGCTGTGGACGAATATTATAGTCTATCTGGTCTACTGGATAACCCTAACTATAACGATGGACTAGTGTGGAGACCACTAGCAAACAAATAGGGTAAATGACTATGTCAAAAATGAATTATTTCTTAGGAATTACTAAATAGAGGGTCTTCCAAAATTCGTAAAATCCACGTCCGCTGTTAGTTTTAAGTTTGTTAACCATTTTAAATTATCGATTTAGCTAAAAAGTACGTTAAATTACGTCGAACGCGTATGACGTCACAAATTTTAAATTTCATACAAGCTCCCTATACTAAGCGAGCTTTTTGACGTTTGATAAAAAGTCGCTGATTTGACTAGTAGTCATCATCCCTATTGTTATAAACTTTTTGAAAATAAAGTTATTTTTTTATATCAGTTGATGATATCTTACACAGCTGTACTCCGGCTTCTACAAGCACGAAGTGGAAGCGAACATGGTGAGCGCTGAGACAATGCTGCAAGCCATGGGGTACCGCGCCATCGGGTCGGGGCGCCTGTCGCTGGAGGGCCCCGTCTGCCCCGACATGGCCGCCGCTATATCGCGAGACGCGCTCATAGCTCACTGCGAGTGTCAGGTATATACTAATCAACCCATCGCCAGCTTACTTTTGATCTCAGAATGAGAATTCTTTGGTCATAGCTACTAGGCTGGCCAAGTGCGGATTAGAAACTTTACCCACCTTTGAGAACATTATGGAGAGCTCTCGGGCATGAAATATCCCCCTATGATGTTCTACTTTGTGGAGTTAAAGTAAAAATAATAATATTCGATTGCACATTTAAAGCAATAAACTTTTCCTGTATACACATTTCACTAATGGTAATTAAAAAGTAGTGGTGTATAAATTTAAAAATCACCTACCAAAACAACATTCTTTGTATTGGTAGATAATGGCGCAAATCTGGGAGGCTGTGTGGGGCAACGGAGTGCGGGTGACTTGGGCCGATATTGCCAGAGAGCGCGCTACCTACGTCGAATCCGTTGCAGTAGCGGCCGCTAGACTGTCCGGATACACCGAGGGTATGTACCTATTTATACTACCAGCTCCACCTTTCCCGGCAGCCTGACTCGCTGACTATAGGCAGTATGCCATACACTATCTTCTTCTTCTTCGCTCTGGGCTGGTTTCCGCACTTAAACGTGTCCGTCTGTTGTGCGTGCACTGCCCTTCCCCGCTGAAGTGCCATACACTATGTAGGTATAGTATGAGACAGGTCGAGATAACAATCGGGATATGAGGCGTGGAGACGCCTCGCACACCCGTACGTCAGCCGCGCTCACCCGCACCGGGTTAGCGCGGGGGCTGTGAGCGTGTGCGGAGCGTTCGCTCCCCGATTGCCATCTCGGCCTGTCGCGGACTATATGTCCCTAAAAAGTAATGAATTTTCCCAGAATCAAATATCGACCAGAATACCGTTTGACTGAGACGGTTCGTGAGATTGGGCATTGGTTGCAACTTGCGGCAGAGTTACAGTTGAAATAAAATGAGGAACACGTCGCTGTCACCATCCCCCAACCCGCACATTACCACACGAAACGTCTCAGTCAAGCGGTAGGGTATACCTATAATAATCATTATTTACGAATTTAGTCAAAAAACTCGATCCGTGCTTTCTCGGATTCGGATCTTACTCCAACGATTACTCTATTGTTTCTTTCCTTTTGTTATTTTAGATGCGGAAATTTACTCAAACATACCTGCGACAACGTCGGAACCACAACGAAGGCTCATTGAAACACAATTTCCAGTAAACTCACAATGTAACTGCACAGACCAGCCCTTGGAGGATCCAGTCCAACCCGTCATAAACCCTTACATGATGAATGCGATCTCGCCACATATGATGTACCCCATGGCACACATAAACCCAGACATACCGGTGACAGTACCACAATGCAACCCAGTTCCAATGATGACCCCGTACGGGGCGGTACCTTACTACTACCCTGTTCAAGCACCATACATGATACCGACCCCTGTGTATGCTCCAATCAAACATGCAACAAATATCCCCGTGAATGGATATCCTCCAATGCCTCAATACAATAGATACCCGACAGTACCAACTGGACAGTTAATAGAACTAGATGCACCATCTGTATATGAAAACGGCAAATTCGAACGGTATCCAGAAGAAAGGTCCCATAGAAGGAGTAAACTTGAAACTTCAAAGCGACCTAAATCCAGCTTCAGTGATGTTTCCTTACCAAGTTTACCCCGATCCGATACTCAGCCAGCACTTAGTAAGGCGAAAGAAGACGGTATGGGGACGTACGAAAGTTGGGACTACGTTTTCAGAAATCTATCGAGCAAAGACCACGACGGGGACAGTAGGAGTGGATTCTCACAGTCATTAGACAGAGATTCGAGGACATTAGACAGGTTAGATAGAGAAGAGAGGAGGTCTAAATATCAACCTACTACACTTGATCTAGAAGATGGTCTCCAAGCATTAAATCTCGACAGAACTTACGACGAGGATATGTACAGGACGGCAAAAGTAAACGAAAACTTGATGAGGCTAAAACTGGAACAAGAGTCGAAAAGAGCGAGACAGCTAGCGAAAAAGCTAGAAGAAAAGAGAGCGAAGAAAATAATTGAACCCATCGGCAACCCTAAAGCGGACGGTCTAGTCACAACGAAAGTCGCGCCAGACAAAGTGAAGCTTTTGACGAAAAAAGATATCAAAGATAGGAAAGATGTTATTAAGCAGCAGAATTCTGTGAATGGTTCCGTATCGAGTACAGTGGAGGTGAAGAAGGTGAAGAAACCTTCAAGGCTAATCGCGGTCGAGGTGGAGAAGGCGAAGAGTAAACCAGTGGAGAATGGAGTTCACAAGGCACACCACAGCTCAAAAAGTACTGCAGGTAAGCGCAAACTTAACTTCGCAAAATGTTGATTTGAGGAATATCTTTTGTACTTTATACTAATGCCTGGAGTGTATTGCGATTTGCGATTCTTCTCTTGCGTCACTATTATACGTTGTTGGTATTGTGTTAGAAACCTGCACGCAAGTGCAGGCAACAACTGTACAAACTTTCAATTCAATCGGATAAACGATATATCTCGATCGCGAATAAAAAGATTATGAACACACAGACATATTTTTTTATGGATAAGATTTCTTGTATTAGGACTGCTATTTAACTAGAGATTTTCAATCCATTAATGTAGCTAATTCTGTTGTACAATCTCTAAACTTAACGAAAATGATAGATCTAAATGTATTCATAGCCGCATTTATAATTCTCTCCGCAGGGAAGGATGGTACTAGACTTAGACCTGTTAAAATAGTTTAGAGATAAATACGACAGAGTTAGCCACAATGTTTTGACATGTTTGAAAAAGTAAGTTGATTTTTTCAGGGGCGAGTGTGCAACAGCCAAACTACGATTTGAAAGCTCAACTAGTCGTCTCCCTCGACGAACCCGACTACACCCGAACGCTGCCGAAGTTAAACGGCGAACGCGAACAAACATCGAGCCGAGCGAGCACCGACAGGCAAGAGAACGAAATCGACACGAAAAAAGACAAATGGCAGTGCGGTACGTGCACATATTTAAATAAAAACTCTCTAATCGCCTGCGAAATGTGTGGTAAATCGAAAAAAGGGCCTGAAATAGAGCCCTTAACGTCCGGGGGTCGGGAATGCCCCGCTTGTACGTTGGTCAACAAAAGGGACGCTAGAGCTTGTGACGCTTGCGGGACGAGCTTGGAGCATTGCCCGACGTACATATAAACAGTCATAATTCGTAAGTTAGATAAGGACGGATATATTTTTGTTTGTCATGGGTCTTAGCATATTTGACACTCTCATTGATTGTGCATAATCTCTAAACTAAACGAAATTAACAGGAGTGCAAGATTTTTCCGCAGAAGCATTTTTTTAAAGAATATTAGCCATGTTAAATGACTAATATTCCTCTTTCCTCTTCAACTAAGCGTCACGCTTGTGCTAGGAGTAGGTACGACAATAGTGCAACGGGCAGGGTTTGAACCGTCGACCTTTCGGTTTTCAGTCCACTCCTTTACCCGTTGAGCTATTGAGGCTCTCTGAAAGCCTTTCATTGAAAGGCATATCAATACATTTAGACCTGTCATTTTAGTTCAATTTAGAGACTACAACAGAATTAGCTACACGGTTTAATAATGATTTTATTCGTTCGCTCAATTTGTTTTTTTTTATTTTTGATCGTGTTTAAGAGTGAGACTGTATGCTTCCAGACTTGCGGTGGCTTGAGATTATATTTCTATATGTGACGTCGTTGTGTGTTGCCAAATGGCTATGTGTGAAAAGCATTTTAGAGTTTAAACTGTCGCGAGTTGTATTCATATTTTATGAATAAAGACTATTTTGGGCTCAATTTTGTTGACGGTGTTCGCGAATTAGCAACTTAAAAGTGGAGAATATTTTTATTTTTTTTAAAGAATATTAGCCATGTTAAATGACTAATATTCCCCTTTCCTCTCCAACTAAGCGTCAGGCTTGTGCTAGGAGTAGGTACGACAATAGTGCAACGGGCGGGATTTGAACCGTCGGCCTTTCGGTTTTCAGTCGATTCCTTTACCGGTTGAGCTATTGAGGCTCTCAATCGGAATTCAAAATTCAAATAATTTTTCAAAACTTTACTCTTTTTGATAGCCGGTTGTTGGATTTGTAAGATATAGGTAGTGGTGATAATTATTACGCGAACTTAAAACTAAAGCTACGAGGTTTCCAAACGCGCCCAGGTCTGAGTAGAGCCCACAACAAACTCAGCAATATGCCTACCATAGTACCTACATACTCAAAAATATGTCTGACATGTCTATGTAAACTCTGGATGTGTGGTAATGAGTATAGACTACTCGTTTGGCGATGTTATTTGTATCTTTGACATTGAATGCAGTGTTTCGCCCATTTCCTAATGATAAATGTTCGTAGAGGCTAGAAAAACGTTTGTCTGACATTCATACAAACTTTCATCCGCTAATTAAGTCCCTAGGGGATAAATTTCTCGAATACACACCTTAGTGCTCACCTGCTAAAATTATCGGATGGTTTTTGAGATGACTTAAAATCCCTTCGGGCAAACCATACGGCTACGCACCACCTCCCATGGCCTCACCAATCTCGCGGTTATATGGGCCGAAACGCGGGAGGGCGCCCGTTCGGTACTTGCTCGGTGGCTCGTTCCCGGGGCGCCTTCTTGACTCCCTACAAATTCTTTCTTTCCTGTCCTTGTCCCTAATTGATTTTTCTCCCCTTTCTGGGGCAGACGTACAAATCACGCAGATCGTAATTAGATAAGCTGTATCGTACAACGTGCAGCATCTGATGCCTGATTCCCACGGTGCGTGATTGTGCGGATTGTCACGCACGGCTGACGCGCGACGCCCACGTATAGCCACGCACCGCGCTCAAGGCTCGAACGACGACAACGACGTGTATGCACTACACTGTTTCCACGGTGCGTCGGTGCGGCCTGTTCCGCGTCCGTCCGCAATATCATATACCATGGGAAGGCGGTGTGATCACACCAATTCCATTACCACGCAACACAATACAGATCCCTCGAAAGGGTGCTTTAGTGTCTGAGTAAATTCTAAAACACTCAATTGCAAAATCTTTAAATGATAGTTATCCACTTTTGCCTCCATCGGGAATTCTTGGTCCTTATTGCGTATTGATTCCCGGTTATAGTTACAGATGAGTTTGAAACTAGTGACGTTAGACAAACAGACCAAAATGGAGTACCAGCAATACCTGTCTTTACTCATAATTATAAAATGCATATGGCGATATAGAGGCCTATTATAATATTATCTTCGTCGTAGAGATAATTCTCGTTTATTTTGTACGTGGACAGGCAATAAAAATATATGCTTCAAAAATGAAATGTACATAATATTATAATACCCTTGTATTAATAAAATATAGTTTTTTGCAAATGCCAAGAAAATAAATAACAATTAATGTCTAATCTAAAATTTGGCTATACATAATATGTCATTCACATAGGACATTCCTATAAAATATGTATAAATTATTTTGTTTTCTTTTAAATAATATAATGATACATTGTTAAAGATTTCGTAGTATATACCTAATTAATGTTAGTAACAAAATGTTTACTAATCATAATATCGACTAATTTGAAGGACTAGTTCAAACGATAATTGATTTAAAAGGGTCGATCCCTTTCTTACTTCAAGAAGAGGAATGAGATTAAACATAAATTTAATTTTGATTTCCCCAAATCTGTGCCACGATTCATGTATTAAATTTTTACTATTAAGGCGACTTTCGTTACCTAAGTTTCCTTCTCTCTCGCACATTCTAACATATTCAATGATTATAAAATAATCAGTACACTTTTAACGAAGGTGGCTCAGCCACGCCCTAAACAATAAAATTATGTTAATCTATATCTAAATATATAAAAGGAAAAGGTGACTGACTGACTGACTGATCTATCAACGCACACCTCAACTACTGGACGGATCGGGCTAAAATTTGGCATGCAGAATGCAGATAGCTATTATGATTTATGACGTCTACGTCATCGACTAAGAAAGGATTTTTGAACATTCAATCTCTAAAAGGGTAAAATAGGGGTTTCAAATTTGTGTACTGTTGACATATTTTTATCATAATATACCTAGTTTTGATAGAGAAAAATGGTGACGAAAAATACTAAATCTTTTTGCCATTTTTCTCTATGAAATACTGATGATCTATAATATAAAATGAATCACTAAATGTGTTGCTCATCGCAAATCTCGAGAACAGCTGAACCGATTTCGCTAATTCTTTTTGTATAATATTACTTGAAGTACGAGGATGGTTCGTACGGACAGAAAAATTTAATTCAACCTCCCCCTCAATTTTTTAAACTCCACCCGAGCGAAGCCTAGGCGGGTCAGCTAGTATTACTATAAAAATATGTCTAAAATGAACGCAATATTATTGTTTAGGACTTGGCTGAGCCACATTTACAATGTGTGAGAGAGAAGGAAACTTAGGTAGCACAGCACCAATATAATTATTACTTTTGCATTTGCTCATTTTATTATTAATTTTTATTTTTAACAACTCGGAGTGCCAGATAAAGGTTGAATCTTTTATTGTATTATTGCTATAGTATTCTAATTTATTATTTGTAACTCGCTTTAACAGGGTAAGATTGTAGTATACAAAAAGAATTTTATATTGTGGTTAATTTCAAATTATGAATTTGTACCTAAGGTCCGATTCTAAATTGTAACTAAACATTGGCCCCGATTCTCTAGTCTCTCTCTAAATTAAATTTAGAGTATCTGCATCCTTTTCTTTTTACTAATGCTAAAAAAGGAACGGAACATGACTTTCATATTTAAAGACTAAATTTTAGTGCACAATACGAATTTAAACAGTAGGTTCGCGAGTGCGTGCTAAAATCTCGGGTTTTACCATCTAAAAATTAAATTTAAAACTGTCGAACTGTGTCTGTCCTTTTCATATTACATTAGTAAGAAGAGCATGCGAATACTCTAAAATTAGGTTGTGCTCAGAATTAGCCCCATTGTTTTGTGGGGAAGTATGAATGGTCCCTTTTTGTATTAAATATAAAAAAGCTATTTATAATTGAATTTACAAAACGATATCCAATTTAGAATCGCATCCATTAAAATATGGTTGCTGTTTGGTTGTACAAAAAACTAGGATACTTGAAATACATTTGTAGAACGCTATCTCTTCTATTCTCATGCGTTTTTATCTTCTGTCTTACTCATCACCGAGCACAAATTATTTATGCTGTGTAATATGAATATAATAGGTCTATGGCATATATGTGTCATTGGAGTTAACCTTCTGAAATAGCTCTGTAATCTATATCATTTAAAATCATTTTAAGAGTTGTTGCCAATTGCAATGCATCGGTCAAATAAGCATTAGTCTCAAGCTCATTTCACACTACGGGATATAAATTATATTATAATGTATAGTCCGGTCAAAATGAGCATTCAGGGTTACAATTATTCGCCATATGGGGCTAAAAATTGGTACGAATGTAGGGAGCACCAATCCACTATTAAGCACTATAATATTATAAATGCGAAAGTGTGTCTGTCTGTCTGTCTGCTAGCCTTTCACGGCCCATCCGTTTAACCGATTTTGACGAAATTTGGTGCAGGGATAGTTTTCATACCGGGGATGGACATAGGTTTTTATTCCGGAAAATCAAAGAGTTCCCACGGGATTTAAAAAAACCTAAATCCACGCGGACGAAGTCGCGGTCATCATCTAGTATAAATGAATTATGAAAAGTCCCCATCGATTTTTATTGATGTTCCCAACATTCGTACCAATTTTTGGCCCTATGCGAATTACTGTAACCTTGAATGTCTATTTTGACCGGATTATAATATAATTTAAACCCGTACTGTGAAATAAGCTTAAGATTGTTGACAGTAGAAATGAGGCCTTAAGTTTGCTGTGCAAGCGAAATATTAAGCCCTTCACAGAATAAGCTATAATATAATTCATTTAGCTACGTCTATGACCGGCTATAGAACTATTTTCGATGCAGAATTCACTTCGAAACAATATAATCATCACAGTGTTCGGTTAATCGCCTTCAAAAAATGCTTTAATGTTAGTCAGTATAATATTATATTTAATTAATTTTTTGTTTATATTAAATACCTAAAAATTATATCGGTATGTGTATATAGCTGTTAGAAATTGTAAATAAATTAGACCTTTAACATAGTATTTACTATTTATACAGACATGTAGTAATACCACTATAAATAAAATAATATATATGGAAACGATGTGGGTGTATATTCGGAAATTATCCACCTCGGACGGCGAGTTTGTATATTATTTTACTCTGGGGTGTATAGAACAAACGTTTAACGAGTATACACCCTAGGATGGCTGTTTTGGGGTGGATAAACGGAATAAACCGTATAATTAAACAAACTAAATAACTAATATCACTTATTTTTCCTTAACAAACTTAAAAGGTAAACATAAGCGATTTGTTAATCTTTTAAGTCAGCTGAGAAAAAATAGATTAGACATCAACATCATTGGTGCATTTGTTAAACTGTTAAGTAATTTTATTGTCACAATTTACAAAGTAAAGAAATGCACTGGTGGAAGCACATTGTCAAAACGCTACGCTATGCTTATGACTGATTTACCTACACTACAATTTTGGGACCGCTGTAGTAAAACAAGGGCTACATATAAATGAGGTATATGTATTTGTTAGTGAAAAAGAACATTTTACCTATTTTACTAAATATACTTTACTACTTTATGATTTTCTCCATCCTATTATTTTCAGTAATACTTACTTGTGTCCTTTTTTTAATACCTGAATTTTTTAGAGATAAACTTTTTTCAAAATACATTTACCTACTCACTATAGTACAGAGATATATTGTGATCGAAATAATAATAATTTTGATTATTTTAATTTATTAGAATGAACATTAATTACTTATTGATTTATATTTACATATTGGTTTTTAAGCGTTTATAAGATTCGCGTGAGCGTTGCGTTTGTTAATGTGTTTCTGCCTTAATCCTAATATTAAAAATATAAAGAAAAAACTAGCAGTCATAGTATAGTTTGGATAAAGCACTGAGGACGTGTATTTTTCTAAAATAAACGTAGATTTTCTGAGAAAACTGTTTTTATGTATTAAATTATTGTGCTTTAGATTCAGTTGCCTTCGTTTGACGACTTGACGTGTAAAAAGATTGTGAAGCGCTGTGTGCAAAATATCAAGATAACGTTAACTCAGCGTAAATCTATCATTTAGTGTCGACGGGAAAGAGACGGGACGTTTTACCGTCCCTTTCCCGTCCATAATAAATACCAGAATTTTGCGCAGTTAACTTGAAAAGTTGTCACTGATTTCGGAGTATTATGATAGAAAAGATTATGTAACAAAAAGAATAAATTAATATTGTTTTACCAATACATTTGTTTTATTTGTACTACATTTTTCTCTCACTCATCTCAACCCAACGCCAGCCCACTAGCTATTGAGAACGGGTCTCCTCTCAGCATAGGAAGGGTTTAAACCACGCTGGCTAAGTGCGGATTGGCAGACTTGACACATCTTTGAGAACATTATGGAGAACTCTCACGCATGCAGGTTTCCTCTCGACGTTTTTCTTTACCGTTAAAGCAAGTAAAAATGCGCATTACGCTGAAAAGTTAATGAACGTGTTATTACAGATTATGATAAATAATAGTACACGACAGGTCGCGATGGCAATGGGGGCATAAGGCGGGGGACATTCCGCAAACCCCAGTCACCCGCGCTATTCCAAATCGGGTTAGCGCGCGGGTTGTGCGGGGCGTCCGCACCCCGATTGCCATCTCGACCTGTTGCGTTGTTGTTATGGAGTAACATCGACGAAAAATTTCCAATTTTCATTTTTTTTTCCTAAAAGTACTTTTCGGGATAAAAACTATCCTAAATGTTAACCCTAAATCAGGTGCCAGCATAGACGCCTATTTTATTCTCTAAATGCCGGATGGTAATGTAAAGATTGTCAAAAAGTCCTACAAAGCTTTGCTAGAAGCTAGAATCCGCTAAAGCACAAACACAATATGTCAGTTTCGTGCACTACGTGCAGCGGGTTTTTACGTGTTAAAACGAACCGTACCATCACAATGTTAAACGAACCATACCATATGAGTCATTGAACTTTTTTTGGCCTGAGAGCCAGTGCGTGCCAGACCTTAATTATTTTATAAAAGCTGAAAGTTACTACGTGTATTGTTCCCAACACTAAAAGAAACGTTTGTTTGGATCATGGTGTCTTTCGGAGATAACCGGTAATAAACTTGAGTTGCAACCAAATTTTTTATGGAACAATGTTGCGAAGTTTCTCTATCAATTAAAAAAGAAACTATGCAAGATTTTTCACAACTTTATTACCTTTTATCTCCCAAAGCCACCATGATCCAAACAAACATCTAAACAAACGTTGGGACAATACGCAGAGAAACTTTCAGCTTTTATAAAATAAGGAAGATCTGGCACGCGCTGGCTCTCTATTTATATAAAAAGAAAATTAAAATGGGTAAGTACCCACGTAAATATGTTTGTTTATAAAATTCGTAGGGCAGCCGTGCGTAGCGAAATGTTTAATTAATGACTGATGACTTGGTGAGTAAGTAGAAAGAAGCGCTAATGATTTGGTTTTGCCGGCTCTAGTCACGGCGGTCGGGACTTACAATTATTATTATCCGAATACTATTAGGTATTAAACGTTATTAAACGTTGGTTTGGAATTACCTACCTATATGATTATGATGGAAAATTAGGAAAATGGAAGGCACTTAAGGACTTTCTTGGATTTTTAGGGTTCCGTACCTCAAAAGGAAAAACGGAACGACTATAGGATCACTTTTTTGCCTGTCTGTCTGTCAAGAAACCTATGGGGTACTTCCCGTTGACCTAGAATCATGAAATTTGGTAGAAAGGTAGGTCTTATAGCAGACATGAGGAGAAAAATCTGAAAACCGTGAATTTGTGGTTACATCACAAGAAAAAATTAAAATGTGTTTATGAACTACTAATATTGCTATTTTCAACTTTCAAAGTAAGATTACTGTACCAAGTGGGGTATCATATGAAAGGGCTTCACCTGTGCATTCTAAAACAGATTTTTATGCATCATAGTTTTTGATTTATCGTGAAAAATGACGCTCGGTGCGCGAGCCTGACTCACGCTTGGCCGGTTTTTTTAAGTAGTAAGTAGGTACAATAATTTCGATCATGATTTAGATGTGTTCATTTAAGTAGTGCATGATTGTAATAAAAATAAAAAAAGATTCCGATGAATTGAGAACCTCCTCCTTTTTTGAAGTCGGTTAAAAACCCATTGCTATCTTGAGCTTTGCAACCCGCTGAGTTATGTTGGTTACTTTTAGTTCTTCTAAGGATCTCTTCATTATATTTTCATACTGCATCATGAATCATCATCATCAACCCATTGCGGGCCCGCTACTGAGCATGGGTCTCCTCTCAGAAAGAAAGAAAGAAAGAAAGAAAAACGTTTATTTTTTAAGGCTGTACCACACATTACCATTATTAGGTTAGGTTATCCCGGCGCCTCTTATACTTGAGTAGTAAAGTCAAAAGACCTCAAGTAGAAGAAGCGCCGGAATAAACCATGTCATGTGTGGCACAACCCGAAAAAAAAGGTCCCTACTCAGCATAAATGCCATATGTCTTGCACAAGTACAAAAACATACAGCGCTGGTTTTCAGTATACAGCGCTGGTTTTCAGTGCTGGTTCTCAGAATGACAATCAAAGAATCCTTCTCTGATTGTCATCACAAAATCGCAATGGCTGTGACTAGATTTTAACCGACATAGCTCAACGGGTTGCGAAGCTGAAGTGGCAATGGGCAGGGCACATAGTTCGTAAAACCGATATACATTGGGGCCTCAAGGTGCTGGAATGGCGACCTCGCACCGAAAGACGCAGCGTTATGATGGCAATCGGGGTATGAGGCGGGGGGACGCCCCGCACACCCGCATGTCACCCGCGCTCGCTCGCATCGGGTTAGTGCGGGAGCCGGTGGGTGTGCGGGGCGTTCCCTCCACGATTGCCATTTCAACCTGCCATTTCGCGTAGGTACTATAGGCGCTTGTATTTTTTTTTAAATTTATTTAATATAATGCACACGTAACAACAATTTCTCTCTCGGCAAACTCATAGTGGATTAACTATTATTATTTATAACTAAGCTGTGGTAGCCTAGTGGTTAGGACGTCCGCCTTCCAACCGGAGGTCGGAGGCTCGATCCCGGGCTCACGCATCTCTAACTTTTCGGAGTTATGTGCGTTTTTAAGTATCTAAAATATCACTTGCTTTAACGGTGAAGGAAAACATCGTGAGGAAACCTGCATGCCTGAGAGTTCTTCTCCATAATGTTCTCAAAGGCGTGTGAAGTCTGCCAATCCGCACTTGGCCAGCGTGGTAGACTATGGCCAAAACCATTCTCCCTCTGAGAGGAGACCAGCTAGTGCTCTGTAGTGAACCGGCGATGGGTTGATCATGATGATGATGATGATTTATAACTATATTCACTTCACTGTATATTCAGTTGGCGAAGGAGTCCTTAATAAAAACTTCTTTTAGTTTCTTCATAAGGACTCCTTCGCTGACCATTAGATCACCGAGGAGAATATTAGATACAGTAGGTAGGTAGGCACCTAAGTTTTATTTTATCCATTGTTTTGGATTTCAGTCCAGCTTTTAAAACAACTCATCTCTGTTATCACAATCATTTATTTCTATAAGCAACCCACAAACTATAAGTATATAACTAAAGTTATCTTAACTTAGGACTAATGTACCTAGGTATCACTTATTTACCTTCTTCATCACTATATTCGTTAGAATCCTCGAACGAATTATGACCTCGTTCGCCGCTGCCGAATTGATTTTGTCTTCTAGATCCGCTTGGTCTATCAAATCGGCCCTCATTGCGGAATCTGCCCTGGCTTTGACCTCTATATCCTCCCTGGCCACCGAATTCTCCCTGGCTTCCCCGGATGCCGATTCCTCCTAGACCACCTCCGCTGTTAAATCCGCCCTGGTCCTGTCCTTTAAATCTTTCCTGGCTTCCTTGTCCACGGAATCCTCCCAGACCACTTTGACTGTCAAATCTACCCTGGCTTCCTTGGCCTCTAAATCCTCCCTGACTTCCTTGACTACCGAATCCTTGGCCTCCGAGGCCGCCTTGACTGCCAAATCCAAATTGGCTCCCGCCGCCTAATCCGCCCAGAGCTCCTTGACTGTTTAATCCACCTTGGCTGCCTTGGCCCAGGCTTCCTTGATTACCTAACCTGCCTTGGTTACTTTGGCTTCCGAATCCGTCTTGGCTGCCAGATCCAAATTGGCTCCCGCTGCCTAATCCGCCCAGACCACCTTGACTGCCTAGGCCTAGGCTTCCTTGGCTACCTTGGCTTCCGAATCCGCTTTGGCTGCCAAGTCCAACTTGGCTTCCGCTGCCTAATCCGCCCCGGCTACCTTGGATTCCTAGTCCGCCTTGGCTGCCAGATCCAAATTGGCTCCCACCGCTTAATCCTCCCAAACCACCCTGGCTGCTTAATCCGCCTTGGCTACCTTGGCTCAGGCTTCCTAGGCTACCTAATCCGCCTTGGCTTCCGCGTCCTCCTTGGCTGCCAGATCCAAACTGGCTCCCACCGCTTAATCCGCCCAAGCCACCTTGACTGCTTATTCCACCTTGGCTACTTAATCCGCCTTGGCCTCCTAGTCCGCCTTGGCTGCCAGATCCAAATCCGACCCCACCGCTTAGTCCGCCTAAGCCACCTTGACCTCGGCTTCCTTGGCTGCCTTGGCTTCCAAAACCGCTTTGGCTGCTAAGTCCAAGTTGGCTTCCACCGCCTAATCCGCCCTGGCTACCTTGACTTCCGAATCCGTCTTGGCTACTGCTGCCAAAGTCTGAACCGCTGCCACCACCCAGGCTGCCACCAGTACCATATCCTGTCAAATGAAAAAAAGTACTTGAAGGGAGTTACAGCACCCCGTAGAAAATATTGTACATCGACCTTTAGAAAGAGATAGCGGTTTCGTAGAGCGTAGACTACGCTCTACGAAACAATATATATGTACAATATTTTCTGCCGGCTGCTGTATAAACCTACTTGGTAGATTTATCTATTGTATTGTAACTGGCATAAGACTAATCTTATAAAGCGTAGGTGCAGATTTAAATAATAATAATATAATAATATTATGTATACTGTATAGAGATAGAAATTGGTACGAACAAATAAGTTGCCGTTAATTAAAATAATTAGTGAGCAGATTCCTAATCTAAAAAATCTCACCTGGGCTAGCCGCCGCAATGGCAACTAATGTTAAAACGACCACCTGAAAAAAAATATTAGGTATGTGATTAGTATGTTTAATGATGATAATATGTGCAGAGTTCATAATTGTACCTATTAATACACAGGACATACCTAAGTTATGAAAAACTAGCATTTTCAATATCAAGTTAGCTCTTGATTGCGATTTCACCTGGTATAATAGTGACGATGGAAGGCATAGGTAGAGGTAGGTATGGAAGTGTTGAATTGAACAATCTATTATCCATATTTCCATCTAATACCTACCCTATACCTACCTACCCTGGTAGATGCATTTGACGATTCAAAAGTAGTTTACGTGTAAAAGTTCATTTGAATAAAAATCTTTCTATGTTACATACCTATTATACCTATTTTATTTATTTATTTATTTACGATTTTAGATTTAAAAAGGGATAGACAATTATATAAAAAAACTTAAATCTAAATTAAAAGTAAAATAAGATAACATTAAATAAAAACTAAAATAAATTAAATTAAATCTAAGACCTCATCGAGACCACCGCAGCGAGGCATTGTACCCAAGAAGTTGGCAGCCCGCAGCATTACCCCTTTGGATGGCCAAACTAATTCTCTGACCAAGATAGCTTCCAGCTCTTGGGCCTCCGATAGACTCGGTAACCGTTTTCGAAATTTTCTCAAAAAGAGCTTGAGTCCTCGGGCCCCACGGCCCCAAGGTCTCCACACCAAAAGGCACGAATATGAAGCTCTCATCGAAATTTTCATATTAGCGCCTCTTGGCCTGTTCGGCGCTGATGGCCGCTGCACCCGCCATAGAGGAGATCGCCTGAATGTGGGATGCAGCTAAAGTGTCTGCACACGTTGCATCCCAAACAAGCGACCTGCCCAACAACTTTTTATAAATTCGAAGTGTGTTCATTTGTCTCGTAATTTTTTCACGACTTTCAACCCCTTAACCGATTTTGATAAAATTTGGTGCAAAGTTAGCTTGCATTTTCTGTCGCCCTTTTGCTAAAAAGCGGCTAGTCCTGAATCGTCTAATTTATTACCTATTTTGAATAAATCATTTGACTTTGACTTAATTTACCACTGGTTTGGAAATACCGAGAGGAACCAACAAGAAACTAGGCGGTTGCTGTTGCGTTGAGCTCAGCCGGCGGTGCACGGTGGGTTGATTTGATCATGATGATGATGAATTTAATTTTACTTAAAAAGCTTCTTAAAATTTAATTAATTAAGTATTACGACTAACTTTACTTATCGACATTTTTCACTAATTTATTAACATTCCTTATTTATATAACTTTTATTTACTTATGTAAATATTTAAGATACTAATTAACACCGGTATTTCACATTAGATCATTCTATGGAAATTTAAGATTTAATAATGTTTACTTACCGTAAATCTATACATGTTTAGAGGCGGTCTGTCCAACCTTACGAATCAACTTCTTATGCCGGTATATTAGCACTGCGGCATATTTATATAAGCAGGTGCAAAATTCGTACCTATCCTGACCTCCGATGGTTGTTTGGGTTTTGTTATTAAGTATAACTTTAGTAATTAATGCTAGGTATTTCCTTACTTTAGGTGTTTCGTGGAACGACATCGTTCGACATTATTTTAATTTTATTTTACTTCTCTCGAATCTAAGTAATAGTCATAATAACTAAGTAGGTATAATAATACTTATCAGATTAAGAAATTTTCCTTAGCACGCTCCCCAGCACCTCTTATACAAACGCATAGATTAATTATTGGTCCGCTCTACACAAACGTTTAAATGTCAACCAATCGAGCTCAATGTTTTAGAAACAGATTCTACATACAACATAAGATCAGTATCCTTATTATAAATGCGAAAGTGTGTTTGTTTGTTGGTTTGTTCTTCAATCACGTCGCAACGGAGAAACGGATTACTGTGATTTATGGCATGGGTATAGTCAAAGATCTGGAGAGTGACATAGGATACTTTTTATCCCGGAAAACTAAAGAGGTCCCTCGGGATTGTTAAAAACCTAAACTCTGCGGACGAAGACGCGGGCGTCAGCTAGTTTGCATATAAATCTTTTTGCCCATGTTACTTTAAAAATAACTATTTTTGCAGAAATTTGGAAAACCACAGACATATTTTTTTCTAGAACGACACATTGAGTTTGATTAGTTAATATTATTCAAATGATAACCAAACTACGTTTGTTTGGTGTGCGCTACGCATAAAGTCCTCTTAATTACCTGAGTACCTAATGGAAATTTTATAAATAACTAGCGACCCGCCCCGGATCCGCATCGGGTGATGATCGGGTGCAACAATACAGTAGGTAATGAAGAAAATGAGGTTAATTTTTGTCCCAGAAAATCAAAGAGTTCCTAACCTGCGTTTAAAAAAACTTAATGACAGGGCGTTGCCATGATTTCTAATAAGTACTATAAAAAAATAGAAAATATAAAAAAATTAGACTTTATACTTTGACGTAAGATTATTTTACACCTTTATTACCTTTTATCTCTCAAAGCCACCATGATCCAAACAAACGTTCCTCCCAGTGTTGGGGACAATACTTACCTACGCAGATAAACTTTCAGCTTTTATAAGATAATGGCTGGCTCTCTCTATAAATCCATACCGAAGAAATTGCGCGCAAGATCTATTTGGTACAGAAATAGCTTGTATCCCTGAAATGGATATAGGCAACTTGTTTCCCGGAAAATCAAAGGGTATCCACGGGTTTTCTAACGAATTGGAATTGTTTTTCTAATTGCATTAGATACATAATATTTATCATTTAATTGTACCTAAAACTCTTTTTGGACGCCCCAGAATCATCAACGCCAGCGTGGTCGGCCGAGGCGACGTTGGCGTGATGAATTAGATAAATTTACAGTTACGTGGCCTGAAGAGGCACGAAATAGAAAATTGTGGAAGGATCGGAGGGAGGCCTTTGCCCAGACGTGGCAGCACAGGCTGATTTAGATAGATTAGATAGAATTGTACCTAAAATTGTATTTGCAATTCCCTGACAGGGTCTCATGTGCTTATAATATTTAGCTTTAAGCACCTACCATCAATTCATCAGTACCCTTATATAAATGCGAAAGTGTGTTTGTTTGTTGGTTTGTTGGTTTGTTGGTTTGTGGGTTTGTCCTTCAATCACGTCGCAACGGTGCAACGGATTGACGTGATTTTTTGCATGGGTATAGATAAAGACCCGGAGAGTGACATAGACTTTTTATCCCGGAAAATCAAAGAGTTCCCACGGGATTTTTAAAAACCTAATTCCACGCGGACGAAGTCGCGGGCATCAGCTAGTGTAAATATACATGAAAGCAAATAAATAAATCTAATCTAATCTAATCTACAACCCTTGACTGCGATGTCAACTATAGTGGTCAGTAATGATGCCGTCTAAGAAGGAAGCGGGCTAATTTGAAAGGGGTATGGCAGTTTTATTAAACCTTACCGGTTTTAACACAGTATTGTACCGGAACGCTAAATTGCTTGGCAGCATGGCTTTGCCGGTAGGGTGACAACTAGCCACTGTAGAAGCCTCCCACCAGACAAAACGCGGATGAAATCGCGAGCATCATCTAGTACAAATATGGTACTTACTAAGTATATATGTATAGCACGCGTCAGGTTGAGATGGAAATCGGGGTATGAGACGGAGGGACTCCCCGCACACCCGCACGTCGCCCGCGCTCAGCCGCACCGGGTTAGCGCAGGGGCTATGTGTGTGCGGGGCGTCCGTCCCCACCCCGATTGCCATCTCGACCTGTCGCGTACATAGGTATTGTACGTTGCTTGATATCAAGGCTCTCAATACTTAGTGGTAAGTGCTACCTACTCAAGCGAACCGGGGTGGGAAGCTAGTTTTTAATCCATACTTATACTTACATATACCTATCTATACTTATTAATATTATAAATGCGATAGTGTGTCTGTCCGTCTGTCTAACCGCTTTTCACGGCTCATCCGTTTACAGAACAGAATCTATGTACAGAGTTATCTTACAACTCGAGGACGGACATATGCTACTTTTTATCCCGGAAAATCAAAGAGTTCCCACGGGATTAAAACAAACTAAATCCACGTGGACGAAGTCGCGGGATTAATCTTACAAAGCTACACATATACTATAGATACTAGCGGATACCCGCGACTTCATCCGCGTTGATTTAGATTTTCAAAAATACCGTGGGAACTCTTTGATTTTCCGGGATAAAAGGCTGTCACTCTCCCGGTCTTCACTATCCATGCAAAAAATCAGGTCAATCTATTGCAGCGTGATTGAAAGGCAAACCAACAAACGAACACACTTTCGCATTTACAATAATATGGGTACCGATGTCAGTAACAAATACTCTATCCCATTTTAGGAAATTCTTCTCATTTATTTTCTTATAATTTTTCAGTACATATCGGCTGATATTGCACAATTCTTACATTCCTCAAATAACAATCAAGTGTTCTTCAGTACTTAATGTTTGTCACTGTCATATTTCCCGTGGCTGCTGTGTCCGCCGTGCTGGTGGCCATATCCACCTTGGCCGCCAAATCCACCCTGGCTATTGTGTCCGCCAAGGCTACCCTGACCGCCCAGGTGTCCTTGGGTTTCACCATGCAGGCCGCCTTGACCGCCCAGTTGTCCTTGGAATCCACTTTGGCCGCCAAATCCGCCCTGGCTATTGTGTCCGCCATGGCTACCATGACCGCCCAGGTGTCCTTGGGTTTCACCATGGCCGCCTTGACCGCCCAGTTGTCCTTGGAATCCACTTTGGCCGCCAAATCCACCCTGGCCATTGAGTCCGCCATGGCTACCATGACCGCTTAGGTGTCCTTGGGTTTCACCATGGCCGCCTTGAACGCCCAGGTGTCCATGGGATCCACCATGGCTGCCTTGACCGCCCAGGTGTCCTTGGGATTCACCATGGCCGCCTTGGCTGCCTTGGCTACCAAATCCAAGCTGGGCGCTAAACCCACCCTGGCCTTGTTGTCCTGTCAAAACATAACAACAACAAGTTTATTGTCGTTGTTGCCCAAAAGGGATACAGTGTGACCTAACTTCGAGTAGAGGAAACTGTTTTCAAAGTACATTTTTTGTTATTGGACCCATTTCTTTCAAAATAGTTTGTTGAGATTCCTTGTGATCTCAAAAGAGAAAATGAAAATTATTGACGGCTACTGAAAATTATTAACCTTCAACTATTGTAAGTACCTACTAGCGGATACCCGGCGTGTGCTACTACGTTAAAAAATGAAAATAAAACTCTAAAACCATCTTCGCATTATTGCCTTTCTAATGCAACTGGTTTGGGGCACATCGGTTGGATGGTTTCAAAGTCTTTAACGGGCACTGGTACAGTAGTGTAGATACATCGACCTTTAGAAGGAGATAGCGGATTTGTAGAGCGTTTTCTCTGTAGTTGAGTTGAGACCGACAAAGCGTCATATACATATAGGTATGAGTGATAGAGACAACCATATAGACAACAGGGGGTCATCAATGTAGACAACGCAAGACAACGCTTCTTTCTAAAGGCCGATTTGTACATTATTTTCTGCCGCGTAGGTACTGTAGAAACATTTTTTGTGTTTTAAATTATAATATAGAGATTTAACTTACCGTATCCGCCTTGGCTGCCGCTGCCGCCGCCGCCGTATCCTATGCAGTGAAAATAATTGTGAATGAAGAAAATAATATCAGAGTCCATTAATTATAACGGAATTAAAATAACTAAGTAGGTAGATAAATCTTTGAAATCGGGATGGTGCAGCATATTTCACCGATTTTTAGCTATTGATACCTGCTGTCTATTTACACAAATAATTAGGACGCCTAACACATATCTAGCCCTCTAACAAATAAACCTGGAATAGCGGTGGAATAGTTATACTCTGTTTTGTCTTTCTCTGTCATCAGTAATTTGACATTTGAAGGCAAAAGACAAAACAGAGTATACCTAACTATTCCACCGCTATTCCAGGTTTATTTGTTAGAGGGTAGCACTTTAAATTAATATACGTGTGTCTATTTTTCCGCGGTGAAAAGCTCGCGCGCCAAAGATGTAACTACTAGTACTAGATATATGCCATAGCATCCCAGTCTCACTACTTAAGGCCCTGTAGTGTTAAGTAGGTGAAACTATTTAAATCAATATAATCAGTAGGTACCCTCATCAGTAACATTTATTATAAATGCGAAAGTGTGTTTGTTTGTTGGTTTGTTGGTTTGTCCTTCAATCACGTCGCAACGGATTGACGTGATTTTTTGCATGGGTATAGATAAAGACCTGGAGAGTGACATAGGCTTTTTATCCAAGAAAATCAAAGAGTTCCCACGGGATTATTAAAAAACCTAATTCAAACAAGAACAAAGGGGACACTTGACGGCAACGTTAGTTCCTATTATCGCCACGCGCCAAGATAGCCTAGTCGCACTGTACATCAAATTACGCCAAACGTTTATGACGTCACGTCATACAAGATAGGCAAGCGTCGGCGCTTGATAAAAAGTCGCTGATTTGACTAGTAGTCATCATTCCTATTGTAATATAGTAGCTATATAACTCTAGACAGGCGGAGGTTAAAAACAGGACTCTTATTTTTGTTCCTAGTGCCTCTTTAGGCCATATTCTCTTTGTCGCGGTCCTTACTTAATTTTATTATTTTATTATATTATTCTTAATTCTGTAGGGTTAAGTATATTTAGGAGATCTGTTTAAAAAAAGGCACTTATGATGAACTAGGTGACAAAGGAACAATTTTTGATTGCATCGATTTTTCATCTTCAGTTTTGATTTGTACCTTGTTATTATCTAGCTTATTTCAGTATTAGGTATAATAGGAATGTGCAACATCCGCATAAACTCAAGAGAGTTTCTGGATGTCAAGCGGTAGAATGTAGGTACAATAATTATTATTTGGTTGAAATAAAGAATTAAAAAAAAATTTGCAAAGATTCCACATACCTGGCGACGCCGCCGCTACGGCAACTAACGCTAGTACGACAATCTGAAAGAAGGAAAATTTTACAATTAGTAAACAGCTAAGCTACGTGCGCACGAGTGGTTAAATTACAGTACGCGGCCAAAAGTGATGAACATCGATCTTTAGAAGGAGACAGCAGATTTGTAGAGCACTGTCTCTATGTAAGACGGACAGATGGACTTGATCGCACCGGTAGGTTCCTTTTCTATATTAATTATGTTTATTTTGTTTCGAAACCTTAAAAAATAAAAATAACAAAACTATTGAAGTCTCACACTTTTGTGTAAGGTACCTATTTTCAAGTTCAGTAGGCTTTAAAAAAATTTGCGTTTAAACTAGCGTGAGTGATTTCCATTTTACTAAACTAGTCGGGCTATGCTATTACCTCGACTAAATACGTGAGTAAAGCCGGCTATCTCCTATATGTATAACAATAAAAATATTCCAAAAATAAACCATGTAATACACAAAATCACAATCCTACCTGTACACAGTAAGTGTACACAATATGACAGTTTGTTCCGGCGCTTCTTTTGCTTGTTCTCAGGTAGAAGAAGCGCCAGAATAACCAGCTCTTAGCTTTAAGTTGTGATGTGTGGCACAATTGTATAAATAAACGTTTTTTCTTTCTTTCTTTCTTTCTTTCTTTCTTTCTTTCTAAGTATATAAAAGAAAATTAAGTGCTATCGACTATCGTCATGAAATATCATGCTCATGCAAAACACCCATAATTAATTCCATTTGGCCACCATCAGCTGACTCTGTTTATCCACCCTAAACAACCAATCTTCAGTAGGGTGTATACTCGAAAACGCATGTCCATCTATTCACCCCGAACAAATTACTTATAGTTACAAATTCGCCTTCTGGAATGCACGGACACAAGATTCCGCGTTATGGCTGTTTTAGGGTGGATTAACGGAAAAAGCCACCAGATCTTCTTTAATGTAGATGTCTCACGATTATTATAAATATAAAATAACTAAAGCTTTATATATTTATTTACTTACAGTGAACTTGTACATATTTATAAACACAAGTGGTCAGTCTGTTAATCTCACGAATTATGCCAATACATGCATCTTACGGCTTTTATAAGGACTGTAGGATACCTATATCATTCTGACCTCATAGGATCGTTTTTATGTCCTTTATAATTTTTATTATCCACACGATAACGTTAATTCTTGAATTCAGACATTTTGTGAAATATCACGGACGTGTTTCGTCTCTTTGACCTTGTCCTGATCAAATATTTTTCCATCACCTTAGTTGTCAAAGCAAGTTCTCATTTTCTCATAACTACATTATCGAAAAACTATTTTATTTTACATTTAGCCTAAAAATATCGACATGTGCCATTTTGCTGGTTTTTCAGCTTTATTCAGCAAAATGAATTTTAAACTGCACCTGTAATGTAGACCTGCTATTTGATTTGGTAAAAGCACAGTACTTCCTTAACAAAAGCTTAGCTCCATCGATGTACCGTACCTAATATTCAAACTCTACGATACAGATACAGTGTTGCGTAAAATAGACTGCCAGTGCCGCATACCTACTGTTTGTCCGCAAATGTTTCCATTTGCAGCATTCCACTAGAAGATGACCCCACACTATGCAGCATGCCGCATGATCACACGTATTTCTGCGTAAAACAGCCTTTAAACCTCAGTTTAACAGACATAATTCGTTTTTACCAATTTTAATATTTGACTGCAACTTGAATTATTAGTAAATAGATAGTTTTATTTTTCACTCGATCGACAATATTGTCAGGTTATGCAAATTTTATAAACAACTAGCTAATGCCCGCGGCTTTGTCGGCTTGGATTTAGGTTTTTAAAAATCTTGTGGGACCTCTTTGATTTTCAGTGGTAAAAAACCTTACATACCTACCTATCAGGTACCTTTCTTCAGGTCTATCTATCCTATGAAAAAATATCGTCGATCCTTTACACCGTTGCGTTGCGTGATTGGAGGACAAACCAACAAACTAACAGATAAATGGGTACCTACCTAGTGATAAAGCCTGTTCGCTGACTTAGTGTAGCTACACCCGCAGGCACACTTAATATTTTGCTTTTATTATGTTATTTTTCACTGCGTTTGATAAATAAATGTTTACTATTCTAAGAATACTATATACCATACCATACCATAACCATAAGAATAATATATACTAGGTATATTATTCTTATGGTTATTGTAATAAAATACGAATATAAATAATAAACACAAGTTGGGTATCGACACTGTGTTAGTGAACATACTTTATAAAGTAATAGAAAACAGGTTAGGTAATCTATTAATCAATTTTTTTAAATCGTATGTTCGCTTTTTAGAGGAGGAGGGATAAGGAGACCATTTTAAATCGTTAAAAAGTTTTTTTCACAAGAGATTTTTAATTATTATCTACTTTGAGTCATTTTATGGGGTCACAAATCACAAAA
This sequence comes from Maniola hyperantus, assembly GCF_902806685.2. Taxonomy (NCBI): domain Eukaryota; kingdom Metazoa; phylum Arthropoda; class Insecta; order Lepidoptera; family Nymphalidae; genus Maniola; species Maniola hyperantus. The sequence continues at coordinate 9,501,224 of NC_048555.1, forward strand.
CCTCTCTTTTATAAATCGGTTAATCGAGTTCCAACTGTAGGGTTAAGTCCAAGAAACATACAGTGCGACAAGGCTCACTTGGCACTTGAACGACATAGACAGGGGGGCGCTGTTGGAGAACAAAGGCTTAGAATATTCAAACAAGAACAAAGGGGACACTTGAAGGCAACGTTAGTTCCGATTTTCGCCACGCGCCAAGATAGCCTTGTCGCACAGATCTCATAAGAATCAGGTTTTATTTTATAATTTTTATTTCTTTCATTGCATTTTGACTTGCAAACATGCAAATATTGTTTTATTATATAATAAAAGGATTTAATAAATATAAATGCATAGGAGGGCTATCTATTAATTTACATGGGGTTATTCAAGTGGCGGACCAACAAATTCCAGCAGATGTTCATAGGCGGCGGTAATCACTTAACATCCAGTGACATGCCTGCTCGTTTGCTAGCTATTAGTTTTCACATAAAATAAATAGAGCTAGGTACTTATGCATATTTTTCTTGAAAAGTACTCGCATGACAAAAATAGGAAGTTCAAATTATCATTTTGCCTAGGAGCTTATAACTTTTCATTAAAATAAGCGTTTTACTTTTGTTCAAAATGCTTTGTAGGGACAACCTATATATAACCTAGAATTCGTACCTATAGATACCTAAAACTTTTCTCCTATTTGGATGAGGAACTGTTTTGACGACCTCCCTGGCGCAGTGGTGAGCGCTGTGGTCTTAATAGTGGGAGGTCCCGGGTTCGATTCCTGGCAGGGGCTTGGAATTTTATAATTTCTAAATTTCTGGTCTGGTCTGGTGGGAGGCTTCGGCCGTGGCTAGTTACCACCCTACCGGCAAAGCCGTGCCGCCAAGCGATTTAGCGTTCCGGTACGATTCCGTGTAGAAACCAAAGGGTGGGTTTAATAAAAACTGCCATACCCCTTCCAGGTTAGCCCGCTATCATCTTAGGCTGCATCATCACTTACCACCAGGTGAGATTGCAGTCAAGGGCTAACTTGTATCTGAATAAAAAAAAAAAACTGTGAAGATCAAAAGCATTTATAGAGGGGAGTGATCAGGATATGGCTACTTTCTGTTGCCAGATATTAAGTAAGTAGGTACGTCAGTCTGTCTGCCCTGAGTGATTGCTATATGTACCTATTTATGGCGTCTGAAAAACATGTTGTACTTAAGTCCTGTACATTGCTAATGCGCGTGGCTGCCATTTTAGTGACGTCAGCAATAGACTGAAGTTTCGAGCTGACGGTATATTTTTATTTCGGCTGCTGTCAACTGACATCATTTCGATGTTAATGAGACATGGTTCCAGCGCAATATTTTTTGCAAATTGTTGTATATCGTAAAACACGAATATATGGGTGGTGATGATATAAAAACCAAGTACTCGGTAGTTGTACTTTTGCGACTTATGTAAAGACTCTTTAATGTTCGGTTGCGTTTTGGAGCTATGACCTTTCAAAAAATATTATGCAAAAATAAAAACGATAATGGAAAGTGCCCGAGATGGTATTGTGAAAGCAAGTAGGTACAGTACTGGGCAGAAAATAATGTAGGTACCTTTACAAAGACATAGGGGTTTTGTAGAGCGTTGTCTCTGTCGCTGATACCGACAAAACTTTACATTGGTATGACTGGTATGAGTGATAGAGACAACGCTCTATAAAGCCGAAAACTCATTCTAAAGGTCGATTTACAATATTTTCAGCCGCGTACTGTCATCACCATCATCATCAACCGATAGACGCTGCTGGAAATAGGTCTCTCGTAGGGACTTCCACACGCCACGGTCTTGCGCCGCCTGAATCCAGCGGCTCCTTGTGTCTTGTCTGATATCGTCCGTCCACCTAGTGGGGGGTCTTCCAACGCTGCGTCTTCCGGTACGAGGGCGCCATTCCGGCACCTTGGGAGCCCAACGTCTATCGGTTTTGCGTACTATGTGCCCTGCCCATTGCCACTTCAGCTTCGCACCCGTTGAGCTATGTCGGTTACTTGAGTTCTCCTAAGGATCTCCTCATTTCTGATTTGATCACGTAGAGAAAGACCATATCTCGGATCCATATGTCATCACTGTAGGTATATATTATCATAAAATCCATGTTTAGGTACTTACTTATCTATATATCGCCTTCGGCTCGGGAGTATCAGTCAGATGGGCGAACATGTTGGATAAAAATCTATTATTCCATAAGATTTCATATTCCACATTTGTAAAATAGGCATTGTTTATCTCTTAAAGTAACAACTAAAGCATTCTATCTAAGCAGCGGATGTTACTGTCTTGGGAGATAAAGAGTCAAAGTAATCTATACCTACCACCCACCTACCAGTCACCCCACCAACTGACTGACTGACAAATCTCAGAAACTATAAGGCTTATAAACTTGAAATTTGGAAAGTAGATTCTTTCTAAGACGTAGGTGTTAGCTAAGAAATTGTTTTAGAAAAACCCTCCCTAAGGGGGTGAAATGGGCGGTGGAAGGTTATATTTATTATTAAGCAAACGAGCAGGCGGGTCATCTAATGTTAAGTGATGACCGCCGCCCATAAACATTTGCAGCACCAGACGAACCGCCACTGCTTGCAAGGCATTGGCGGTTCGTCTGGTCTACTCACAATTTTTACTAAAGGTAACTTTAACAGCTATTCAGCAGCAGGTTATTGTACACTAATTACTACTCCATCTCGTCTTTGGAAATACTTCTCATTTATTCTCTTATCATTTTTCATCCAATATTGCACAATTTAATTCTTACATTTCAAAAATCACAATCAATAAGGTACAGCTGTTCTATCTATGAAATCTTTCTATTTTCTCTCCGAATCAAATTCGCCATCGGAGTTTTCTCTGTCGCTATGTTGTCCGTGGGATCTGCCATGTTGTTTGCCCTCTTCCCCTTGATTGACGAATCCACCCTGATGTTGGCCGTCTTCATCTTGGCTGCCAAATCCACCCTGTTGTCGGCCACGGGATCCACCTTGGCCGCCGAATTCGTCCTGATCGTTTTCGAATCCACCTTGGCTACCTTGGCCGCCTTGGCCGCTAGATCCACGCTGGCGGCCTTGTGCTGTCAAAAGAATAACAAGTTAATTTTTTTTAATTTTTTTTAATGAAAATAGTACATAAACACTTAACGTTAGTTATCTAATTACTATACAAATCATGCCCGCGTGGAATAGTGCCAAGACTTTGCATTTCCACGCTGGACAGCCAGCCTGAGTCGTTGCGCAAAAAATGTTCCAGCCCTTCTGTCACCAGATGAGGCTATTAATCGCGGTGAAATGTCTTCGAATTTTTTTTAGCACCAAGACATAATGGCTCTAGGGTCTCCACGGCTAACAGGACAAAAATGTAACTTTCGATAAGAGAGGCAGACTTGCGCCGCTTGCCGTTTTCAGCTGTTTCTGCTGCGGCTTCCGGTCTTGATGCTGTCTCCCTGATATGACACGGGGCCAATGTGTCAAGGCAAGTTGCGTCCCACATTAGCACCCGTCCCCGTTCCCAGGGAACCAGCGCCAATCCATCAGGTCTATTTATTTATTTCATTTAGGACAACTAGTGTCTCCTATGCTACGTCTGTGACTACCACATTCAGAAAGTGGATTCTACTGAGGAGAGCCGACAAAAACTCAGTACAGTCTACACTGCATACTACAGTCTACAGCTGCACCATCTTGTGGGCAACTAATTGCTCATCCGGTTGCTTCCACGCAATTTTGTCACTTTTAGACAATAACTACTAACTACACTAACCGGCATAAACGTATAGGTAAGGTTTGCGGATGCCTACGTCATAATAGGCTATCGGCATGTCAAATTCCAGCCCGATCCGTCCAATAGTTTGCGCTGTGCGTTGATAGATCAGTCAGTCACTCAGTCAGTCTCTTTTTCCTTTTATATATTTAGATTACTTACCGAATCCACTTTGGCTACCGATGTCGCCACCACCGCTGTAGTATCCTTTGAAAAGAAATAAAAATTGAAGATATAGTATCGGAATCCACTGAAAATATTGGAATTAAAATAACTAAGTAAAATAGTAAAGTAGGTACTTAAATCTTTTAAATTGGGACAGCGCGGCGTTTCGCCGATTTTTATATGCACTGCGTGTTAGTAGCTAAAAATACCTACCTTCCTACAAAATCAGATTTATACGTGTAAGAACCGTATTAGGGACCCTTACCAGATTATCTCTAGCATGCAAAATGCTAATGCAAAGGGCTGCATGCTAAGCAGGTACCTACGATACCTAATTTAAAATGTAAATTTATCGTCCGCGTCGTCGGTAGACTGTCATAATATTATTGTAATATTCCAATTCTATAGCATAACGATGTTATTTATCGCATGTTGTTTCTTCGGCGTATATATCTCTATTTTGTATTCGGTGACATCGAATACAAAAGATAAAAAAATTGTATTCGATGTCACCACATAGGTACCTACTTATGTAACATATTTTATGGAGAACTCTCAGAATTCTCAGGCTTGCTAGTTTTTTTGCTAAAGCAAGTGATATTTAATTGCTCAAAACGCACATAAGGTGCGTGCCTGGAATTTAACCCTCCAATCCTCCGAATAGGAGGCTTTTTTTAAATTCATAGACTAGCGCTTGGCTTCCATCAGACCTGGTGGCAAGTGATGATGCAGGCTAAGATTCAGCGCGCTTGCCTAGAAGAGTCCTATAATAGAAGGCTGACGTGGCACATAACCACTATAGGCTATCATTGCTATAATTACTAACAAAGGTACAAAAAATACATAATGTCATAATATCCCTAGCTGAAGCACGCGACTGCGTCCGCGTGGATTTAGATTTTCAACATCCCGTAAGAACTCTAATGAGGAATCGAACTTTATCACTCTCCAGGTCTTTAACTAAAATTTTATTATCAACTAGCTTCTGCTCGCGGCTTCGCCCGCGTGGCCTACAGGAAACAAATAGTCACCTAACCTCAAGAAAAAACCTACTTTCCAAATTCAAGTTAATTATAATATCAATAATGAAAACTTTCCCATACAAACTTTCATCCCCTATTTTACCTATTTTACCACCCTTATGGGCGAATTTTCCAAAAATCCTGAAACACATATTTCTTCATTTGTGATCGAAAACCCAAATACCAATTTTCATGCAAATAACTTGACAAATGACGGACTTTCATACAAACTTCCATCCCCCATTTAACCCACTTAGGGGTGGAATTTCGAAAAATCCTTTCTTAGTGGATACCTACTCTTTACAAAGAATATACCCTCCAAATTTCATGTCTTTAGGACCAGCGGTTTAGGCTGTGCGTTGATATATATGTCAGTCAGTCAGTCAGGACTTTGAATTTTATATATACAGATGGTTAACAAATAAACTATTAATAAACTTAAATCTAAAAAAAACAACATTAAATTAAAACTAAAATAAATTAAATTAAATCTTTAACTACACCAATGGCAAAAAAAACTCACGTCGATCGGTTGCTCCGTTGCGACGTGATTGAAGGACAAACTAACAAACAAACTCACTTTCGCATTTATAATATGGGTAGTGATAATGGACAGTGAAATATGGGTAGTGAAATAGATTCGACATACCTGGCGACGCCGCCGCTACGGCGACCAAAGCTAGTGCGACAATCTGAAAGAAAGAAAATCCATTTAAGTAGGTAGGTTGTAACTTGTAGGTAAACGGTTTTAAAATAAAGCAACTGACGTAGATAATAATAGGCAAATTAATTTTCTTCCACTTGCTCGGGATTTGCTATAGGTACTTTACTGAAGAGGGATTTCACTACAGAGGACTGCTATCGGGTCTTTACTGGCCGCACGCCAACAATTTCCAAGAGGACTGTAATGGAAATTGCTGGACAGTTTCATACTGATGACGAGGTTCTTTATAGTGTAGACTAAAATAAATTGAGTTTTTTTAGGTACACGATTTTATTAATATTCTGATTAATAAAATCGTATAAGTATACAGGATGGCCGGGGATGTGACGTCTAAAAGGAAAATTGCCTTAAATGCCTTATATTAAGGGGTATCCAAATCACCCCTATGTATGTTCAGTGGTTTTTAGTAGTTTAAAAGATATGAATTTTTTAATGATTTTTTCACAATTTTCATCCGTCAGTGGTTTTTATTTTTTTTCTCTTTCTGTAGAACGTTTTTGGACATGTTTTTTGTGGTAATTAGTAAACATGAACTCAACTATTGCCCAAAAAATTACGATTTACCTAGGCATTATGAAACATGACTAAAATTTTATTGAAAGTTCAAAATTATTGTTCGAGCCCAGTAGTTACAAAACTTCAAGACTTGAAAAAAAAATTAAAAAATGGCGCTAATGGCATCATAGTATTTTTAAGAACTTTTATGGACTTACCAATTTAGAAATAATTAAAAAAAACCTAACCTTAATTCAAAATTAATCATAAAATTTTCTTCAAATTATGAAAAATTCACAAAAAGGTAACATGTACTTCATTAATTTAACAGTTTTTAGGGTTCCGTACCAGAAGAATGCCAATGGGTCCCTATTACTAAGCCTCCGCTGTCCGTCCGTCTATCCGTCCCTCTGTCAGTCAGCGGGCTGTATCTCTTGAACCGTAATAGGTAGAGACTTGAAATTTTCACAAAATGTGTATTTCTATTGCCACTTTCACAACAAACAATAAAAATTTCAAAATGGACTCGCGCACGGAGGGTTCCGTACAAAATTACTTCTTACTACTTACAAGGTTAGTACTTTAAATTTTTTTTTAATTTACCTGGTGGCTTATTTGTTATAGCAGTGATAGAAATACCCTGTGAAAATTTCAAATCTACCTATTGCGGTTCAAGAGGTACAGCCTGCTGGTGCTCACAGATGGACGGACAGCGGCGGCTTAGTAATACTAGGGTTCCCTTCGGGTGCGGAACCCAAAATATTAAAGCTTTATAGGTGTTATTTACTTACCGTAAACTTGTACATATTTACAAACACAAGTGGTCAGTCTGTTAATCTCACAAATTATGCCAATGAATAAATCTCACGGCTTTTATATGGCCTACAGGGGATACCTATCTGATTCTGACCTCATAGGATCGTTTCGGAATATCTTTTAGTAATTTTTACTATCCATATCGCTAATTCTTGAATTCAGAGATTTAGTGAAATATCCATTTACGGATGTATTTTTTTATTTCCTTGCCCTGCCTACTGATTCACTAACTCAGTGTCTAACACCAAATGATAGCCACCGAGCTCATTTGATAGATATTTATTTTTAATTCATTGAAGGTATTCTACGAAATAAATATCTTATTATCACTCAGTGAAGCAGTAATGTAGAATCAACCAATGTCAAATGAGCTCGGTGGCTATCATTCAGTGAGATAGTTCAAATCTTGGCCAGAAATCGACCAATATAGTTCAAAAGATTAGCAAGCCGAACAGGCAGTAGGCAGGCCATGTATGTTGCAAAACCGACGACCGATGGAGTATGCGTGTTCTGGAGTGAAGACCGCATACCGGTGAACGCAGCTTGGGATGAAATCCAGCGCGCTAGACCGATGTGACGACCTGAAGGTGGCGGGAAGCTGGTGGATGAGGAAGGCGGAGGACCGTGTTTGGTGGCGCGTTCTTGAAAAGTCATCGACGAACAGATGTTCATCTGTGTGTCACAGATAGAAAGTTGAAACTTGGAACAGTTATAGAATCTTATGAAATTTCTTGAACAGTTTTCCAAAAAATCTACAGTTTTTGAAATAGCCTCAAATCATTTTAGAATTAGATCAAAACAGTTTTAGATACCTATGTAATACCGACTTATGGCTAACTTTACCAGGAAACAACCGTTTTTACTATTTTAAATGTTTGACCGCAACTCGAATTATTAGATTTTGTTTTGGTTTTCACACGATCAACATTATTGTCAGGTTATGATAATTTTATAAACAATATAAAGTAATAGAAAACCGGTTAATCTATTTATCGTTGTTTTTCATATACTTAATGCTATAAAATTATAAACCTAGCTTAGATATATACCCGGAGCCTTGAAATTTTGAGGAGTTTTTACAATGAACCAAAAGCTTAATTTGCTGTATCCTGCTGAAATAGGTCGAATCTGTATGATGCAACATGCAGCATGCGAAATGCACCGCCCGCCCTCCCACTGCTAACCATGCAGGAAAAGCAGCCTCTCGGCAAGCAATACGCACCACCACCACGCAGCACCACACAAATCCTAAAACACACTCGACGCACGTTTCGCCCCGACACCGGAGCATCCTCAGGAGATGTAGACCTTACAATGCACAATTGCAAAGTTGGGAAAGAGTCCCATTGAAGCTTCGCATCTAAGGTTAAATAAAGGCTAAAATAAATAAAGGCTAGGTTCATAAAATAACAATATGGGGGTGTATTGCAGTTACACACTACAATACTTAGCAGTTTCAACTAAAATTCAAAACAGACCAGCTGATATACCAATTGCGGTGGTCCCCATACTTACGCACCAACGTAACTTTTCATCAAACAAACTCAAAATTCTTCTTCAAAAAGCTTAAAATTTCGTATGGGCTCTAGGGCTATACGAACTAGTAGGTACCTACTGCGTGGATTAGTTTTGGGCCATTTTTATTAGGTGATTACCAACCTATAACTTTTTATCCTATATTCTGGACTAGATGATGGAAATGACTTATCAGCGTGGACATAGATTTTTCAAAATCCCATACTGCAATATTTGATTTCGGGATAAAAATTAGCCTACGTCTGTCTCCTGTATATCTACCTGCCAATTTTTTTCAAATTAATTAAACAGATGGGTCGTAAGAACGTAACAGACAGACAGACACACATTCGCATTTATAATATTGGTATGGATGAACAAGGAGGCTACTTAAATTTATAAGTCGTTAAACAAGATTTTTACAAGTGAGTGGCATCTGAGCCATTTCATGGAATTACTAAAATTACATAAAAATTACTGTCGATTTTATTCACTGCACATAAAGCGCAGTATTGAGCAGCTGTTATAGTTTTAGAAATGGGAGGTCTTGCCGGTTTAGAAATCTAGAAATTTATAATTTCTAAATTTATATTTACACCGCGATTAACAGCGTCATCTGGTAACGGAAGGGCTGGCTCATTTTTAGCGCAACGGATCAGCCTGGCTGTCCAGCGCGGAAATGCAGCCAGTATTCTTGGCACCATTCCACGCGGGCTTGATTTGTACAGTAATTAGATAAGCCGCAGCAGAAACAATAAAAGCATATTACACAATTGAAGATTATCTTAATGATAAAAGAGCGTGGATTTGACCTGCAGCTCGTTCCAGCAACGCACAAGACTGCAAATACTATTTTATACATGGCATAATCTTGTACCTGTATCAAATATTTGAAAAGAACAACCGCCGAGTTTCTTGCTGGTTCTTCTCGGTAGGAAAGGCATTCCGAACCAGTGGTAGATGCATCCGACAATTCGTAAGTACTTGTAAAAGTTTCTACGAATAAAAAAGATTTTTATTTATATATTTATTTATTTATTTAAACAGCTGAAAACCAAGCAAGTATGCCTCTCTTATAGAGAGTTACATTTTTGTGCCGTTTGCCGTGGAGACCCTGGGGCCATGGAGTCTTAGTGCTAAAAAAAATTTACGAGACATTTCACCTAATTTTTTGCGCAACGGATCAGCCTGGCTGTCCAGCACGGAAATGCAGCCAGTATTCTTGGTACCATTCCACGCGGTCATGATTTATATAGTAATTAGATAAGGCTAACTATGTTAGTTAAATAAGTTTTTTTTGTGTAATTTATTTGGATTTGGCTTTTTAAAAATAAAACTTACAAATTACAAAAAAAAGGCTAGTTTTAAGTTTTATTGTAATATTTTTATTATTAAAAAAAAATTACAACAAAAAAACAAATCTAAAAAAAACATCTTATTATTAATATTGTCTCTGATCTGTAGGTGATTCGCTAACTCAGTGTCTAACACCATAAATGATAGCCACCGAGGTTGGTTGGTTCTACATTGCCGCTTCACTGGGTGTTACTAAATATTTTTTCGTAGAAAACCTTCAACGGATTAAAAAAACCAAGTGCGAGTCAGGCTCGCGCAATGAGGGTTCCGTACTACAGTCGTATTTTTTCGACATTTTGCAGGATAATTCCAAAACTATGATACATAAAAATAAATAAAAATCTGTTTAAGAATGCACAGGTGAAGACCTTTCATATGATACCCCACTTGATATAGTCATTCACTTCGAAAGTTGAAAATACTAATTATTAGTTCATGACCACAATTTAATTTTTTTTGTGTAACCTAACCCTAAATTCACGGTTTTTAGATTTTTCCCCAAATGTCAGCTATAAGATCTAACTACCTGCCAAATTTCATGATTCTAGGTCAACGGGAAGTACCCTGTAGGTTTCTTGACAGACAGACAGACAGACAGACAACAAAGTGATCCTATAAGGGTTCTGTTTTTCCTTTTGAGGTACGGAACCCTAAAAATGAGCTCAGTGGCTATCATTCAGTGGTAGACACTGAGTTAGCGAATCACCCCGGGTCTGGTGGGAGACTTCGGCTGTGGACTGCAGTTACCAGTAGTGATTTAGGGTTCCAGTTATACACCCCTAGGTTAGCCCGCACAGGTGAGATTGCAGTCCATGAATTTAGTTCTTCACCGACAACGCCAAGTGGAAGTTTCACTGCAAATAATTTCATAGCATTTGCTCGAATACTCTAAATCGCTTCCCTTAATTAATAGGTCCACAGCATTTGCTCGAATACCTCTCGACTCGAATCTAAATCGCTTGCCTATTCTTTAAAATAACTTATTTCAGTAGTTCTAGAACTCTAGTACGCGACAGGTCGAGATGGCGAGGTATGAGAGGGGGGGAAGGGGGAACCCCCGCACAGCCGCACGTCATCTCTGCTATGACTGGGGTCCAGCGTGTATTAATAGAGGTCACTGACTGTGACTGTCAAACTACGGCAATCATCAACCCCCAACAGAAATCATTAACCCCTCTATCCCGAGATATTTTCAGGGCCCAGTCGTTTGACTGATTTTGATGAAATTTGGTAGGTAAAGAGAGCCTTCCTTCCTTCTGTGAAACAGTAATGTTCAAGAAGGAGGCCGCCGAGCGGGTTCGCGAGCGAGCTGATCCTGCACGAAGGCGGAGACATCAGGGTGGCGTTGTTCAACGACCTGATCCGTCTAATCAATAATCCCTGGCGCTAGGATTTCGAGGTCGTGAGTGGCTGCACTTTCTCCAGGATGTGTCCAACGGGCGTCGCGCGAGAGAGGCACCGGCGTACGTTCTTTAAGAGTTCCCGGAGCCTCTCAATAACGCGCTGAGGAGCCACCGAGGGGGTTTTAGTGAGTAGAAATCCCACATAACCCGATTGGGTATCTTCAGAAGATTTCCCCCTCGAAACAAAAAAAGAAATAGGTAAAGAGAGCCTGTCTCAGTCGCATGCGATACCCGGGATCCTGAGACGCCTTATTCCTGACACGGAATATGCCGCTGGATTTTTAGTGGGTATCCTGTGGCAGTGCCAGTGAGTCCCACATACCTACCCGCTTTTGAGACAGGATCTAAGTGCATTTTTTCCAGCGAAAAAAGGTACAGAGAGTCTGGGGACGGACATAATAACTTTATGTCCCGGAAAACAAAAGAGTTCCTATGGGATTTTTAAAAATACAAACCTACCTGAATGAAGTCGTGGCCATCGTTTACTTATTTGGTACAGAGATAGTTTGCATCCTGGAAACGGACATAAGCTACTTTTATCCCGGGGAATCAATAAGTTCGCGCGGGATTTCGAAAAACCTAAGTACTTAGGTATATTATCCACGTGTACGACGGGTTAATAAATGCAGGCTTTCAGATTAAACTCAGAAACCAGTGATTTTAGATTAAAAGGCATAAGTAGGAAGTATAGGATAAGGAAGAAAATTGAGGATTAAAATATTGTTTATTCTTCTTCTACGACTCTTTGTTCTTACAGCTAAACATGGTTTATTAAATAATTGTATCTACTTATGTACAACAATATAATATTAAATTTATTAAAATTATCCTTTCAATACTTAAAAATACAAGTCTACTATCGATGTTTCTAGCAGGAGGTATCTAAAGTATCTTATTTGGAAATTGGAATCGATTGTGATTATTACTGATACGGACGGATGGTATAAAAATGACTTATTAAAAAAAAATTCAATGTACTTGTCCAACCTTGTTTAAACAGAATGGATAAGTATGTAACAGCCGTACTCAGAGTCGCTTAATCGTTACTTAAGATTGAGTTAAACGAGACAGAGCTATATCTCTCACATAAATCTGTCTCGTTTTAACGATTAGCGACTCTGAGTGCGGCAGTAAGTACGAATAAGATTCTAAAATATGTACCTACTTATAAACTACTTACAAGACTTATTTTATGTCCGTGTAAAATTTTATCGCGGTAGACATTTTTAAGCTTTGCAATCTTTTGAACCTGTTTCTTTAAAATTACATGTATCTTCTTAATTTCGTGGGATATCATGATTACGTAATACAGTAGGTATTCTTGATATTTCACAATAATAATAGTTTAATTTTTTTCACAATCAGTTTTAAATAAATATTCAGCTGCTGACGTCACGTAGAAAAGAGCTCTGAGCTATATAATATGGGTAAGTATGATAATATGGATGTATAATGTTCTTTCTTACAGCAAAATCTTGGCTGGCGAACCAATCGCATGTCGGAAAAGATAGCCAGGCTAGTAAATAGATCGATAAATCACCCAATGCGCTGAATCAAGGTCAGAGTCCTTTATATGTGACGTCATATAAAACAGTTTGATAAAACTCATTAATAAAAATCGTATCCACCGTGGTGTCCGTAATCTTGGCCATATCCGCCGTGGCTACCATGGCCAAATCCGCCGTGGCTGCCGTGGCCGTACCCGCCATGTCCGTGGTCGTAGCCACCATGATGGCCACCGTAACCTTGATCATAATATCCGCCGTGCCCGTAACCGCTGCCGTAACCAAGTCCGTATCCTTGATCATAGCCGCCGTGACCTGATCATGAAATATCTAAGGTTAAGGTGCATTTAGTGTCTAGACCAAACAAACGAATACTCACTCTATCCCCCCCTCTGTCGAATCCACTTGTTTAAGAGGATTCGACAGATGGGGGATAGAAGATGAACAGAGACCTAACTTTGAATCTGTCTTATGAAAAGAAAAGACACAATTGGGATTTAAAGGAAGCATTTGCTCGTTTGGTCTAAATCGACCTTTACACAATTAAATCTGATGCTCTACTATTGTTAAGACTCTTACAATGCGTGAATCTGTCATTCACTTACCTAAACTTACAGCAGCCGCCGCCTATTTTTTTTTGTGATTAATAACAGGGTTAATATTTGTGAGTAGGTTCGGTTCACCAAGACGTCCAAGTTTTTACCTAAATTGTTTTAGTTAAAATTCTAAAAAAATAAACATGTCGATTTGGTGGGGTGTCGAAATGGTCTGAATAACAGTATGTTTTTTATTTGAATATTGAGATAATTGGATTTTATTATCAGTACTATAGCCTAGATCTAACGATAATTATCACAGAGAAAAACTTAGGCGTCTTGTTGAACCGAACCTACTCAAGAAGATTCACACTGTTATTAATCACAAAAAAATTGGCGGCGGCTGCTGGACTGTTAATTTTTTTCGTCAAAACTATGACCAATGTCATTAGTTAAAACTAGTGCTTGCTAGTACCTATATAGGTATGTACTTATTGACTATTTTGCAGTTAAAAAAGTTAACTATTCGAAGGCACTTTGTAATTTTTTTTTAAAACTTTTTATTTCATGAATTAAACGCACCTGGGTAGGCAGCTGCTACAGCGATCAGCGCTAACACCACAATCTGGAAAAAAAATTGTTTTGGAATTCACTATAATCATCATTAATCCATCCCCGGCTCACTACAGCTGACCACGGATCTCATCTCAGAATGAAAAGGATTTGGCCTTAGTCCACCACGCTGGCCAACTGTAGATTGGCAGACTTTAAACACATTTGAGATCATAATGGACATAACACATATTGCACATAACTCCGAAAAGTTAGAGATGCGTGACCAGGATCGAACCCCCGAAAAGGAGGCTGAAGTGACTTCTCAACCACCACGCTATCACCGTTTGTGCCGGATATTAGCTAGCATTAAATATTTTATTTACGCACCTCTAACTTTTCGGAGTTATATGCATTTTATGTAATTAAATATCACTTGCTGTAACGGTGAAGGAAAACATCGTGACGAAACCTGCAATGCCTGAGAGTTCTCCATAATGTTCTCAAAGGTGTGTGAAGTCTATCAAGCCGCACATGGCCAGCGTGGTAGACATATGGCCAAAACCCTTCTCTCTGAGAGGAGACTCGTGCTCTGCAGTGAGCCGGCGATGGGTTTATCATGATGAAATATTTTAAGATAACAATATTATTTTTGTCGATTTTTCCTGAGTTGCATGTAACACTTGAATGGATTTTTCGATAGATAAATAATTGTTTAATTTTCCTCCTTAGAATACTTTTTCCTCGTTGTTAAACTAAGTAGGTAGTTTTATTAATGGTTACCTACTTACCATGAACTTGTACATAATTATTTATTATTTAGGTACTAAACACGCGCGGTCAGTCTGTTAATCTCGCGAATAATGGCGATGTAGCCCTTCCGCAGCCTATATATTACGGCTTGGTGATGAGTTGTAGCTTTTTGACCTCATGACCGCAAAAGTTACTGTCATTATCTCATGTCAACGCTTATTCTTGAATAGGGTCTTGGCTGTGGTAATAAAATAATGTGATTTTTTGTATAGGGGTACTTTATGGGGCGAGAATTAATTATTAAAGAGAATAATTAAAAAAAAACATAATTTATAATCATTTTTAAAATAATTAATTATTAACGTCACGCTGTATGGAAAGCGATTAATGACGTCACAAGGCGAAAACGACAAATGTTTTTCGATTTTTTACATACAAAATATTTTCGTGTAGCGTGACGTTCATGTTAAAAAGAAATAAAAATCATGATTTTTAAAATTATTATCTTTAATAATGAATTCTCACCCCATAAACTACCACTATACAAAAATCTACGTTATTTTATTACAACAGTCCAAAACCCTACTCGGTTTTTTGTGAAATGTCGCGATATGCCTAATTTTATTTGACTCACACTTTTCATGTACCTACCTTAGACTTTTTAAAAGCTGTGTTTAACTTATCACCAGATATTGCAAAATATAACGTGAAATAAATACTTTATACCACCAAAGTTAGTAAATGATTACCAAAATTAAAACACCAATTTAATGTGAAATTACAAGCAAAAAATGTAACATATCTTATGCATATCTTGCTATCCTGTGAAAGCAAATGACTATCTGAAGTAGGTATGTAAAGCACAAATAGTTATTAAGGACTAGCTGAACCGCCCCGGCTTCGCTCGGGTGGAGTTTAGAAAATTGAGGGGGAGGTTGAATTAAATTTTTTCTCTCCGTAGGAACCATCCTCGTACTTCAAGGAATATTATAAAAAAAGAATATAGCGAAATCGGTTCAGCTGTTCTCGAGATTTGCGATGAGCAACACATTTAGTGATTGATTTTTCTATACTCTATACTATTATATAAAGAGGTAATGTCGTTAAGTTTGTTTGTAGGGGGTAATCTTTGGAACTACTGAACCGATTTTAAAAGTTCTTTCACCAGTAGAAAGCTACATTATTCCTGAGTGACATAGGCTATACGGGATCTTTAAATACCTAAATCTACGCGGGCAAAGCCGCGGGGATCAGCTAGTATATTATAAAAGAGAAGATAGAAGATTACCAAACTTTGATGATTACAAAGATCTATGATTACAAGGACCGCGTTGAACACAGAGTAAGTGAATCAGCAGGCAGGTACCTGGTAACTTTATAACTAACTAGCTTATGCTCGCAACTTCGTCCGCGTAGACTACACAAATTTTGAACCCCTATATGTCACACCCTTAAGGGTTTAATTTTAAAAAATCCTTTAGCGGATGCCTACGTCATAATAGCTTGAATTTGAGCTGTGTGTTGATCAGCCAGTCTGTCAGTCAGTCACCTTTTTCCTTTTATGGTTTCTCATGAGATTAGAAACATTCCCGCTGCAAAAGGCACATCTCTAACATCAAAAACATAGGACTTTCATATAACCTTTCAAGCCCCATTTCACCCCCCTAGGGGTGGATTTTCACAAAATCTTTTTTAGCTGATACTTACTTACCACTTACAGAGCTTTCCTTCCAAATTTCAAGTTAGCTATGATTAAAACTTTTATCCCCTATTTTACCACCCTGAAGGAGGGGTTTTTCCAAAATAAATTATACCTACAGGTTTTTATAATTTAAAGCTGATAACCTAAATGCCGATTTTCACGTCTCTAAATTTAAAAACATAAAACTTTCATACAATTTCCCAACCCCCATTTCACCCCTTTAGGGGAGGATTTTATCAAAACCGTTTCTTAGCTGACACCTCCATTCTAGAAGGAATCTTCCAAATTTCAAGTTTGTAGGCTTTATAGTTTCTGAGATTCCGTGATGAGTCAGTCACTTATTTTAAGTTTTTATTTTAAGGGCGTTTCACAACCGCCAGATAAACCGATCGTGTTTAATTCATCCAAGACTTTATCTTATATAGGTACTTATATAAAAGAAAAAGCTGACTAACTGACTATCAACGCACAGCTCAAACGACTAGCTATTATGACGTAGGCATCTCAGAAAGGATTTTTGAAAATTCAATCCCTAACGGCGATTACGCACTGCTCGTCCGTCATCCGAGTTCTATCCGTCATCCGTGAGAATACCAGCGATTATCTACGACATAATTGTCATAAGCTCCCATACAAAACAAAAAGGAACTTATTTTCACGGACCAGGATCGGATGAGGGTGTAACCGCCGTAAGGGGGTAAATAAGGGGTTGAAATTTGTGCAGTCCACGCAAACGAAGTCGCGAGCATAAGCTAGTCTAATTAATAAAGACGTTATGACAGTTTTTGTATTGGGAATCTGTCAAAATGTTCTCTATTAATTAATTCTCTAGAATAAACGGGCCTTAATTTTTTTATTTTTAACAGCGATTTGAGATAGTTATTTAAGATAATTTAATAGGCAAGGTAGTAAGTAGGAAGAGGAACAAAACTGAATAGGTACGTTTTATTTTTACATAATATTGTTTACTGTTCTTCTACGACTAAGTTCTTATAGCTATAATAAAAAATGTTTATTAAATATTATGTATAGTACATAAGTATATGTTATACTTATGTACAACCATAATATATTTTTTTTAAAATGGCGGGTTAGGCGTAGCGTTTCATATTTTGTAAAAATTATTTATAGATCGATGTTTGTAACCAATAAAAATCTGTGGATGTTTAAATAAGTATGTACATTGTACATTGTGATTTTATTATTAATTGGGATTTTTTCATCTTAACCTTACAGATTTCAGGTTCACTGAAAACCCAATCGCGCGGCAAATAAGATATTATTTGGCCGTTGCGCCTCACTTTAGGTATATTCCTAACTAGATCGATAAATCATCCATTGCGGAGAATCAATGTCAGAGTTCTTTTCAATTGACGGAGACGGGCTTGTATTATAAAATTAGATAAAGCTATTTTGATCCGATCTACCGTGGTTTCTTTAATAATGTTCATGGCTATCTTCATGGCTGTCTTCATGGCTACCATGATGGCCATGATGGCTACCGTGATGGCCGTGGCCGCCGTGACTTCCGTGGCTGCCGTGGCTTCCGTGACTTCCGTGGCTGCCATGGCTACCGTGACCTCCGTGGCTTTCGTGGCCACCGTGGCTACCGTGGCCATATTGTTCATAACCGCCAAGTCCATGACCACCGTGCCCATATTCAGATCCACCGTGCCCGTAGCCATATTGTTCATGTCCACCGTAACCTGATAATGAAATATCTAGGGTTACATTAATAATACATAACATAACTTCGATACTAAAGCGTTATTCGTAGCTACTAACTAGTGTTACTAGTAGTAGACACTTCTAAGGCACTTCGTCGTCATCATCAATATCAACCGATAGACGACCACTACTAGACATAGATCTCCTGTAGGGACCTCCACACGACGTCTGAATCAAGCGGCTCCATACGACTACTTTGATGTCGTTTGTCCACCTAGCGGGAGTCGTCCAACTCTTTCCGGTGTGAAGTCGCCATTCTTGCACTTTGGGACCTCAACGTCTACGGCTTATGTGTCCTGCCCATTGCCACTTCAGCTTCGCAACCCGTTGAGCTATGGCGGATAAGTACTTACTTTGGTTCTACGGATCTCCTCATTTCTGATTTACTCACTTAGGGCCGTAAGATCATTCGTAGTTTAAATCACGCGAGATAGTTTAATCTCCTGTGTGTGTTAGAGTGCTTTCGATATTTTAAATATCAATACTTAAGTATTTCAAATATTTTAAAACTCAACATACCACCTGGGTTGGCAGCTGCAACGGCGACCAGCGCTAACACCACGATCTGAATAAAAATGATTTTTGTAAATATTTTATTTATTTGAAATTATTGTGTACGGTACATTATTTTGTACCTAATTAAAAATATAATATATATCTACTTTTCAAATACAGTAAAATAATATTTATAAATTATATGAAGTTATAAGACGAGTAGGTATCTGAATAATAAGGTACTAATAAATAAATAAAAATTGTAAAATTGGTAGGTAAGGTAGGTACCTATGCATTTGACAATTCAAAAGTAAGCACGGCACATACCTACGTAAAAGTTTGTTTGAATAAATAAATAACCTTTATTAATGATTTTAAGCTTATTTCGTGGTTAAACGACACAATAATAATAGGCAACTGAGTCGAAACATTGACACATAAAATCATCAAATTAATCGTGGTTAAAAATCTTTATATTTCTATTTCTATTATAGGTATTTATACAAGTTAAGTATATTAAGATTATAGTATTGTTGAATAATACTGTTGTATTTTATGGAAAGTTTGATTAAATTGTTTACTCACCGTGAACTTGTACATATTTATGTTTGTTTGTTTAACACGCGCGGTCACTTCGTTAATCTCGCGAATTATGGCGATGTACAACCCTCCCCCAGCCTTTATAATATTATAGGCCGGTGGTGAGCTGTATTTTGTCGAAGTCATGGCCGCAGGATTCTCAGTATCAATAAAAACATATCATGTTAACGCTAGTTCCTGCATTCGAATATTTTGTGAAATGTCCGGGTGTGCTAATTTTTTTAGCTCTTACTTTTCACGTAGGTCTACGTTTCTCTACTACAGGTTCTCCGCGTCGAGCCCAATAAGCGTCGCGCAAGGGGGCACCTATGTGTAAGAGATCTTCAGAGCCTTCCAATATGCGCTGCGGGTAGCCACTGAGAGGGTAAAAGTACTTTAAGTAGGTAAAAGTCCTACATAACCCGATGTCTTTTCCAGGACGTTGGGTATCTTCAGAAGATTTCCCTCCCCCGTTAACAAAAAAGCTCTACGTACAGGAGCAACCCATTTTTTTTAATTTGAAAATAATGTCTGTGTAGCGGTATGATAACAATTTTGTGTAATTGCACCAACTTTGTAAAGTTGAAAGTTGAAACCCAGCTGGTTCAGTTACAGGAACTTGATACTGTGCCGTGCGTAGTTTCTGAACCCATAAAGTTACTAAGTAGGCACTAGAAAGTCTGAACCAAATGGCTATGTCATGACATACAGACGGACTGTCAGATGTCAGACTGAGGAACTAACTGTAAGGGTTCTTTATTATACTGCGGAGCCTTAAAAAGGATTCGATTTTAACTATATTAAGTGTAAGTATGAGTCATAAAAACAAGTACTTAAGTAATAAAAAATGTTACGACAGAGCAATTTTATACAACCTTTATACTTGAATTCGGCACCTTTAAGCTCGATGTGTGTAATGTCATGTGAAACTTGTTATTTAAGTTTTTTTATCGATTACAAGTCAGCCCATGCGATCTCATTTGGCGGTAAGATATAAGTATATCTTACCGCCAAAATGAGATCTAGGAGTATTTCTTTATAATTTTATTTGATAAGTAGGCACTTGCTTTTATCTGCGCTTTAGTTCGGGGGTTTTAAGAAGTCGCGTTGGTAAGTATAGATATCTCAAAATCTTTAGTCAGTTTAAGAACTTACAAGTTTCAAGACCAAGTGGTCTGAGTGGTGACTTTTATTATATTTAATTTGGTCTAGAATAATATTTTTTTTTATTTTTTATTTTATTAATATTTTTACTTTTGTAGATAACTAGATGATGACCGCGACTTCGTTCGCGTGAATTTAGGTTTTTAAAAATGCCTTGGGAACTCTTTAATTTTCCGGGATAAAAAGTAGCCTATGTCCTTCCCCGGGATGCAAGCTGTCTCTGTACTAAATTTCGTCAAAATCGGTTGAACGGCTGGACCGTGAAAAGTTAGCAGACAGACAGACACACTTTCGCATTTATAATATTAAGTATGGATTATGTATAGAAGATAGCTCTAATAAGTTGTAGGTAGAGCCAGATTATTATGTGGTAGAGTTAAGTTTTAGCTTTTCGATTTCCTATCAATAGTACTTTTCTGCATTGACTTGTAGTCTAATGCAGAAAATATGTAATTGTCTCATTTTTATTGTTTAGCAGTAACTCTAACTCATAGATATACTATACTAGTTTTTGTGTTTTCGTACGGTAAGTTGAAACAAGGGTCAGATTTTTGACAAGTTATGCAAATGTCGTCAAAAACTAGCCAATGCTTCATGCGTTGCAATTTACCTCTTTCTATTTCCTTTTGAGTTACGGAACCCTAAAAATGTTGACAAATTAAAATAAAATTGTCTCGTAGGTAAGTATTTGAGTATGATTTTTTTGTTGTAGCTTTCCTATTGTTCTTAAAGAATAATAAATTAGATAGGTACGTTTATTCCTAGCTGATCCGAGGAAACACAACCTATTTTTAGGGTTCCGTACAGGAAGGGTGCCATTGGGATCCTATTACTAAGCGTCCGTCTGTCCGTCAGTCTGTCTGTCTGTCAGCGGGCTATAGATATCTCATGAACCGTAATAGGTTGAGTTGAAATTTTCACAGTCTGTGTATTCAATACAGATCAAAGGCATCATAATAAGAGTTTTCTGGTATGCAAATTCACTTATAGTACGCGACAGGTCAAGATGGCAATCGGAGATGGGACGCCCCGCACACCCGCACAACCTCCAGCTAAACCGGCGCGGGCGAGCGCGGGTGACGTGGTGCGGGGCGTCCCCTCACCTCATACCCCGATTGCGATACATTAATTATTTATTAGTCACTGATTACCTATTCATTTCCTTAGTATTCCAAAACATCTAATTCATACGTACCTATATGAGTTATTGAGATTAAGTTTTAATTAATCACATAATAATTTATTTGTCGGTTTTCCTTAATTCGGGTTTTATCGCTTATTATTTACTTAATTAGGAGTGGATAATGGAATTGAGTGTATCCGACCTCTCGTAACGACAGGTGGCCATGTATTTAGGTCTTAGGAATTAACATGCATTTTACGTAAAATAGTAGAATTATCTATCATATTTTTAGGGTTCCGTATTTCCAGAGAAAAAAAGGGACACTTCTTCTTCAATCTAGGCTGGTTTCCGCACTTAAACGTTTCCGTCTGTTGTGCGTGCCTAAAAGGGACCCTTAAAGGGTCTCTTCGTTGTCTGTCTGTCAAGCAAGACCCATTAAGGAAACCAAAACCTACCCAATACTTGCCCAACGTCAAGTTGCAGCTATTTAGTTGTAGTAATGGGCAGGTAGCAACTAGCAACGTCCCATAGTACAAGAATAGGAACAATCCGAAAACTGTGAATGTGTGGTTATATCTTTCAAAAATGGTTTGGATGGAGTGGAATGGACGTACGCTAGGTACCTAATAAGAAAACATACATGATACAAATTCTCAAGTTTCTATTCTATCGGTTTGATTAGCCAATCAATTTTGATTTAGTATTTTATTATTTTCATCGACATAGGACACATCACTGATTATTTTAGCGTTATTTTTTTTTAGTAAATTGTTACTTAGTAGATTTTATTAGATTATTATAGATATTAGAGCTATGATAGCCTAGTGGTTAGGACGTCCACCTTCTAATCGGAGGTCGGGGGTTCGATCCCGGGCACGCACCTCAACTTTTCAGAGCTATGTGCGTTTTAATTAATTAAATATCACTTGCTTTAACGGTGAAGAAAAACATCGTGAGGAAACCCGCATGCCTGAGAGTTCTCCATAATGTTCTCAAAGGTGTGTGAAGTCTACCAATCCGCACATGGCCAGCGTGGTAGACTATGGCCAAAACCCTTCTCACTCTGAGAGGAGACCCGTGCTCTGTAGTGAGCCGGTGTTGATAATGATGATGATGAGATTTTATTAGCAGACAGACTTAAATCAAGTTTAGCAATCTCAGGTCATTACCATTCGATATGATATTATTATATTATAGTGGCGTGAGGCGTCAGTTATTTATTTATTTGTATCTATGGCTAGAAACTCGATCAACCAGTTTGGCTTAACGACATCAAACCATAAAACTCTGTCGTAGAACAGGAAAAAAACACCAAAATCAGAAATATTTTAAGCAATTTAAGAATAAGGTTAAGGTCAAGATTGTCTGTCTGTCTATCTGGTAGCTTTTCACGGTCCATCTGTTTAACCGATTTTGACGAAATTTGGTACAGAGATACCTTGCTTTCCAAGCACGGACAAGCTACTTTTTGTCTCGAAAAATCAAAGATTTCCTACGGGGGTTTTAAAAAGAACCTATAGACTCCACTATGCACAGTTGCTAAGTGACTTTACCTGAGGATGCTCTGGTGTTGGAGTGAAACATATATTACGTTAAGTATAAGTCCCTCAAATTGCTATTGCGCTGGAACCATGTCCCATTAACATCGAAATGATGTCATGATTTTGACGTCAGCCGAAATAAAAATATACCATCAGCTCGAAACTTCAGTCTAGTGCTGACGTCACTAAAATCGCGGCCACGCGCATTAGCAATGGCGGGACTTATATATATTCTATTATATTCTAATTAATCTACTTTACATGCAGATTTCCTATCTTTTGTATAAAATGAGCCATCAATTTAAGGAGAGCGCTGTTTCCTAAAACACAGATGTAGGTAAACACAGACAGGTAGCTTAGGGACAGTCGGTGTTTCTGTATACTTAATAAATTGGTACCTATGTTATTATAAGAATTTATTGTACTTTTAAATATGAAGATGTACTTGTACATATGTTTTTTGATCAATAAACAATTTATTTAAAAAAACGTCGACGTATGGTGTTGTGTGCTGGTGGTGTGTGTTGCTTACTTTTCCTGCTTCTTTATTTGGTGGATTACAGCGAATTAAGCATATGGTTCCTTGTGTATCATGGACTTCCGCAAAGTTACGCCTGCTTCTATCCAATTTTTTTAATTTAATGTAGTTGTGCCCCTTGTTTGAATTTAATCTAAACGCAAGATATTTTTTGTTGGCCCCTATAAATCTACGTATTAACGTAATGGGTAAGTAGATATAAACTATTTTTTTATTGTTTACCGGTTTTGGCTTAATTGAGTTTCAGATTGTATCTGTATAATACACAGGTATAATATAATGCGTACCTACCTACCTACCTAGTCACCTAGTGCCTACCTCTGGCAAAGATTATAATATGTATGCCTATGGTTAGTAATCGTAGACTCTGATGAAACTAGATAATATCTATTTTTATTTGGATTGTTATGAAATTCTTTTCTTTTCACTCCATTTTAATTTATATTTACGTAGCGTAGCTGACATCAGGATATTCCCACGAAGTATAATAAATTGTAGAGGTGGCAAGCGAGGCGCGTGAGCCACCACGCGCTGGTCAAGTGTGGATTAGCAGATTTCACAAACCATTGAGAACATTTGTTGGACAATGATTTTTTCAATATTAAGACAGTTTGACTGGTACTCTTTGAGGTAAATACCCTGGCTTGCCCTCTGGTCTTAAAAACATGAAAAAAATAGACAAGAAACCTTAAGATGGCCATATTCAATCCAGGTTATGATCCAGATGATAAGTTTCTCTAATGATCAGATCAATAAATTTCTTTTGAGTCATTTAACTCATGAATGAAGAAGCAATGAAATAATTGCATAGAACTTGATTATAAATATAACTGCGGAAGAAGGCAAAGGTTCCTGTTGTTCATCTCCGTTTAAATCGTTAAAATAAACTTTTCGTTAGTGTTTTAATGGTTTTCCGGGTTTCAGTTAGAATATTTAACTAACTTTTTGCGTGATATTTTCTGAGGACGGCTCGTGGTTAAAAAGGTTGCTGCGGTTGAGTCGTAAGTAGATAAATGCAAATGTCGTTTCATAAAATTTGATCCGTCCTTTTAATCCAACGCACACAGCAAATTAATATAATAGTACCCGCCGCCATTTTAGTGACGTCAGCACTAGACTGAAGTTTCGAGCTAATGGCACACGAGTAGATATATAGACCAGAGGGGAAGCTTCATACTAGCGGCTGGCTGTAGGTTCACTCACTCTAGCGCAGCTCACGCACACCACGACATGTCACGGACGCTCATTTGCCGCCAAACTGGGCGCACGGAGCGTCAGTGGCACGTCGTGGTGTGCGTGAGCTAGTGTGAAGCTTCCCCTCTGGTCTATAATATCTACTCGTGTGCTAATGGTATATCTTTACTTAAATATACGTCAAATGACGTCATTTCGATGTTAATGAGACATGGTTCCAGCGCAATAGCAATTTGCGGGACTTATACATACCTAATATTGAAGAGATATGAAATAAATGAAATCTAAGTTCTTAATAATTATAATATTTAGATGAACATGAATAACGCTTAAATACAGAACTAATCGTATTTTACAGTCTTCAAAGTTACTTTTGGATTCATATACTAATACAATAATTAAATAGTGAAATGCAGTACACGGGGTACTTCGAGTGTAGAATTCTCGGGTTGACCCTAATAATAATAATAATAATAATTTTTTTTATTCAAGTAAACCTTCAAAAGTGCTTTCGAATCGTCGGATGCATCTACCACTGGTTCAATTAGTCATCAGGTTAATCAGTCCCGAACAGTACAAAGCGCCGTAACCATCCAATTTTTGAACTTTTGCGACTGGGATGAAGTAAAAAAAAACCGGCCAAGTGCGAGTCAGGCTCGCGCAATGAGGGTTCCGTACTACAGTCGTATTTTTTCGACATTTTGCACGATAATTCAAAAACTATGATGCATAAAAATAAATAAAAATCTGTTTTAGAATGTACAGGTGAAGACCTTTCATATGATACCCCACTTGATATAGTCACTCACTTCGAAAGTTGAAAATACTAATTATTAGTTCATGACCACAATTTAATTTTTTTTTGTGTGATCTAACCCTAAATAAATTTCATGATTCTAGGTCAACGGGAAGTACCCTGTAGGTTTCTTGATAGACAGACGGACAGACAGACAGACAGACAGACAGACAGACAACAAAGTGATCTTATAAGGGTTCCGTTTTTCCTTTTGAGGTACGTAACCCTAAAAATAAAACACAGACACAATCCAATTTTGTCTATGTATTCACTTATTATACCTAGCTATTTCCTAAATTTAGTTCTAAGTAAATTTCAATGTAGTTTTCACCAACATTAGAGCATTTCATGAGGAAGGTTTATATGTATAACACATTCACACATAGCCTAGGTATAAACACAGAGCTACTCGTGTGGCTAGCCCATCTGCAAATCTTGTGCAAGTTAGCTATTAATATAGGTATAGGATATACATCACTTTAATTAATCCCTTATTTTTTGATTAACCTGATTATTTTATCCTTTCCACTGCTTTGGTTTATGAACTCCCATTCTTCTCAAGTTATTATCACCGGGATATTTGAAGTACGGATAGTAAGCACCAACTTTTCTATTGAAAACTAAATATGGAGGCATGTGTTTGTAAAGTTCTGTGTTGCTAGATTTGGGAGACCAATTCCTTCGATGCACGGATTTGTCTTGGTGATGTTTTCTGTCATTTGTGGATATCGTGTTGTATGCTGCAGTATTTCTTGCTATGATGAGATTCAGGACGATTGAAGAGAGAATTATCTGTGAACAAAAGAATATGGTAAAGTCAAAGCAGGACTGGCTCAAGACATCACAGAGCTGGGCGCGTTTGGAACCCTCGTAGCTTTAGTTTTTAAGTTCGCCTAAAAATTATCACCACTATACATCTTACAAATGCAACAACCGACTTTCAAAAAGTGTAGTTTATTACCTATTTTGAATAAACCATTTGATTTGAAACACATTGTGGCAAATGCGATGCATTTTTCTAATATATTTCAGGCCAAACTAAACTGTAGCTCAAGTCTGTAATGTTTTCAAAATGTTTTCTCAACAAAAATAAATTATCTCTCTTTACATAGCGAAGCCAAAGTTTAGTTTACTTTAAAAAAATAAGTAGCTTTGCTTCAAAATAACAAAGACATGTCACTGCGCTTTGAATTTGGTGCGATGTGCTTCGTGCCTAAGTCATGAGTTTTTTCACTCATTAATTATAGCTATACCTGCAATTAGTAATTTATTCCATGAATCAGTCTTTAAATCACAATTGCTATAAGTAAGTAACGTTAGTACCGTAATCTGTCTGGGCGTTACACTTTTTGAGCCGTGATGTCGTTGAACTCTTTTGTATCGAGCATTATTTTTATTTCAATTTAACAAGTAAATTAAGTTTAAATCAGCTATGGTTTGGATTACAAGTAAATAAAATCTGTGTCTGTCTATGCCCATTTTAAGACATGCTGAATCGATTTCGATGGATACAGAGATGGAGTTTATTGTAGATGGTGCGAGCTGCTATAATGGCGACCTTGCACCGAAAAACGCAGTCTAAACGCAGTGCAAAACCCCAGACTACGTGTAAGAATGATCTTATGTGAGTTGCTGAGAGCCGGTAAATACAAGAAAACAATAATGTGAAAAAAGCTGTAAAATTTGTATTTAAAGCCTTCTTACCTTCAGTAGAAAGAGTCTAACAGCCTCCATAGCTCAAACCGAAATAACAAACAACACATAAGAAATAAAGTAGAAGTGTATAGGTATGAATAAAAGAAAACGTTCTTGTGAGGTCGCCTTGAACTTGGTTCTCCGCTTTATACTAACCTTTTTCGAAATGGCCTACTTTTTATAGAACATAGACATGTAGAGTCGACTTGAGTGAATGTAGAAATTAAATTTGTACATATTAATTTTATAACTAGCTGATGCCCGCGAATTTATCCGCGTAGATAATGGTTTTTAAAAGTCTCGTAGGCACCCTTTGATTTTCCGGAATAAAAGTAGCTTATGTCACTCTCCAGATGACATAGGCTACCATACAAATCCATGCAAAAATCACGTCAATCCGTTGCACCCCCTCGCGCCTCTCTACCCGCCTTCTTCACTCCTGACCGTAATGTAAATCCTTACAACATCGGGGTTGAGGAGTTTGGTCCTCGAGTTTAACGATTAAGTTTTTACGTGTTAGGTACCTTCAATATCAATTTATTACCGACAGTTTCTAATCCCATCTGTTTTATTAAACAGGTTCCTTGCAGCATCAGGATTGAGGAATTGGAATCCAAGTTTTTTATGAGACAATGTCGCAAGGTTTCTCTATCGGTTAAAAAAATTTACGAAAATCGATTTAGAAATCTCGGAGATTTCTGTGTACATAGGAAAGTCTCATCGAATTAGGTTCAGCCGTTCCGAAGATTAGCCCGCTCAAACAGTTGTTAGTGGTTGGGTATGTACTCGGCAGCGTATGTCCGTCTGTCCACCCCGGATGGCCAATTTGCTTATTGTTTTTTAGTCCGGGGGGGATAGATGGACACAAGTGTCCGAGTATACATGGAGTATACAAGCTAAGGTAGCTGTTTTAAGGTGGATAAACGGAATAACCAAAAATGAATGTTTGTGTGTTACTTAGGTATACGTTCGCACGTTTGAAGTAAAATATTATACTAAAAATATAACTATACTATCCTATGTCAATGATTAAAACCTTAATTAAAATACCCGGCTAAGTTTGTTGTGTGCTCTTCTCAGACTTGGGCGCGTTTGGAACCCTCGTAGCTTTATTTTAAAGTATGTAATTAATTATCACCATTATATTATATTATTATCATCTTAAAAATTACCAATTTTGACCATCAGTAAGCGTAACATGTTACCTATTCTGAATAAATAATATGACTTTGACTTTAACTTTGAAAACTTATCATAAAGTCATTCCCTAATTTAGAAAAAATTTGATATTAATAAAATCCATTTACTGGCGAAAATGCATTTATTTCATTCAAATTAATTACTTATTATGCAAATGTAAATTACCATTTGAATTAAGTACCAAGCAAAAAGTAACGTTGTGTTAGATAGTCTGAAGAGATTGTACCTACTTCTTGAAACTACTTACAGTTAAAGCACTCATTTATTTTTGATGAATTGTATTGTTTAATTAGTTAGTTCTTCAATTTATTTATGTGCTATTATTGCCACGTTTATTGCACTTCTAGATTGGAGATTAAGTTTATTACCTAATCCTAATTGTATTGTAATAATATATTATAGTAGGTACAATTTGAGAATCACAAAAGCCCCATAAAAATAAAGATTTATTTTATTTTATTGATAATCAAAAAGTGTACAATGGTACCTATTTTGTATAAATGGCTTTGACTTTATCACTTAGTACCTAAGTAGTTTTGTTTTTCTTTGGCATGAGACTTTATATTTCCGAAACATATATATACACCACACAATACCTAATAGACTAGACCCAGTGGCGTGCAGGTCATAGAGGCATAAATGCACTGCTTACCCCAGTTGTAATATCTCAATGCATAATTTTCATTATGACCTGCAAGTAAACAGGTAACCTAACTAATGCCTACCCTGGCTTCAAACCCTGTGCACGCCACTGACTAGACCACTACATTTTAAACAGCATAAAAAAGGCTAAATATAGCAAAAGTTTTATGTTTTAAATGTTCATTTAGATATTTTTTTGCATTAATTCAAACAATGTTATTTATTTAAGTTTGTTTTGTTTCTAAATAGTAATAAATGTGTGGACACACTGTATACATGGATAACGAAACTTCATGTCAATATTGCTCTTTTTTTGTATATTTTAGGACATTCAATTTAAATGTTTTAAACTAGATAAAAGTATTAATGAATATTTTTTATGGTGACTACCTAATTATAAATTATAGTGGCATATATTTAAAGTACCTACCTAAATTTAATTAATAACTAAAATCATCCTTTTATCTTAATTATTCAGTAATTTAATTCTTAGAACGACTTGTGTTATATAATATAGAAAAATATTATTCAAAAATTGAAAATAAGTTCCGTAACTACAAAAATTCCTTTAAAAATGAAAACAAAATATAATTATTCTCATATGACTCAAGATAGTTTTTTGACTTGCACACAATTTAAAAGATACCTACAATTTTTCTGAGCTTTTTAATAGCCAATTATATTTTATGACTGTGACAGTAAATTAGTTTTCTTATGAACCGCAAACGAGGAAAATGTGCCATTAGAATACCAGCTTAGCCAGCAGTTATAACAACATATATAATATTTAGCGAATATTAAAATATTAAATAATAAATTTATAGCACCCGGTTTTAAACATGTTTATAGATTCTCATACACACCTATTAACAATCAACACAATATTATGTAATATTTTAAAAGAACTTAAAATACTTACACAAAAAAATAGATATAAATAATACGTTTCAACATAATAATTATTAATAATTTTTACACGTGTAACAAATTAGCAATCTAATAAATTACATAAAATAATTTAAATTCCATGCAAGATTATTTAAATAGGTTCATAATAGTTTAATAATTGATAAATTGTGCAATTTACTATTTTTTTTAATTTTATGGAAAATGTTACTATAAAATTACCTACTGTAGTACCCATGATTAACTCATCGCCAGCTGAATAGCTGTGTGGCAGGGTAAAAGCCATAGTCTGCCACGCTGGCTAGGTGCGGATTGGCAGACTTCACACACTTATGAGAACATTATGGAGAACGTTCAGGTACCTATGCAGGTTTTCCTCACGATGTTTTTCTTCAGAAACTCCGAAAGTTAGGGTTGCGTGCCCGGGATCGAACCCCCGACCTCCGTCGGCGGCGGTGGACATCCTAACCACTAGGCTATCACAGCTTCACAAAAGCTTCAAGAATATCTACAGGCTGCTTTTTCTCGCTGAACAGTCAGGCTCACCCTTTGCGAAAGAATGAGCCAGCCTTTTATAACCAGACGAGGCAAAATGTCTGATTAGAATTTTTTAATACTAAGCATAGACCCCAAGGGCAGGTTTTGCACGGCAAAGTAAACAAAATATAATATAACTCTCGATAAAGAAGGCACACTTGCGCCGCCTACCAGCTTCAGCCATTTCTGCCGTGGATTCCGGTCTTGATGCTGTCTCCCTGATATGACATGGGGCAAATGTGACAACGCGCTTTGCATTCCATCCAAGGGTCCGTTTCCAATCTTAGGAAACCAGCTTTAAACCAGGTTTCTTATTTCTCTCTTCTTTTTATTTCAAGGGGGTTGCTTAGGCCGCAGGGAAGGCAAACTACTTTTTTTTATAAACATACATACAAATACCAAAAACTTGACCCTCCTTCCGGTGGAGTCGGGTAAAAAGCTCTAAAAGTATGCGACTCTACAGCGGTCACTGTTCCAAATGCGGGTCAAAGTAATTAGCGGATGTCTGAATATTGGCCAGTGTGACACTAACATTGATGTGTTTGCTTTTAGGGTTCCGTACCCTTGCTAATAGGTAGAGAGTTGAGATTTTCATAGAATAACATCCTTTGAAAATCTCAATAATTGCCGCTATAACAAGAAATTTAAATATATAAAAGTAAAAGGTGACTAACTGATTGACTGACTCTCTGACTGATCTATCAACGCAAAGCTCAAACTACTCGACGGATCGGGCTGAAGTTTGGCATGCAGATAGCTATTATGACGTAGGCATCCGCTAAGAAAGGATTTTGAAAATTCAACCCCTAAGCGGGTGAAATAGGGGTAATTTGAAATTTGTGTAGTCCACGCGGAGGAAGTCGCGAGCATAAGCTAGTACTTAATAAAAAATTCAAAACAGCCGGCATAAAAATTAAAATGTGTTATTTCTTGTACGATCGTACGGAACTTACTTCGTATGCGAGTCCAACTCGAACTTGTCCGTTTTTTTGTCTACATGTAGCTTGTTTGTCGGGCCCGTATTTAAATCGGATGTTACAGTGGCAGAACATTTTATATGCAGCTATTTACACTTTTTGGAAACCGATTTTGTGTCAAAATGTACTGCCACTTGAACATCAAGCGACAAATGACAAACGACAAGTGGGAACGGGGGGTTAAGCGGATTACGATTGACAGGAGTGCGGCGATGTGCGTTGGAATGCTTTTTTTTTTTTAAGAATATTAGCCATGTTAAATGACTACATGTTTGACGACCTCCCTGGCGCAGTGGTGAGCGCTGTGGTCTTAATAGTGGGAGGTCCCGGGTTCGATTCCTGGCAGGGGTTTGGAATTTTATAATTTCTAAATTTCTGATGACACAGATGTAGTCTGTCTGTCTGGTGGGAGGCTTCGGCCGTGGCTAGTTACCACCCTACCGGCAAAGCCGTGCCGTCAAGCGATTTAGCGTTCCGGTACGATGCCGTGTTGAAACCAAAGGGGTATGGGTTTAATAAAAACTGTCATACCCCTTCCAGGTTAGCCCGCTATCATCTTAGACTGCGTCATCACTTACCACCAGGTGAGATTGCAGTCAAGGGCTAACTTGTATCTGAATAAAAAAATAAAAAATAAAAAAAATGACTAATATTCCCTATACCTCTCCAACTAAGCGTCAAGCTTGTGCTAGGAGTAGGTACGACAATAGTGCAACGGGCGGGGTTTGAACCGTCGAACTTTCGGTTTTCAGTCCACTCCTTTACCGGTTGAGCTATTGAGGCTCTAAATGCGTTGTCTCTCAGAAGCTGCGCCACATGTAAAGGAACATTTATATCGCTGGATGTGTAGTACGCGACAGGTCGAGATGGCAATCGGGGTGGGAACGCCACGCACACCCGCACAGCCCCAGCGCTAACCCGGTGCGGGATAGCTCGGGTGACGTGCTGTTGCCCCGACCATCTCGACCTGGCGCGTACTATGGGTAATTTGCTTCAAAGTTCTTGTAGGCGTTACCTACCTATTTACTATGTAGTTATGTAGTAGTTATTGTAGTAGGTAGCTGAATTGATTCAATTCACGTCAAATACCACAAAATTGAACTGATTCCTGTAAGAAATGAATTTCGGTTCATAGTTTTTACTAAAAGATTTATTAATTATCCCCAGTCACTTAGTAGGTACCACTAGATGAGTGTATGGCAATCAAGAGCTGAGCTGTTGTTGTCGAATAAAAAAGAAAAAAAATAGAAAAGCCTTTATTTTACCTACTACTGAGACTATTTACTAAATTGGCACTGTAGAATTTTAATATTATCATTAAGTAACGAATTTCTAATTATTAATTGCACTAATAATGCAATTGTGCAATACTTCAATTAGAATAAGTTCACTATAAAATAAATAACTTTTGCCTAATTAGTTCATTTGCCCGTCAAATATCGAAGTCAAAATGGAACTGCGAGTTTTATTGGTGTTGGTGAGTTTTTTAAGAATTTTAAGAGCTACCGAGACGGAAATCAATTGACTGAAATTGACATCAAGCACGTAGATTTTTACTTGAGTCAAGCATTTTGACCGTTTACAAAGCTTGCTTGATGGTTGAGTCAAGCATTTACGTGCGTGACGCGTGAATGATGCGATTTTACTCGTATATTTTTGCTTGACGCGATTTTCGGTCAGTGTTCGAGATTTGAGAAAAGTGCCCTTTGCTTGATCTAGTCGCTTGAAATGCGCATCAAGTTCTCATCAATAGCAGCTGGATCAAGCAAAACAAATCTACATGCTTGACGTCAAAGGCGCTTGACCGTCTCAGAAGCTCTTGAGGAATTTATATTAATTTCTTGTTTCCTAGATTTATATTTTTTTTCTTTTTTCTATATGTATTCTTTACTCAATTATTATTCAATTCGATATACCTAACCTATACGAGTACGAGTAGGTATACTGGTTCATCATATTATTATGCTGTCCTTATCTTTGAGACCTGAGTATTTTCATTAAGTTTAACAGCTTATCTGAACATATATAATTTCTAAATTTCAGTGCTTGTGCGTCTGTTTGCTGACATCACCCACGCTTGCAACAGTAGCCATAGCAAATGCAGTGGCCCAGACAGCCATCAGCAAAGCGACAGCTATCGTGGGCGCTGGTGTGGCGCTGAAGACCGCCGCTGTCAAAGCAATTGGTACTAAGGCCCTGGCTGGAGTGGCACTTAAAGCAGCTGCTGTTAAAGGTAGGTAATTGCGTAGATAAACTGGCCCGCTCCGACGTGCTATAGTCGACGCACTTACAGGTCGTAGGTAAGTGCGAGCGAAACACATACATAGATAACTCCACGACTCAGTTTAAAATGCGTCGACTATAGGAGCGGATCAATTTGCCGCCCACTCCCCTCCCAGTCTTATCCCTGGACGGACTTGTTGCAACAGATGACATTTTGTATGAAGGCGTTCACAATACATTCTAATATTATAAATGCGAAAGTGTGTCTGCCTGTCTGTTTGCTAGTTTTACACGTCCCATCTTTTAAACCTCCGTGGACTCCGTCAGATAGGGTTGACAGGTTCTTAAAAAGGATCTATCATCCTAGCCCCACGAAGTACCATCACATGGTTTCCATTCCAAAAGGCACAAAAATATGAAATACCATAGTATACGACCAGTCATACCCCGATTGCCATTTCGACCTGTCACGGACTATATTTATTTTCTGTATCATTTGCGCCTATTGGCCCTGTAGCCGCCGCTTCGCCCGCCACGTAGATTGCCTGTAGACAGCGCCACTGTATCCAAAAAAGTTCTAATTCGATTTTTTACAGGTGTCCTGGCTTTGAAGGGTGCTGCAGTGGTCCTCGGTGTGAAGGGATTGGCCGCTTTTGCTCTTAAGGCGGCTGCTCTTAAAGGTAACTTCAGTTCTTACAATCTATACTGACTGATCTATCAAAATTCAAACCACAGCCTAAGCTGCTGGGGTTAGAATCTTGAAATTATGACAGTAGGCTCCTTTTATAACATACATTAGCTGCAGTAGAAACACGATAAAAGAAAAACACAGGGACAAGCTCTCTAAAGTGTAAAGGTCTTCTCATGCTCCACAATAACGTCGATAACTTATTATCGGTGATCCAAAAGCGTGTTTTGTGCAGCTGTATGATATTAATGATCCCTGTTTAGTAGACTATATTTTAACAGTCTTTATTGAGAACTAGATGATGCCCGCGACCTCGTCCGCGTGGATTTCGGTTTTTTAAAAATCCCGTGGGAACTCTTCAATTTTCCGGGATAAAAAGTAGCCTATGTCCTTCCCCGGGATGTAAGCTAACTCTGTACCAAATTTCATCAAAATCGGTTAAACTGTTGGGCCGTGAAAAGCTAGCAGACAGACAGACAGACGGACAGACAGACATACAGACAGACACACTTTCGCATTTATGATATTAGTATGGATTATTATTTCGTAAGCGGTGATAGCCTAGCGGTTAGGACGTCCACCTTCTAAATTTTAATCGAAGGTCGGGTGTCCGATACCGGCCCTCTAACTTTTCGGAGTTATGTGCGTTTTAAGAAATTTAATATCACTTGCTTTAACGGCGAAGGAAAACATCGTGAGGAAACCTGCATGCCTGAGAGTTCTCCATAATGTTTTCAAAGGTGTGTGAAGTCTACCAATCCGCACATGGCCAGCAACTATGGCCAAAACCCTTCTCACTCTTAGAGGAGACCCATTCTCAGTAGTGAACCAGCGATGGATTGATCATGGTGATGATGATAATTATTTCCTACATACTTAGTTTTGTCTGAAGTGATTTTTTTTCTTATATGTATTGCTATTATATTTTGCAGGAGCACTGATCGCAAAAGGCGTTATTCAAGGAAAAACTGCACTTATAAGCGCGGCGGCCGCCAAGGTCGGGGCGGCGTTGCTGGCAAAATCTTCTCTGCTGGGAGCTCTTACACCTTCTACTGTGAGTATTCATTATCGTCATCATTATTAAATGATAGACGTCCACTGCTAAATATAGGTATTAGTCTCGAAGCGACTTCCACACGCGCTGCTATGTCTTGTCACCTAAATTCAAGCGGCTATCTGCAACTTTTTTGACGTCGTCTCTCCACCAATATAGGGGTCTTCCAATCCACCATTTTAGTTCCTTGGGACCCCAACGTCTACCGGTTTTTCGATCTATGTGCTCTACCCATTTCCACTTCAGCTTCGTAACCGGTTGAGCTATGTTGGTTACTTTTTAACCGACTTCCAAAAAGGAGGCGGTTCTCAACTCGGTCCGTTTTTTTTCGACTTTTTTTGTTCTCCTAAGAATCTCCTTATTTCTGATTAATTGGTCACGTAGAGAAACTCCAAGCATAGCTCTTTCCATCGCCCGCTCTGGTGCAATCTCCAATTTGATGAAATATTTTTTTAAAGCCGTCGAAGATACCCACAATTTTCGACATCATATCGGGAGCTTCGAGCATCGTGCAGAGCAAACAGGAGATGATGGGCGATGTGATCGACAAGATGACCGGCCAACCGGAGATCATTGTGCAAGGACCACCAGTTTTATATGAGTAAGTTTTGATACTTATTAGTTACTTATTATAAGTTAGCCCTTGGGATCTCACCTGATGGTAAGTGATGATGCAATCTAAGATAGTACCGGGTTGACTTGGAAGGGGTGTGGGGGGTTTTTGTGACACCCATACCCCTTATCGGTTTCTACACGGCATCGTACTGGACGCGAAATCTCTTGGTGGCACGCTGTTGGTAAAAATAAATAACAAAAAAAAAAACAACCAAGTAAACATAAGCTTAAAATTTAAAATTATCTTGTTCTCTTTCAGCCTCTTAAAGATACCTCTACTTAGAAAGAATTTTCAAAAATTCCATCCCAGCGAAGCTAGCTAGTAACTTAAGTATAGAAAAAAAATATGTTAGTCTATGAAGTTGCCCTGCATAAAATTAAAATACTTAATTTGAATTTTGTACATTTAACCGAGTGTAATCTATACTAATCTATATGGACTAAGAGCCAGCGCGTGCCAGACCTTCGTTATTTTATAAAAGCTGAAAGTTTCTCTGCGTATTGTCACCAACACAGAGAGGAACGATCAACGACTATGAAGTTTGGATTATGGTGGCTTTGGGAGATAACCACCCCCTACTTGTTATCGAATCAAAAAATACAGAGTTCCTACAAGATTACAAAAAAACCGAAATTTGACTCGCGGCATCATCTAGTAAAAAAGAAAATTTTTTTTTTCAGGTACATAACTCAGCCGCGGGTATATTATGAAACAGTACCGGTCATAGAAGAAATAGAATACTAAAATTTAAATAAAGATATCAAAAACGTCTTTTGTTTTATGATTGGATTTGAAACCACATGCCATGCCATTCAAATGTTTGGGTAATCATTCATCTAAGGTTTGTTTCATTTCTCATATGACAGTAAAGAACTGTTATATTTTTGAACAGACGCAAGTTATTTAAAAAAACCGGCCAAGTGCGAGTCTGGCTCGCACACTGAGGGTTCCGATTTTGCACGATAATTCAAAAACTATAATGCATAAAAATAAATAAAAATCTGTTTTAGAATTCACAGGTAAATCCCTTTCATATGACACCCCACTTGATCTTACTTCGAAAACTGAAAATACTAATTATTAGTTCATGACCACAATTTAATTTTTTTTGTATGATCTAACCCTAAATTCACAGTTTTCAGATTTTTCCCTGAATGTCTGCTATAAGACCTACCTACCTGCCATATTTCATGATTCTAGATCAACGGAAAGTACCCTGTAGGTTTCTTGACAGATCGACAGACAGACAGACAACAAAGTGATCCTATAAGGGTTCCGTTTTTCTTTTTGAGGTACGGAACCCTAAAAATAGCTAATGAATTGCCTCTGTAAGAATTTTAATTACGTGTACCTATTGTTTTATATAAAAATTAGCAAAGGAAATTAATAAAACCTATTAGCAATAAATCTATAATTAATAAGTAGTTGCACCGACTTGGATTAGCATTTAAAATAAGTAGTCGATACTAGTTCCTAATAATTTGTTAAATCCTATTGCTTAAACGTACAGAGGCCTAGAATAACAATGACACGCGATTTGAATCGACTTGTTCTTATAGTCAAAGAGATGGAGAAAGTATTCGATAGAGGTTGGACCATAATAATTATTATGAGACGAGAGTACAAAAAGCAATCTAAGCAAAAAAAGAACGCTTAAGAATGGAATTGCTTAACAGCTTAGATAGCTAATAAGTTTAAGTAATTTTGTGAAGTGGTGATAAGAAAAAGAATACCCGGCTGAGTTATTCAGACCTGCACGCGTTTGAAACCCTCGTAGATTTAGTTTAAACTTTCTGAAAGTAAAATTTATCGCCACTATCATCTATAATCTGACTATCAAAACGAGTACCCTACTTCGAATAAATAATTTGAATTTTGAATTTTTGAAATTTTTTTGGCTGTAATCAGACTTGTTGGCAAGTGATTGGTGCCTAAGATGGTGTGCGGTTACCTAAAAGATGCATATTTTCTCTTGATTAAAGATATCTTTAGTAAAAGTGGAAGGGAAAACTGTTGCTGGAATGGCAATTCCATATGTACTATAGCGGTTCGAATTAGAAACGAGGAAGCAAATCACTTTATACGTGTCCGTGGAATTCCGAGTACGTACGGGTGCAAACCTTGATGATGCTTTGCGAACGATAGTATAGAAAGGTGAAGGAGGAACCTAGTCAAAAAGTTTTTGTTTTCCGATTACTGTAAGAGTAAACATGCAAATAACAAACCTGGGGGATTAAATTAAAATTCCTAAATCCACTGTGGACTGGCTGGAAAATCTTAGTTTCCATATTATTTGAAAGGCTACATTAGAAGTTATTATTTATATTAATATTTCATCACATAATCTTAGTTTTCATCAAACTCCTGAAAATATTCCATTAGCTCTTGAAGCATTACACGCTACTTTGTTATCGGTTGAACAATTACCTACATGGGACTTTAATTGAAAATGGTCTCAAAGTTTATTCATTTTTAAAATATGGGTATAAGAAGCAAAGAATTTAGTCTAGTCTTTATTATTTGAGGTAACGATGCCATTGCGCTTTTTTTGCGCAAATGAATCATTTTAAAGGTCTTTTCAAAAAGGAAGACAATAATAGTAAAGACTTAATAATAACTTTTCACAATTAATAAAATCCATAATATTACAAATGCGAAATGTGTCTATCTGTTACTTTTTCACAAAGGTACAGAAATAGCTTGCACGCTGGATATGAACATAAGCTACTTTTTATAATGGAAAATCAAAGAGTTGCCACAGAATCTTTCAGTCACCTAAATCCACGCGGATGCATCATCTAGTAGTTAATAAATAATATTATACATAGTAAAAATTAACTTCAGGCCTATAATAGTATATACCGAACTATAAATTACTTATTTGTTCGTACTTCAACCTTAGGTCACGAAATATTCATGAAAATTATTGCTTGTATGCACGACTTTCATGAAAACCAGCGTAACTGGCAAAATTACATCTCAAACCTACTATTCGGACCATTTGACAGCTAATTTAAATTTTAAAGTAGTTATACGTTGCACAGCATGGTTATTAACATATCCTATCGAGGTAAATCGGTCTGTTAAAGGAAACTGAAGTCGAGGGATGCAGGCGATTTCTGATCCTTTGTTCAACTGGACTTGATATCATGTACGAAATGCGTCATATTCTTTTCCAAGGAATTTTGTTCTTTTCTTCTTGGGAATTTTATTCTTTAGAGTCTATATTCCTGAAGATGTTTATTCTATTAAAATATACAAAGTTGTGTGGTCAGCCGTATCATTGCAGTACAGGTTCACCGATCGGTTTTTGTAGGCAGGTAATGATATTCAAATAGGGCGGCACAGTATTTAGCATTGTTAATTCGATGTTAGTAATTTTTGGCGTTGTATAAAAGGTGCAAGCAATTTGCAGAAGTCATCATAATTTGTTTTTAATCAGTTCTATTCACTAGTGTGTTGTAGCGGACAAATACTAGCCATGTCTCAACTTACGGTGAGTTCAGTGAATTTGGGAAGAAACAAAAATTAAAGAAAATTGTGCACATTTTGAAACAGTGAAATTGATATCGACGTATTTCCTTTCAGATTCTCTTTGTCATCGCCGCGGCGTATGGAGTGATTGCTGAGGGTAAATTACTAATCTTTCCAAAAGCTACTTTCATACTAAGAGATACCTTGCATCCTAGAGACGGGTGCAGGCTGCTCTTTATCCCGGAAAATCAAAGAGTTATCTCAAAATTAAAAAACCAAATACACGCGGATGAAGTCGTGGAAATCATATTTTAGTTAAGAAATAAAAAATTTAAAATATGAGGAATACAGATCTGATGTTTATTTTAATGTTGCAGATGTGAGGAAGGACGACTCCGCTACAGACTCTCGTGCTGCACAGAGTGGAGTAGTTGGATACGGTGTTCCCGCTCTTGGTGGACTCGGTGGACTTGGTGGACTCGGTGGACTCGGTAACGGACTCGTTGGAGGTGGTTGGGGTCTTGGCGTGCCCGCGGCAGGCATCGCCGTCGGATCTGGCCTCGTATCAGCTGGATCAGGACTCATCGCTGGTAGCGGCGGTAACCTGAACAACGCCGCTGCCGCTGGTGTGGCTCAGCTCAGCGCTATTCAAAACGCCCAGGCCGTGCAAGCTGCCCAGATCGCCAACGCCGCCGCCGCTGCCATCCAAGGTGCTCGTGCTGCCGAAGCCGCCGCCCGCGCTGGACAGGCTAACGCTATCCAGAACGCTCAGGCATTAGACGCCGCTCGTTTGGCCAACATCCAAAGAGCACAAGCTGCCGCCTACGAAAACGCTCGCGCTGCCGACGCAGCGAGACGTGCCTCCGCCGCTGCTGCCGCTGAAGTCGGACGTGCCGTAGAAGCCGAACGTGTCGCTAACGCCGCCCGCGTCCAAGCCGCCGCTATCGCTAACGCCCGTGCGGTAGAAGCCGCCCGTATTGCGAATGCAGCGAGAGCTCAAGCTGCCGCTATTGCAACCAGTGCCGCTCAGGCGCAAGCCGTAGCTGACACAGTCGCGAGGAACGCTGGAGCCGGTGGTCTGTTGCTCGGCAACGGATTAGGTTTAGGTTTGGGTAACGGAGGTGCAGTCATCGCCGCCGCTCCCGTAGCTGTAGGCAGTGCCATCCCAGTAGGAGTTGCTAACCTTGGCGGTCTCGGACTCGGTAACGGACTCGGTCTCGGCGGATGGGGACTCGGCTCTTACGGCCTTGGCGGTGGCTATGGAGGCAAACACTAAACTAATAAATAATTTAACGATTTACGTCATAAGGAAAGTCACCAAAAACTTATAGATAGAATAATCAATTTCTACAACCATTTCTACGTCTCGTTCAAAGGAAATGGTTAGCGGCATATTAATATTAAGTACTGATCGTGTAAATATAACATTAAAGAACATACGATTGCATTAAAAACGATTTTTCTTTATATCAGTTATTATAATATGATATACTATAAGTAGTACCTGAAACTTATACAAATCAATATATTAATTTTCGAAGTGAATCCATCGAAGAAAAGACAATTTTGCACGAATTAAAAACGCTGAATGATGAAAGACTTTAATTTTTACCCCCTTATCAAAGTTTTCTCCAAAATTGTATTGTTTCTAGAATTCTTAGGCTTATTTCAGCATTTTACGAAACTCATGATAGTATACCTACTACAATACATACAAAAAAATAAAATAAATGTACAGTAGGTAAGTATAGAATAATTAGATCCAGTTAGAGAAAACTTAAAAGATTATTTGTCATAAAAAATTATTAGTAGTACCAAGCAATACCAAGTCATAATAAAAAATGATAATAAGTAGTTAAAATGTCATAAAACAATAATAAAATGTCTATTATATGATATTTATCTAAGCATCTATACCTAAGTCCCACCTTCTTTTTTTGTTATACCTACCTATTCTTTTCCTTTTACAACCTCTCCTACTGCCAAAAGTCACTGGTAGAGATCTCAGAGAGTGCTTTTCTGTCCACTTTTATCTTTTATCTTTTTACTTTTATTAATTCTTGGTACACATAAATAAAAAAACAACATTTTAATTGAACTATTATTATCTATTGAAATAAAAATAATTAAAACGAAATTGTAGGTTGTTCAATGTAAATACAATGAACACATCCGGGAAATTGAAAATTAGTTAACATCGATTTCAGTCAATAGTAGGAACACACGAGTATAGAATATCTACTCGTGTGGTAGGAACTTCAAATTGAACTGTAGCTTTGGATGAGATTATGTAGCTACATTAAGTAGTAGGTACGATTATTTTATCTGTTACAAGAAAATGCATATCAATCTCCAAGGAAGGATTTGTGGTAAGTATAAACAGGTACTTAATAGGTCACAGCTGAAAATCAGCGTCCTGCATCTTATGTGTGTGAACGCATATGATGCAAGACATTATGCTGAGCTGTACACCCATTTAGGGTGGAGTCACAGATGAAAATGTTACATTTGTACTTTGTTTTTATCTGTGACACCAACAACAAATCAATGCATTTTCTTTCTTTCTTCTTTCTTTCTAACCTAATACCTAACTTACTACTTACTCTTAATTATTATTTTTCTCATATATTCTCAAGATGTTGCTAGAACAAATAAGTAAATGTTAATCGTCATCATCACATCATCACCATCATCGTCATCATCATCATCATCATCATCATCATCATCATCATCATCATCATCATCATCATCATCATCATCATCATCATCATCATCATCATCATCATCATCATCATCATCATCATCATCATCAACAGATAGACATAGTCTCTTGTCGGAACTTCCAGACGTCACGGTCTTATGTGGCCTGAATCCTGCGACCATAATACAATGGGGATGTTGTACTTTCGGTGCGAGGTCGCCATTCCAGTATCTTGAGACCCCAACGTCTATCGGTTTTTCGAACTATATGCCCTGCCCATTGCCTTAAATTCTTTTGTTTCCCAGGATAAAAAGTTGCCTCTATCAATTTACGGTACGCAAGCTAACTCTGTACAATACCAAATTTCATCAGTTGGGCCATGAAAAGCTAGAGCAGGCAGACATACTGACAGATAGACACACTTTCGTATTAAATTTATAATAATGTTAGTATGATTTAGTTCTTTTTTATTCTAAAAAACCGGTCTAGTGCGATTCAGTTTAGAAATGAACATTATTCTATTCTAAATAAAATGATATAAGAAACCTCAATATCATTTTTGAAGACCTATCCATAGATACCCCACACGTATGGGTTTGATGAAAAAAAAAATTTTGAGTTTCAGTTCTAAGTATGGGAAACTCCAAAATTTATTGTTTTTTTTCTATTTTTGTGTAAAAATCTTAATGCGGTTCACAGAATACATCTACTTACCAAGTTTCAACAGTATAGCTCTTATAGTTTCGGAAAAAAGTGGCGGTGACATACGGACGGACGGACAGACAGACATGACGAATCTATAAGGGTTCCGTTTTTTGCCATTCGGCTACGGAACCCTAAAAAGTGTAATTTACTCGTATATCTCGTATTCCATATTTATTCCGGTCAAGTAGGTCATAATGTAGGTACCTAGTCAAAAGATGTCGAATTTAAAATCGGTCGCCAATAAGTAATTTGGTTTTTAAGATTATTTTAACGAACATTCATCATCATCATCATCATGATCAACCCATAACCGGCTCACTACAGAGCACGGGTCTCCTCTCAGAGTGAGAAGGGTTTTGGCCGTAGTCTACCACGCTGGCCAAGTGCGGATTGGCAGACTTCACACACCTTTGAGAACATTATGGAGAACTCTCAGGCACGATGTTTTCCTTCACCGTTAAAGCAAGTGATATTTTAATTACTTAAAAACACACATTACTCCGAAAAGTTAGGTTTAGGTTTAAAGACGTTTATTCTCATAA
Source organism: Maniola hyperantus (assembly GCF_902806685.2). NCBI lineage: Eukaryota > Metazoa > Arthropoda > Insecta > Lepidoptera > Nymphalidae > Maniola > Maniola hyperantus. Next base: position 9,544,651 of record NC_048555.1, read on the forward strand.
AGACAAAGTCACTTACAAAGTTTACAAATATTCGCCATTGTTGCCATGAGTACCTACTCATTCAATGCATTTGTTGAAGTGATTCGCATTACTCATAATGTGAGCAGCTAATTCAGTTAAGTAAAGTTAGAGGTGCGTCCCCGGGATTGAACCCCCGACCTCCGATTGGAAGGCGGATGTCCCAACCACTAGGCTACCACAGCTTCTCGAACTTCTTAACGAACATTATCACAATAATATAACACTTATCATTTGGGCATAAAGACTGTTATTGCATAAACTTTTCCGCATTGTGTGGTCAACCGTTGTAATTCTTGTATGTGCGGGCTTGCATTTTTTCTCCTTACACGTAATGTTATACAAATAGAACAGTATCGTATCTATTAGGAGCTGTTAACAATTGGGTGCACTATAAAAGTGCATGCGTTTAGTAGAAAGTATTATTTACTTGATTAAGTTCCATCGAGCAGTATCTTGCAACGAACAAAATGTCTATATTTACGGTAAGAAGTGAGATGAATAGAGTTAAATAGATTAACATAAATCTCAAATAAAAAAATAGGTTTAAATTAGCATTTGTAGATAATCTTTAAAAGGTGAAAAAAAATATATATATAATACTTCAAAAATAATAAGTGAACTTAGCGCCGCAATTTTTAACCGACTGTGACAAACCCCAAAAGGAGGGCTATGTATTTAACATGTATGTCCGTATTGTCCTCTCGTAATTACTCAACGGCTCAACCGATTTTGATAAAAAATGATACGTTATTAGATTCAGTGTCACTGGGTATTTACATGAAATTCTTAAAAAACAAAATGGTAGATTTTATGCGTGTGCGGACTGAAAAAGATGCAGTGCAAACCGCAGTCGGGGTTTTTGGAAAACTTTTTAAATTACTTGTTTACAATTTTCCCTAATATTATACGAAACTTGTACTTTAAGCCAGTTTTATAAATAACTAGCTTATTCCCGAGAGTTCGTCCGCGTGGACTTCACAAATTTCAAACTTCTTTTTTTATCCCCTTAGGGGTTGAATTTTCGAAAATTCTTTCTTAGCGGACGTCTATACTGTATAGATATCCGCTAAGAAAGGATCATCATAATAGCTCTGGCTAATCAAGGGTCTGTCATAATAGCTATCTGCAGCCAAACTGCAGCCCGATCCGTGGTTTGAGCTGTGGTGTTATCAGTTAGTCAGTCAGTCAGTCAGCCAGCTTTGGCTTTTATATAATTTTACCATAGATCGATTGTACTTATTTGTTTTTAATATGCTCCATTTCGTTTTCAGATTCTCTTTGTCATCACGGCAGCGTGTGATGTGCTCGGAGCAGGTCAGTGGCTTCGGACACCTGCACCTGCTATAAATCCAAATTTATTTAACAATGCCAATTAATTGAAATTTTTGTGATTTATGTCAACACTTGGCAGGCGCGGACTGTGCCATGTACGAGGCACGGATTCAAAACATCCGCCTCGTACGTGGCGTGGCATAAATCATCCCTCAAGCAGTGATTTATTTCAAATTTATAGACTAGCGCTTGGCTGCAATCAAACCTGGTGACAAGTGATGATGTAGCCTAAGATGGAGCTATATATGTATAAGTGATAGCCTGGTGGTTAAGACGTCTACTTTCCATTTGGGAGGTCAGAGTTCAATCCCGGGCACGCACCTCTTACTTTTTAGAGTTACCTATGTGCGTTTTAAGCAATTAAATATCACTTGATGTAATGGTGAAGGAAAATGTGATGAGGAAACCTGCATGCCTGTGAGCTCTCCATAATGCTGTCGAACGTGTGTGAAGTCTGCCAATCCACACTTGGCCAGCGTGGTGGACTATAGCCAAACACTTCTCATTCTGAGAAGAGACCCATTCTTAGTAAAGGTTTGAAGATAAAGATGATGATGTTTATTTTTAATGTTTCAGGGGGAAGAAGGTCGAGAGGTCCCCCAGCAGTCCCAGCTGATTCAACGGGCGCACAGAGCGGTGGTAGTTCTATTATAGTTACCTCTGGTTCAAATAATGGATACAACCTGGGTTCGGCTGCAGCTGCCATTTCAGGCGGTCAGGGATACCAAGTTAGTGGACCAGCACTCGAAGCCGCACCAGTTCTAGGCAATGTTGCGGGTAGTAGTGCTCCTTTGAATAATGCTGCTGCTGTTGGCGCTGCTCAACTCAGTGCTATACAGAACGCTCAGGCTGTCCAAGTGGCTCAAATAGCAAACGCTGCGGCTGCTGCCATCCAAGGAGCACGCGTCGCTGAAGTTGCCGCTAGAGCCGGACAAGCTAACGCTCTTCAGAATGCTCAAGCATTTGATGCTTCCAGAATCGCTAATGTACAAAGAGCTCGTGCTGCTGCTTACGAGAACGCTCGTGCTGCGGAAGCTGCGAGACGTGCTGCTGCCGCTGCAGCAGTTGAAGTTGCCCGAGCGGTTGAAGCGGAACGCATCGCCAATGCTGCACGTGTTCAAGCTGTTGCTATTGCCAACGCTCGTGCTATAGAGGCTTCTCGTATCGCGAATGCCGCAAGAGCTCAAGCTGCTGCTGTTGCAACAAGCGCTGCTCAAGCTCAAGCTGTCGCTGAAGCAGTGGCAAGAAACACTCAGGATGGAACTTTAATACTTGGAGCTGCAGGTGGTCTAGCTAATGGCGTGGCACCAATAGCCGTTGGTGGAGGATACTCATACGGTGGTGTCGGAGGTGGTTGGAATGGATACACTGGAAAAGGACATAAATAAATCTAGCGAGTGAAAGAATTCAGAACAAAAACTAATGAAGATAAGGTCTCTACTGTATATCGATATTGTACCGTTTCACTATCTTCAAACAAAAATGGCGTGCCGTATATTAGATTATAGTATGTTTTGTAAATAATATAATGATTATAGATAGTAAAGAAACTTATGTGCCGTAATATGTGTATCTTTTGTTTTGCCTAAGATAAACAGTACTTGAAAACATTATTAATTAGTGTTTGGATTTTGTCCCTTTTCTGTCACTTTTTTTAAGGGAAACAGACAACTTAATAATAGTACTCAAATAAATAAAATCATTTTATTGCAAGTCAGTGACTCATATAAACATATTATAAACATTACCTAATGCTTTTACAACTAAGTACCTATTTGAAACTAAGTATTCGAATTATATTACTTAGTAGGCTATTTGTCCGTAGTCTGTACTGACATTATCGATCATATTTGGTGGTGGTATTCGTATAATAGTGCAGCAGCCGCCAAGTGGTTTTTTTGTGTTTAATAACAAGCTGATTCTGCGTCTGTAGGTTACCTTTGACGAGACGCCCAAGTATTGCTCTGTGAACAAAAAACTTGGCGGCTGCTGGACTATAACGTTATTTGTACCGTCTACCACTCCAGCAGCCGAAAACTTCTCATCCAAAAAGACTACAGATTAACTACAGATTTAATTAGCTTATTCTATTGGTCCTGGAAATCTATCGGTTGATAATGATGATGATGTTCCAAAACTCAAAATTTTGTAGCTGCTGCAGTTGGTATTAAGAATTAAAAACACAGTTCTTTACATAGAAACACCCAAGAATAAAGCAGCTGAATTTACAAGGGTTCGATCCCGGGCACCTATCTCTAACTTTTCGTTTTAAGCACAGACTCATTTATTTATTTTAATTTTTAAAATAACGGTGGTTTTAAGCAATTAAATAATACTTGCTCTTATGGTGAAGGAAAAAATCATGAGGAAATTTGCATGCGTGAGAGTTCTTCATAATGTTCTCACAGGTGTGTGAAGGTGTGGCGGACTATGTTCCAAGCTCTGTTACGAAATCTTTCTGAGAGGAGACCTGTGCTCAGTAGTGGGTCGGTGATAGGTTGTTCATGATAACCTATTGTATTGTTATAACAAGATAAACAAAGAGAATTAATTCCTGTAACTGATAATATTATTATTTATTACGTTATTCTTGATTCTGTGTAAGATCTAGGTTGGTAGGTACCTATACTTACTAATTATTATTTTAGGTAAGATAACAAAAATCGTTAATATTTACAAAACAAATATCTCGCCGAGGTCAAAAGTGTACACTTTGACGATAATCATGGTAATATAAAGCTTTGTGATCAAGTACTTATTACTTACAGTTCTTATTTTGTGAGACAAAATCAACAGTTAAAATGGTTTCCAGAGTGAGTCAACTGATAATAAATAAAATAATGATATTTATTGTAAAGAAATTGGAGACAGAAACAGGTCTGAGGAGAGCCCTCGACAAATTCGATATACGTGGGCCTCCTAGTCGGGGGTCCAGGGTTTGGTTCCGGACACGCACCTATAACTTTTCGGAGTGATGTTGATGTTAAGAAATTAATTATTACTTGCTTTAACGGCGAAGGAAACCATCGTGAGGAAACCTGCAGTCTAAGAGTTCTCCATAATGTTCTCAAATAACAACTCTCAAGATGAACTTTGCCAATTTGCACTTGGCCAGGCAGCATGGAAGACTATGGCCAAGCCATTTTCAATTTTCATTTAAAGAGGAGACCAATGCATAGTAGTGAGTGGGCGATGCGATGGGTCAATATTCTATCATATTTAAAAAAAAATCGGAATGTGAGTTTCTCTTCTGTATGATATGCTTTTTTTCAGACTATCTGCCTCCTTTTGCTAGTAGCCGTGGTCGTTTATGGTAATTTATTTTATATTTTTAAATTGTTATTTTTTTAAATTTCGTAACAAAAACGTTCAAGATGATGGTTAATTGTATTGTTTTTGTATTTATGTAGCGCTAAGCTGAAGAACATCCTTTTAGCGTCCATGTTTTCTCCCACATTAGTGCCTTCAAAGCAAAAGTGAATAAGTAGGTAGGCATTTTCGAAGCAGGTGTGACCTAGCACACATATTATTTTCTGTGATGAAGGCTTTTCATTGCTTGAAAATTGAAAAGCTCTTTAGAATGAAACACTCTTTAACTATGAAGTATCTTTCTTTCAGCGTACCCACAAGACGTCGTGGATGACCCTGGATTTGGAAATGGACAAGGACAGGGGGGTTTCCCTAGCCAAGGTAATGACCGTTGGAGTAAGGGTATTACAGTAAACATACTTACATTAGGGTTTAAACGTTGTGAGTGATTTTCATTATACATATATCACACACCGGCTTTACTCACGTATTTAGTCGAATGTTAGCCTGACTAGTTTCGGACCCATCCGGGGTCCTTTTTCACAGGGACCCAGTTCGCGCACGCGTCGCGGTTGAGTTGGGTGTACCCCGGATGGGTTCGAAACTAGTCAGGTTAACGTCGCCTAAACACGAGAGTAAAGCCGGTGTGTGATATACTTACATTAGCTATTTTGGTTGAGTTACTTAACAACTTTTTCATAATCTCTGATTCTGAATAGATTTCTGTATCGTTAAGCAGATTCTATTTTTTCATATGATGATTTATTGAAAGGCGTCGGAGATGGAGGATGGATAAGTGTCGCGATGAGTGTATGACGATTTCGACGACCTCCCTGGCGCAGTGGTGAGTGCTGTGGTCTTTTAGGTGGGAGGTCCCGGGGTCTATTCCCGGCGGGGTCAATATGAGGATTTATAATTTCTGAATTGTCTCTGGAGGTTTCGATCGTGGCTAGTTAGAACGCTAAACGATTTTAGCGTTCCAGTACGATGCCGATAAGGAGTTGGGTAGGTATAATAAACCTCCAAACCCCTTCCAAGTTGACCCGTTTCCATTTAGACTGCATCATCACTTAGGTACCATCGTGAGATTGCAGTAAAAAAGATTTTAAGCTAATCGTAATCCACCAATAAGTTTTTATGTATGTATTATGTAAATAACCAATATTGCTTATTAAACTTTTAGGTGACGTCGTCTCTGACCCCGGTTTCGGTGACGGCCAAGGCAATGGAGGTCAAGGTGCAGGTACGTACCTAAGCTTTATTTGTACACGTACGTGAGGTGGCGTCCTATTGTCATCGCTCGTGCGATGATGCGTTGCGTCCGACGAAAATGATCGCGCGTCCGTGCGTTCAAACAAACTGTGTTCTACTGAATGTCCTATTGAAGATCGCGCGATCATGCGATGCGTTCATATTGTCTTTCATCGCACGATGAAATCACATCGCATCATCGCGCGAGCGATGACAATAGAACGGCGCCGAGTCGGGCGAGCGTCACGCGTCGATTTCTAGTTCCTTATTTATTCCTTACTAGCTTATGCTCGCGACTTCGTCCGCGTGGACTACACAAATTTCAAACCCCTATTTCACACCCTTAAGAGTTGAATTTTCAAAAATCCTTTTCTAGCGAATGCCTACGTGTCATAATAGCTATCTGCATGCCAAATTTCAGCCCGATCCGTCCAGTACTTTGAGCTGTACGTTGATAGATCAATCAGTCAGTCAGTCAGTCAGTCAGTCAGTCACCTTTTCTTTTATATATTTAGATTATCACAGATCCAATAGATAAGCAACTAGCGTAGCCCCTATAGTCCCTCTCTACTTGTGAAATGTTATTCCTTATTTTACGTTCGCTTCGGCTATTGTAGCCTAGTATCACACGAGTACATACTACTCCTGTGGTAGTATATTGCAACCCACCATTGCAAAATATCAATTCACCAGCCCACACGGCTCACGAGTTCAGTACCTTGCAGCATCAGGATTGAAGAGTTGGGACTTGGAATTCAAAAACAAATGTCTATGCTCGGCATTTACAATATTATTTCACCAGGAGCAGTTCCTGCATCTCTATGGTTTAGGAGTGCTGTATGATGCTCAAACCTGATGATGCAGGGATCAACAGGTTTGAGGAGTTCGAACTTGGGGTGTAATCATGAAGCCGTTGCTTGATACCTAAAATATTAATTCACCATCAGAAATTCCTGAATCCCCACGGCTTAGGAGTTCAGTACCTTACAGCATTAGGATTGAGAAGTTGGGATCCAAAGTGCAATGGTATAGTCTATGCTTGTTACCTAAAATAATATCGCACCATCCGCAGTTCCTTAATCACTTTAGTTTATGAGTAGATACTATACCCCGCATCATCACTGCTTCATATTGAGGAGTTGGGACTTGGAATCTAAGCATGAAGTCCTGCTTGGTACCTACAATATTAACTCAATATGGACGCTCCCTGAATCTTGACGATTTAAACGGGCAGTGATCCTGCAGCATCAGGATTCCTCCTTGGATCCAGATTTTTTATGGAACCACCACAGAAACTTCTTCTGTTGATTAAAAAAAATTTGCAAATCGGTCCAGAAATCTCGAAGTAATCGGTGTGTAAAATGAAGATTTCAGCTCTGTTGGTTTTACCGAGTTTCCGGTATTCTTAAACCTACTTTTACCTAATTTTTGTAACTTTTCCAGATGTTGATCCGGGATTCAACCAAAATCCTAATCTGAGGACCACAAAACATAGATTTTAATAAATATATTTTTTCGTTTTACTTTATTGTTTTATTTATCAATGTAAGTAGGACGTAGGTCTAGACGTAGGTATCTTAAAATTTAAGAATTTTTATATTGAAAAATGCATAGAAAGTAGACAGGGGGTTGATGGCAGAAAAAAATTGAATCATTATGCCATGGTCGTATGCCAGAAGTGAGCTGTGATAGCTTAGCAATAAGCTCGGAGGTCGGGGGTTCGAACCCGAGCACGCACCTCTAACTTTTCGGAGATATGTGCGTGTCAAGTAATTAAAAATCAGTTGCTGTAACGGTGAAGGAAACCTTCCTGAAAGTTCTCCATAATTTTCTCAAAGGGTGTGAAGTTTGCCAAACCGTACTTGGCCAGCGTGGCCAAGTACGGTTATGGTCAAAACCCTTCTCACTCTGGAGGAAACCCGTGCTTTGTAGTGGACCCGTGATGGGTTGACCTTCATGAGTTGCTGGCCTGTGGTTGACGGACGTAAGGGGCATTCGTCAATCGAAATATAAACAGATCAGGAGGTAGCACGCCGTGTTCCGGGCGCACTTCCGAGACGGAATTGGTAGCCAGGCTAGCGATGGAACCCGCCTGCCAGTTCCAATACTACCGGTACAATACCGGTACCAATACTACTAAGGTATACCCGCGCAACCGCCAGTCTGTCGAGGCCCGAGGGACGAACACAGGATTAAGTGGGTACAAGCCACATATAACCCCTCCGTTTCGCTGACGGAGAGGTATACGTCAGGCATTTTCTGTGTATAAAAAAAGGGCACATAGTTCAAAGAACCTAGACGTTGGAGTCCCAGGGTGCTAAAATAGCGACCTCGCACTGGAAAGCGCAGCATTTTAAGACACCCATTAGGTGGACAGACGTCATCAAACGAGTCACATAGGGAGCCGCTGGATTCAGTCGGCACAAGACTGTGGTATGTGGAAGATCCTACAAGAGACTTGTGTCCAGCGGTACATGTCTATCGGTTGATAATGATGATGATGATGCTGAAGTTCCACAATAACTAAGTGGAACGACATAACATAAAAGGCATATAAATTAATCAGATTTATTTGTTTGTTTCCTCTCTGTGGGGTCAGAGATAAGTTAATAGTACATTACAATCCAGGCCTGAAATAAAGCGATTACTGGCCAAGTATTATTGAAAGGCCGAGGCAAATCCGAGGACTTCATAAGTGATTTTGAAAGGACGAAGCGCCAACCGAGTCCTTTTAAACCAAACGAGGTTGGTAATCGCTATTTCGGCCACGACTTGTATAGTAAAATATATTGTATATAATTATTATGAACCAGTAAAAAAAAAACCACAAAAATTTAATAAAATAAAAAGAACAAAAAACTAAAAAAAGAACAATAAGAGTAAAAAAAATTAAAAATAGGTACATTTATATAATTAAAATATATTTTTTATGAGTGTCTTTTACCTACATTTCAAGGAAATTTCTAAATAATTTTAAATACATATCAAAAATTGCGGAACTGGCAGGATTCGAACCCAGAAGATGCAGGTTCGAATCCTGCCGGTTCCGCAATTTTTGATATTTGTATTCAAATTATTTAAAAAAAATATTGAAAAAGAAACAATGATAATAAAAACTATACAAAACAAGATATCTTAACTAATTAAATAAATAAATAAATAAAAACTATTCAAAAAAAAGTTTAAAAATTAAAATTAAAAATAATTATATATGACGGCAGAGCCATCTTTAGTTGTAAACAGATTGCTCATTGAACATTACGCAATCGTCCCCACAGTCAGTTTTGCCGACATAAGAAATGAGGATAGCAGTTTAGTCAATTCAATGTTAATCTCCCTGGTTCTCCTACATATACAATATATATGCAATTTTATTAATATAAGTCAGAATATTATTAACATCGTGTAACATACATAAAAAAACTCAATTTGTTTTAGTCTACGCCATAAAGAAAGAACCTCATCATCAGCATTAAAACTGTCCAGCAATTTCCATTACAGTCTTCTTGGAAATTGTTAGCGTGCAGCCAGTAAAGACCCGATAAAGCTTCCTCTGTAGTGGAATCCTTCCTTCAGTAAAGTAGCAATTTCCGAGCAAGTGGAAGAAAAATAACTTTCTCTGGTGGGGTCAAACGCGCAAAATAAGATGCAGATAATTGCATCTTATAAAGCAACTAGAAATTCCATTTTTACTAGTCTGGAAACAATTGTGGGAGAAGAGAAAACTGTTCTAAATAAAATAATTGTTAAAATAATTGTCATAATGAGTTTCAGGGTAAGTATTTTTTAAACTTTTTTCTTTGTTGAAATTTAATGGACAGGGTACAGGTCTATATTTTCTTTGGAATCACCAGTTTTTAGAGCGTATAAATTACGTACAGGTCCAAAAAGAAAAAAAAAAATTGTATGCTGGACTAAAAATTTAACCACGATTAATTTTTAAATTAAATTTATTTTGCACCATTCCCACGCGGGTATGGTTTGTGCCACACGAATATCTATTCATGTGGTTTGTAAAAAAGTTAAAAAAGTAGGTACATACTTTGTTGAAATCTAACAAAAAGCTGTAAGCCTAGGAATCTCGCAGAAATATCTGAGCGAGATTCTGTTTCCGTTCTGCTACTCTGAGCATAGATAAGTTGTAGATATCCACTTACGCGGAACTAATGCGCAGAAAAACGCGAACGAAATTCGAACCGTTACTATGAAGCGCCCTTCCGGCATCAGATTTCTCCTTAAATTTTAATATACATAGGTATCTTCAAGCCAAGAGTGAATAGGCATATCTTGTAGGCAAACGCGCTCCATCTTAGGCTGCATCATTACTTTCAGCAAGTCGGATTGCAGCTAAGCGCTAGTCTATAAAAAATCACACAACAGTATTTGAGCGGAATTCCGTGCCCTTTTGGATAGGTGGATATACCATAGCTATATGAGTCGAAATGCGTGTGGTCAGACGGGCTCCACAGTACAACACAGTTAATTACAACGTATACAGCAAATTGGCAGGCTGCTTTTGTAGACGAAGAACTATGACTATACCCTATCCCCGGAAAGAAGTTAGTATAGCGCTCTCTCTAAAAATCTCAGTGGGCGCTAATCATTTTGAGCGCCCACTGAGATTTTTCGACCAATCACAAACATGTTTTCAGAAAACATTCGAAATTCAATATTTTTGTCTCTATAATTTGTATGGGATTACGTAATAGAGAGAGCGCTACTACTTTTTTCCGCGAATATCTTAGGAATATGTAACATGATGTATGAGAAAGAAAACGAAGAAGCGAAGCTCAAAACCTATCGAGTCGACAGCTCTTCATGTGAGGAGTTAAACCATTTGCTTCTATCTTCTTTTTAGTATAAATAGGTACAATATTGAAAACATTTTTTACTGTAAGTATATTTTAAATTGGTGTGAAATGAAAAAATTTCTATTCCAGGTATTTTGTTTTCTACTAATGCTCGTAGCCGCAGCATACGGTAAGATAGATTTATTCTTATTTTGAAATCCATACTAATATTATAAATGCGAAAGTGTGTCTGTCTGTCTGTCTGTCGGTCTGTCTGTCTGTCTGCTAGCTTTTCACGGCCCAACCGTTCAACCGCTTTTGATGAAATTTGGTACAGAGTTAGCTTATATCCCGGGGAAGGACATAGGCTACTTTTTATCCCGGAAAATTAAAGAGTTCCTACGGGATTTCAAAAAACCTAAATCCACGCGAACGAAGTCGCGGGCATCATCTAGTTAAATATATTATAATCCACACTATCCATCCATACTAATATTATTTAATGAGAAAGTGTGTCTGTCTGTCTGTCTGCTAGCTTTTCACGATCCATCCGTATAACCGATTTTTCTAATTGAAATTTGAATTTGAAATTGAATTTGAATTTTGATTGAATTTGAAAGGTACAGAGATAGCTTGCATCCCGGGGATGGATTTATAAAAACCTAAATCTACGCGGACGAAGTCGCGGGCATTATCTCGTATTAATATATGTATTATATAAAGTACTAAGTACCGACTTCGAATAGAAGTATTGTTTTCGCAAAGCAAAAGTTTTGATAATATATTATACTCGTATACTTACAAATGTAGGTATATTTAATATTTTTTAGGCTAAGACCTAATTGTGATCATCTTATTAGGGTTCCGTACCTCAAAAGGAAAAAAGGCACCCTTACAGGATCACTTCGTTGTCTGTCTGTCTGTGTCTGCGAATATCATCATCATCACTTACAATCAGGTGACATTGCAGCCAAGGGCTAACTTGTATCTGAATTAAAAAATTAAAATTAAGAATTAAAACGATGGTGCGGAACCCTTCGCGCGCAAGTTCAAGTTCCGACTCGCACTTTACCGGTTTTTTTTTTCCAGGATTCGAAATGTTATATGATCGCGAGCTTGCCCCTGGAAGAGGTAATTTTTTGAATATAATTATTTAGTAATGGTAAAGGTCACCCTTGCCAGGTTTTGCTGGTTTCCCTGATGGTGAGTTAGGTATTTTCGGGAATCAAGCGTTTTATGACTTCAATGTCCATCAAGATCAGTTGAGACCTGGGATTTTTTTCAAGTAAATTATTTAAAACTATTTTTAAGCCAGCCTTTTTTTTGTGAATTACCCATATTATAAAAATGCGAATGGGTGTTGGTTTTTCCTTCAATCACGTCGCAACGGAGCAACGGATCGAAGGTGTTTTTACTGACCTCATCAAAAGAGGCAAAGGTGACTGACTAACTGACTGACTGATTGACTGATTTATCAATGAACAGTTCAAACTACTGGACGGATCTGAAATTTGGCATGCAGATAGCTGTTATGACGTAGGCAAGGAATTTAAAGTATGTATGGAGTTTTGAAAATTCAACCCCTAAGGGGGTGAAGTAGGGGTTTGAAATTTGTGTAGTCCACGCGGACGAAGTCGCGAGCATAAGCTAGTACATTATATAAAAATAAAACTCCTAACTCGCCAATTGACTGACTCATTAACATTCATAGCCGACCTAGAAAGCTAAAATTTTGCACAGAGGTAGGTACATTTTATAGTGTAGATAAGATATTCCTAAAATGTAGCGTTATTAGGCCGGATTTTTCTAAATTCAATAATATACATTTTATTCCTCTCCTTCAACTCTCATCATCATCATGGTCTCGATCCATCCATCGGCCATCGATCGGTGGTCTTTTTTTTTTTTTTTAACGCTGGGAAATGCGTTTACGCATCCCCCCCTCCTAGAAGCCAGCCAGCTAACAAGCCAGAGAACCAACTGGAGGGAAGGTATGTGGGACTCGCCGGCCAAGAGGCGACCGGAATACCCACTGAAACCCAGCTGCTGCTGGTTCCCTGCACGTTGCCTGGTGACTGGGTTACGGGAACGCTGAAGCAAACCACCGCGACCCAGTCAGCGACATCCGCCGAGGCGGACCCTCCACCGGGGACCCCGCTCACGAGGTCCCCCACCAGGACCCCCACCACACGTCCGAGGCGCACCTTTCATCCCCCCCCCCCCCCCCCAAAGGGGGGTTTTGTTGGGGGTGTTGTTCATGTTTATTGTTTATGTTTGCACTTCGTTTACTCTTTCATGTTGTCTTATCATTTATTTTCCTCATATGCTTTTCAGGAGGGGTTCCAGACAAGGCTGTCTATGGAGGCGATGCAGATGCCTCGCTAATTGACGCGTGTGGACCTCCTGGTTGCGAGAAAAATTTAGGGGTTTTAGAATATTAAAATATATAAACTTTTGGTAATATGTACTATTGGTATGGTGGTATAGAATATTACAATATACATATAAACTTTTGGTAACAAATAAATATGAGTATTTTTTAAATTATTTTTTGTGTCAATCATTTGCCTCCACGTAAAGCATTCTACTCATGACACTGCGGCAGGGCCGATTTAGGAGGCAGCTAGATTGCAGCAATCTTGGGTGGTCCCTTACAACATGGGTCTGCCACTCAGTGAGATATCGGATGCATATTATTATCTAGGATGGCGACGTAGGATCCGATCTAAAATGACCCTATACACGACATGTTTAGGAGGCAATCTGGGATCCTCCCCACTATTTCACCCTATAAATCGACCCTGTTGCAGTGTCGTTAGTAAAAAGCTGTACATGGGCCAGTTGTCCGGTATAATTACCGCAAATTGCTAATGCGCGTGGCCGCCATTTTAGTGACGTCAGCACTAGACTGAAGTTTCGAGCTGATTGTATATTTTTATTTCGGCTGACGTCAAAATGACGTCATTTCGATGTTAATGAGACATAGTTCCAGCGCAATAGCAATTTGCGGCATTTATAACAAAGAAAATGAATAAATTATAAGTTCCTCCAAAATACTGACGTGATGATGATGAGTGACATGCTATTTTTTATCCCGGAAAATCAAACAGTTACCACGGGATTTTAAAACGTAAATCCACGCGTAGGAAGTCGCGGGTGGCAGCTAGTCTTTAATATGTATGCCTACTTTGAATTTGTGACGATTAGTGATTACCTTAGATAATGTGTGACATCATGATTATTTCTATTCGTTTTGGGTAACTTCCACAATAACAAAGTCGCGCAGTATAAATAAATTAGGGCACATAATATTATAATGAGTAGGTAAGTAACTAATCAGATTTGTTTACATATCGCCTGTCTATGGGGTCAAACGCGCATATTATGATGATAATTGTTGCTTATAAAACAACGAGAGATTCTATTTGTTGCTAGTCCGTAAATACTTGTGGCGAAAGAGAAAACTGTTATAAATTATAATGACTCTCAGAGTAAGTACTTTTTTAATTGTTTATTTTAGTAATTAGTAGATTATTAACCAAGGGGATAAAGCAGTGTCTTCTGTCGCGGGTGACGATTTAAGTTCACCCAAGACTAAGACAGCTTTATCACCGAGGTAAATACTCTACTTTTCGTACCATTTGCGAAAAAATTAACACAATTATAATATGAGATAAGCATTTATTAAACGAATTTTTAGAAAATAAACTTATTTATAAAAATAAATTAAATAAACTTAACGTTTAGGTACCTATTTGAAGAAAACAAAAACGCGGCAAATTCCTAATAACGCGACTAATGTTTTTTTGTCGGAAAAGCAAAGGCATCAAGCTCATACAGTCTCGTCGGTTTTCGTAATTTTATTTAATAATCATAACTGCATAATAAATGCGTATTCCTTTTTTAAAAAGATGTATAATGCTTTATATACAAACTCAATGGTGTAAACACAGATGTAGTCTGTCTGTCTGGTGGGAGGCCTCGGCCGTGGCTAGTTACCACCCTACCGGCAAAGCCGTGCCGCCAAGCAATTTAGCGTTCCGGTATGATGCCGTGTAGAAACCAAAGGTGTATGGGTTTAATAAAAACTGCCATACTCCTTCCAGGTTAGCCCGCTCCCACCTTAGGCCTCCTACGCACTGGCGACCATGGTCGCCGCGACCTGGCCGCGGCGACCAGTGAATTCTGGACTTTATATGGCAATCGCTATAGCCCCTACGCACTTAGCGGCCAGCGACCAGCGGCCACCGTTGGCCGCGGCGTCCAATTTGATGCCACGCGACCAGCGACCAATCGTGGCCGTCGAGAACATCACTTCTGTATTAAAATTCATCAGTGCTACCGCATCGGCCGCGGCGACCAGACGTGTAGCTAGCTACAGAGTGATTATTTTACAATGGCCAATTTCGACACGGAAAGGTTCATAATTGAAGTTGAAAATAGAAGAGGTTTATGGGATTTAGCATCAAATGATTACTCCAATAAAGTCCAATGAAGTCGACTGCAAATTTTTCGGCCGTCCACATGTCGCGCTTGCCTACGCACCGGCGACCATAGCCGCGGCGGCCTGGCCGCGTCTATGGTCGCCAGTGCGTAGGAGGCCTTAGACTGCATCGTCACTTACCATTAGGTGAGATTGCAGTCAAGGGCTATCTTGTATCTGAATAAATAAATAAAAAGAAATAAAAATTTCAGTATAAATTTCGGTACCTAAGTATTCCAAATTTAAATCACATTCTCTCCCTAGGGGATGAATGAAATTCAGTACAATTTTCTTTCCCTGTTTTTAACAGATTAAAAATAACTACTGTTATGTACGCTTTTTGTGGCATTGAATGTCACTTTTTTGAGCAAGTGGTACGAAAAATATATTTGCTATCGGAAACCTGAAATATCTAAATTATCTGAAATGCTCAAACTCAGATTACTTACTACAAACTCCCAGTTAATATCGCATTGGTTTTGTTTTGCATAATCTACATCTACACTAATATTATAAAGAGGAAAACTTTGTTTGTTTGTTTGTTTGTTTGTTTGTTTGTTTGTTTGTTTGTTTGTTTGTTTGTTTGTTTGTACTGAATAGGCTCAAAAACTACTGGACCGATTTTAAAAATTCTTTCACCATTCGAAAGCTAAATTATCCACGAGTAACATAGGCTATATTTTATTTTGGAAAAAAATAGGGTTCCGTAAGATATTTGGGTTTTTCGGACACAAGGTGTAAAAAATCAACCAGAAAAGTTACTTATTTTGCGTACGCTGCCTAAACTATAAAAGATAGAACCATAAAATGTTCTAATTAATTGTAGATCTTATAAATATCTACAAAAAAGTCCGCGACACACTATACCCATCTATGTCGAGTGAGGCACAGCAACCATTTTTTTTATTTAAAAATCTTGAATTTTTTTTGGACTACATTTAAACGCGTTTATTTTACTCATGCTATTAATCCTTATCAAAATAAATGATTTCATCACTAAGAACAGTTTATGGAGATAATATTTGGTCTTTGAATGATTAAAATTGGACGTTTGGTTTTGAAGTTATGGCGAAATTAAAATATTACGATTTCTGCTGCACGGCCCGTTGTATTATATTATATAAAGAGGTAATGTCGTTAAGTTTGTTTGTAGGGGGTAATCTTTAGAACTACTGAACCGATTTTAAAAATTCTTTCACCAGTAGAAAGCTACATTATTCCTGAGTGACATAGGCTATACGGGATCTTTAAAAACCTAAATCTACGCGGGCGAAGCCGCGGGGATCAGCTAGTCCTGAGTAAAAAGATGCAAGAATAGCCCAGCCCAACTTTCATACAAAATTCGGCATTGTCTTTTGTGCACGGAAATCCGCATGCAGAATTCTGTTTCAACCACTGCCTGACAACTTGAGTGGAGATTCTGTTTTTATTTTGTATATTTTGGTAAGCACAGGTGTGCCGATTGGCTTTTTACATTAAGTATTCTGAATTCGTGTGTAATGAGAATTTTCTATTCCAGGTACTTTGTCTTCTAATGGTCGTAGCCGTGGCATACGGTAAGTTTGCAATACATACCGATACACACAGCTCGAATAGAGGTTTTGTTTTCACAAAGCAGAACCTTTTTATTTTATTACTAGCCAGCGACTTCGTCCGCGTGGACTACACAAATTTCAAACCTCTGTTTTACCTCTTTAGGGAATTAATTTTAAAAAATCCTTTCTTAGCGGATGTCTATGTCATAATAGCTATCTGCGTGCCAAATTTCAGCCCGATCCGTCCCGTATTTCGAGCTATGCGTTGATAGATCTGTCAGTCAGGCAGCCATTCAGTCAGCCAGTCAGTCAGTCAGCTTTTCCTTATACTTACATATATATTTTTAGTGTTTGTAAACATCTTGAATTAATTTCAGGGCTCCCATACTACCATGGTGAAGATCGTGACCACCAAGGAGGTAATAAAAATAATATACTTAATTTAATAAACCGGCCAAGTGCGAGTCAGGCTCGCGCAACGAGGGTTCCGTACTACAGTCGTATTTTTTTGACATTTTGCACGATAATTCGAAAACTATGATGCATAAAAATAAATAAAAATCTGTTTTAGAATGCACAGGTGAAGACCTTTCATATGATACCCTACTTGATATAGTAATTATCTTACTTCTAAAATTGAAAATACTAATTATTAGTTCATGACCACAATTTAATTTTTTTTGTGTGATGTAAGCACAAATTCACGGTTTTCCGATTTTTCCCCGAATGTCAGCTATAAGATCTACCTACCTGACAAATTTCATGATTATAGGTCAACGGGAAGTAGGTACCCTGTAGGTTTCTTGACAGACAGACAGACAGGAAGACAGACAGACAGACAACAAAGTGATCCTATAAGGGTTCCGTTTTTCCTTTTGAGGTACGAAACCTTAAAAATCACGAAGGTTTATGTAACTTTCAATGGGGTAAGGTAGGTATTTTCAGGAATAAAGAGATAGGTATATATTTTTCAATTTTGGTGCGGAACCATATAATTGAAATTCTAGACAATGCCAAATACCTAACCCAAACAATGTTTAATTTAGGTATATTTTTAACTACGTAGGTATGCCTTATTACTTTGAGAGAGTTTAGAAATAGGTACCTAAGTATACAATATATAAATCATATATTTTTGATATTCAAGTATATATTTAAGTTTATTCAGGTACAGGCGGTTCTTCTGGATTTGGGAGGGGACAAGGAGGTTTTGGAAATCAAGGTACGAATAATTTTTCTGACTCATTTCTTACCCGACTACGGCAAAGCCAAAAGGAAGGGATGTCATTATTGAGTAAATAGGACAAAATTCAAAGTTCACAATATATCTAACTAAAGCAACTCTTAATTTTTAGGGTTCCGTACCTCAAAAGGAAAAAAGGAAGCCTTATAGGATCACTTTATCGTCTGTGTGTCTGTCTTCACTCGTAGTATAGAGATGTACAATAATAATAATTATTGTTATTTCAAAAAGGTGGATACGGTGGTAGCTCCGGAGGTGGCTACGGTAACCAAGGGCAAGGAGGATTTGGACAGCAAGGTACTAATATTATAGAAGAAATTAATTTAAGTCATTTATTAGGGTTCCGTACAAAAATGATACAAAAGGAACTCTTGTGGTGCGAGTTCATCCGTCCGTCTGCCACAACTTTATTTAGGAACTACTAAAGCTATAAAATACAATTAATTTCAAAAGGGCCCGAAAAGGGCAGTCAAAATTTTAAAGAGGGTTTACTAGATCAAGTGGAGTCTAAAGGTAAAGCTGACTGATTGACTGACTGACTGATCTGTCGACGCAATCGCTCAAACTTCAGGATGGGTCGGATTGAAAGGCATGCAGATAGCTAATATGACGTAGACATCCATTAAGAAATTTTCAAAAATCCTTTCTTATGCCTATTGCCTATCATACATACGCGTAGTACATACAGTAGGTACGCGGCAGAAAATAATGTACATCGGCCTTTAGAATGAGATTTCGGCTTTGTAGAGTGTTGTCTCTGTCACTCAAACCTATGTGACGTTTGTCGGTCTCAACGACAGAGACAATGCTCTAGGAAATCTCTTTCTGAAGGTTGATGTACGTTATTTTGTGCCGTGTACTGTATAATAAAACCCGTCTCTATCAAAAGGAATTAGTTATAATATGTTTCTATGTAGTTTATTTTGTTGCTCTCTATATGTTTGCACTTCATGTGCCTATCTACACATACTCTTATATGTTGTCCTAACATTTGTTTTCCCCATAGGCTCTTCAGGATTGGCTCCAGACAGGGGTTTCGGTCAAGGCGGCCAGGGTGGTTTCGGTCAAGGCGGCCAGGGAGGTTTCGGTCAAGGCAGTCAGGGCGGCTCCGGCCGCGGTGGACATGACGGCCACAGACACCAAGGAGGATACCAAGAACACGGATACTAAATATAACGGAATAAATTGTTAACGCTTAATTTTTTTTAATCCTACATTTTTTATTTCGCCCGCTACCTCTTTTTAAAAAAAGACAGAGAGACAAACTTTTGCATTCATAATATTACTAGCTGATGCTCGCGACTTCGTGCGCGTGGATTTACGTTTTTAAAAATCCCGTAGGAACTCTTTGATTTTCCGGGATAAAAAGTAATATATGTCACTCTCTAGGTCTTAAACTATACCCATGCAAAAAATCACGTTAATTCGTTGCTCTGTTGCGACGTGATTGAAGGACAAACCAACAAACAAACACACTTTCGCATTTATAATATGGGTAGTGATTAATTTAAATTGGGCAGGTATTTGTATTGATGAGCGAATATAACTTACGAATAAGTAGTTCTGACGATTGCTTGCGTGTCAATAGTTTAACACGACGTGGTTGCATAAAATTCTTCGAAGTTATGAATAATCAATTTGTTTATTGCCTCACTTTTACATGTTTTCATTGAACCGTTTCCACTGGTGATGCGAAAATATAGTGCAACAATGATCATTACCACGCGCTTCGTTATGAAGGTAGGTACATTGTTACTATAACCTAACAGTTCTAATTAAGTAATACACGTAATTCTGTTAATTACGATTATGATGGAGTGATTGATTATAGCCACAACAAAATTGCATCACAACATAATATCGTTGCATTGTACGTTTAAAAATACCAGTGTAAACAATCTATCTACAGATGCCGGCAAGAAGGATTGTACCTACCTACATCGAGTATTGTTCTAGTTTTCCGATATTTATGATGATTTTCTTTAGTCATTTATTTATGACAATGTTTCAATAGAATAAAAAATAGTTGATAGAGCTGAATTTAAATAAAATAAGTAAACAGTTGCAACTGATTTTATTATGCTTCATATTTTAAATGTTGTAAATATATAGACGAGTAAAATAGTACCTACATATTTTCACAATTTATCAGTTAGACGTAGCGTATCGTCATTTTGTTATCTGCCGCTGCCCAGTTCTGAAAATGTACTGAATTCTTGTACCCAACACAATCTTTTATATGCCTTGCATAATTTTAAGTTACAAATTAACATCGTACTGGCCACGTAAGTTCACTTACATAATATTATAATTCTCTAAATTAAAGGATAAATAACTTATTATCAATAATTATCAATAAAAATAACATTCATCATATTCTTCGGACCACATCTTCCTTGGGTTTCAAACTAATTACATAGTGATACCCGAAATCCCGACCATTCCCATTCGTGGTAGATATATGTAACTTTTTTTCTTGCTAATATTACCTAGGATTTCTGGTCCATCTAATACACAATTGGCATTACAAATATACTTGATATGGCTTCTATTCCATTCTTAATTATATTATATTTTTTTATAAGTGCCCTAGGGTGCCTGTTCAGTTCAGAAAACCGGAACGGAGATTTCCAAAAGACAAATTAGATAAATGTTACATAGATGACATGAAAAAAATTATCGCATCATCTATCAATATAATCAGATTTGTTTCCTGGAAATATCAATGTACGTGCAATGTACCTACTTAATCTGATTTGTTTGCTGGATTTATCTCCGCACCGCTCCACTAGGCACTCTTGTACCCATCAATCATAGACAAAATTTATTGTTCTAAGTTTCGGAATCATTTAACTCAGACCTTAGAAAACCATTTTATAATTGGAAATAGATAGGTACATTATATGGCATTTTGTACGTAGCAAACATTCTTTAACCCTTTCGACATTATGATAATAATAAAATCGTCTATCTATATTTATTATATTAATATTTTTGTACAAATTTCAAGAACTGGACTGGTCATAATTAATTAGGGTTGTTGAATTTGGGCATTTGATTGTTATCCGGCCCTTTAGGTAGTTCGGCCATCTTGTGGTGTTGTTCAGGAGGGTTCCCGATGGAGCCTGTCTGCTTCGGGTGTTCCTTTGTCTGGTGCTCGGGCGTCTTCGTGCTGGGAGGGTCTTCACAAAGGACCGTGGTTGCTAGCACCAGGATGCACAGGAATATCTACAAGTTTTAAGATTTTATAGTAATATGGTGAAAGCCTAGTGCTTAAGAGTCGGCCTCCTATTCGGAGGGTCGGGATTCGATTCCAGATTCCTATAAGTTTTCGAGATTATATGCGTTTTAAGAAATTGAATATCGCTTGATTTAACAGGAGTGCATGATCTGTGTTTTGCCGACTTCGCACCGGAAGGCGCAGTGTTGGAAGGCCCCCCACTAGGTGGACGGATGACATCAGACGAGTCACAGGAGCCGCTAGATTCTGGCGGCGCAAGACCGTGGCGTGTGGAAATCCCTACAAGAGACCTATGTCCGGCAGTGGACGTCTATCGGTGAAGGAAAACATCGTAAGGAGATCTGTAGAAGTTTTCAAAGTTGTGTAAAGTCTGCCAATACGCATTTAGCCAGTGCCAGCGTGGTAGACAAGGCAAACCACTGAGCAAGCTACTAATTCTAAAAGGACCCATGTTCAGTAGTGAGCCGGGGCGTGATCATGATGATGACGACACAATAACCTGGGATATGCCTACCTACCCGGCACCGTCGGAGAGAGATCAGGCGCAAGGCCACTGGCTAATGGCTGCTCTGCGCGAGGCACGGAGGTGTAACGTGTAACACTGTTAAGTTTTAATCCCGGGCTACTGAGTGAGGGAATAGAGGAGTGCATGATCTGCGTTTACAGTTGCACACACAGCACTCAATAGGTAACTCATAAGTCATACGGAGCTGAGAAGTCACTATTGAAATTGGCAGAAGTGGCCTAGTCAGTTAGGACTCAGGAGAAAGTTGACAACCTTCCTGGCGTAGTGGTGAGCGCTGTGATCTTAATAGTGGGAGGCCCCGGATTCGATTCCCGGCAGGTGAAATTTTGAATTTTATAATTTCTAAGTTTTATCTGGTCTGGACTGGTGGGATGCTTTGGCCATGGCAAGTAACCACCCAACTGGCAAAACCGTGCCGCCAAGCGATTTAGCGTTCCCGTAGGACGCCGTGTAGAAACCAAAGGGGTATGAAACTTACATACCCCTCCAAGTTAGCCCGCTACCATCTTAGCTTTAAATATAGAGTTGAGAACAATAAAGCTGTCAAGAATAAACACTTAACATCGACGCATAATCTTTTAAAAGATAAAATAATTAACGAACAAAATATAAGAATATAATATAGGTAAACAAGATATTACTTACCGGTATCCGAGACATCTTCTATGATTCCTATTATTTCTAGACTGACAGCGTATCTGTCTGGACGAACTTTTATACCAGCTTTCCTAACATCCTTTGTCACACGTTTTATTGAGAAAAAAAAAGTAACAATGGACTAATTAGTAATTGCCGAGTATTGCAGGCGGATTTACTGAGATTATAAGAAATTATATCGTCAAGATGTAGATAAGGAATCAATCAAATTGTCATAGTTATGTTATACTAGGAAATAAATGCAGGTACCTACGTCTGCTCAATGAATGTTTGAAAAAATCAGTCAAGTGCGAGTCGGACTTGCACACTAAGGATTCCGTACACGTACAAGAAATATAGACGATTCAAAAATACTTGTAAAAGTTTAATTGAATTTTTTTTTGTATGCAGTAAAGACTTTTCAATAAAATAAAATAAACTTCAATAAAGATTAGAACATAATATATTTATTTTGATAGTAATTAAGTAACTGGGCAAAAATATATAAGTGAGTTAGGTTTTCATTAATTTTGCGTCAATCACTTGTGTCCTCGCAACATGGGGTTGTCGTCTGTAACAATGAAAACATAACTTTTTACAATACTTAACTATTTTTACTTACCTACAAAAGGCGTGATAGCCTAGTGGTTAAGACGTCCGCCACCTAATCGGAGGTCGGGTGTTTGACTCCGGGCATGCACCTCTGGGCTGCCAGCCAGGTAACCTCCCAGTGTGGGTGCTGCTGGTCCCTTTTGGATATGTCCGAGGGGAAGAGCAGTATTCGGGCCGGTGCACCCCGGTAACATGGCTAATAATTTCTCTTCGGGGATATTGTTGGCCATGGGTAATGACCTGGCAGGGGGAAGGTTTCCCCGCGTGTCCCTCTGACTAGAAAAGGGCACAGTGGACGAGGCCGACGGAGGATAGGACGCGGGCGACGTGCATAGGATCGCGTTGTCGCCCGTTGGGTCCCCAGTGGAGGGTTGGCGCCGCTGGTTTTTAGTGGGTTGGTTAGCGGGATGACTTCCAGGGGGGAGGGGGGGGGGGAATGCGTACACGCATTTCTCAGCGATAAAAAAGGGCACGCACGTAATTAAAACCAGCCCAGAGGAAAGAAGTTAGGAAGTCTGCATCCCTGAGAGTTCTCCATAATGTTCTCAAAGGTGTGTAAAGTCTGCCAATCCGTATTTGGTCAGATTGATTTAATATCAAATCTGGCCTCTGGCACATTTTTGCGCCTTCTGGTTCAGCTACGTAGGTATTAGCCAGGCCCCAGACGATTCTAGATAATTATGCTAAGTGTACTTACATTGCTTTGGAGGGTACTGTTGTACATTTTCGGGTTCAGTATCTGAAATATAGTAACAAATGTTATTGGGTAAAAACTTCAATTAGGTTATAGGTAGACAGACAATCAACAATCAACAAGTCAATCCGTGGCTAAACCCTTCTCAATCTGGGAGGAAATCTGTACTTAGGTCGATTTCGTAAAACATGCATCAATCTTAATTACAATCTTAATTGTTGTGGTTGGCTGAATTTATGCTATTCTTAATGCAACATCGCATTGTAGCTAATAGTAAGCGAGCGTCAACCAATCAGAGGTGATTGCGATCGTGACACTGTAGCTGTCATTCTACCGCAATCGAGCAGCTGTGCTAAGTAGTGAGCCGGCGATGGGTTGATGATGATGATGACTTAGTCACCTACTTCTAATGTTATAGACATGTTACAGACGAAATTATCTGTGTTACAGACAAGTCAAGTTAATCCTTAGTACTTACTGATTGACTCGGTATCGCGGCTTTCTGTAAGACAAAGATACTTGATCAATTGTTAAAGACTAAAATACCTACTTATTAATATTATTCTTCTGATTAAAGGGAACCTCGAATACTCAAAATTAGGTAAGTATCTAATGTTAAAAATGAGAGGTATTTAGTACTTACGAGCTCCGGGCATATAGAAACCCTCGTCGATGACAACTGCAAAACAAAAAAAATACATTATTCCGGTGTCACCTTTACTTGAAAACTAGCAGTGCAATGTAATGCACAGTACTTAAAGCAGGATCCTTGACGCGACCTTCAGCACGATGACGCACTCACCGGAATTTGCGGGCGGCATAGAGATAGTATAAAATTCATCTAAAGGCGGGCGGAATACGCTAATTTGTATGAAGTTACATGCACGTTGAATATACCTACGCAAAGCGAAACACTTGTCGCTTCACTTCATTAATTAGCGCCGCTGCCGTCTGAAATTCCGGTGAATATTTCATTGTGCTTACAGACTATAGGTACTTACATCCTTCAGGATTTTCGGGGAAGGGATCTGAAAATAAAATTATGAAGTAAATATTGCATTCCGGTAAGCAGGTAAATTTTATTAATACAAGAGCATAATAATTTGTATCCTGTTGGATAATGCCATGTCCTTACATTTTTCTTCTATCTAGGCATGTAGCAGTTTTTAGCTCTACAGCCAGGTTGGAAAATCAAATGGTCAGAATTACCTGTGTAGTGAATTCCTAGCCTGCTCCACACGTTGGCCCCAACGCTGGCCCCAACACCCAACGTGTGGATCGGGAAATTAGCATTGGCCCCAACGTTGGCAAAGCTAATTTCCCGATCCACACGTTAGGCGGACAGTGTTTGGGCCAGCGTTGGGGCCAACGTGTGGAGCTGGCGTTAGATTAAGGAACGGTGGATTTATAATATAAACTTACTTTCAGGGTTGACGTCAACGTCGTTAACTGTAAAAATAACATATTGCAATTTAAATAGCGTACCTTCGTGTACTTAGACATAAAGTCGCGGGTACACCTGTAAGTTTTATTTACGTAAGTAGCTGACACGATTAACTTACGACAAATTTACTAATATATGTAAAACGTTAATAATTTTTTGTTGTCAACAGTTGTCAATTAATTATTACGTAAGCTACTTACATGAGTAAAACTTGCAGGTGTAATCGCGGCCTAGTAAAATTCAGTGAGTGTAATTAATTCATTTTAGGGTAGGAATGTATCTGAAAGCATTGTATCTATAGAAACTTTCGCTCACAGGCGTTCTTGTAACGTACTACGAGGGTTCCAAACGCGCCCAGTTCTGAGAAGAGCCCACAACAAATTAGTAATTTAAAAAGTTGATATTTAGTAATTCCATTCGGTCGTAGCCGGGGCGGAACCACTATGTGTATATTATGCCTTGTAAGTTGTATAACATAAATTTAATACTGGTATTATAATGAAATGTTGATTTAATCATCTTAGGAGGTTATTAAAGAAATTTGATTTTGATCATTGAACTATTAAGTATGTACTAACGATCTTGCTTCGTGATCCGAAGGCTAAAGGGACGAAATCTGGGGATATCCAACTTCCTGAGGGTAAGATCGACTTACGTGGTATTTAGGAGTCCCACATAAGATCTTACCCTCCAATATCCTCTCGGTGGCCATCCTCAGCGCAATTAGAAAAGCACCGGGATCCCTTCAACCAAGAGATAATAATTGTATATGGGACTGGACTGGGGAGGTTCTGATCTAGGTATGTTAGGAATGCACACGGCGTAACGCTTCCTGTACTGTACACGTGCTTAGTATTGAGGCAAGGCTTAAAGTACTTACTAGTTACCAGGGTCGCAGAAAAGATTAAAAACCTACATCGAAATATTATGATAAAAAAATAACATACCATCCTGTGAAACAGCCAATGTCATGGCTACCAAAGTCAAAGCCACGGCCGGGATAACTAATAAACTCTTCATATTCACGAAATAGGATATGATACGTTTTGGAACACTGCCAACTGTATTGGTTCTACTTGTTTTTATATTGGAAAACAGTGACAATTTTTTTATCAACTTGATAAGATAAAGTATTAAACCTATCAATTTAAGGCGTTTCATATAATATATGCTAGACAGTTGTCGCGGTGCGGTTAGTAAATGCGTTTTACGAACCGCAAGAGTAATAAAACCTTCTTTCCACTTTCACTGTTTTACCATGTACATAAATAAATTCGAGAAAAACATCAACAAACGCAGATTGTTTTTGTCGGTGAGGTGAAACCCATCGATAGGTTCTTACATCTATGGGTGAACCCATTCGCCTCCAAGTTTTGAAATACCTATCGAACACACTGTATGGGCTTCAAGTCATGTCTAACATGGTGTAAGGCGTTAGGAACATTGCTACACCGCCAATGCAGACGTAAAGCCGTCAGTTCTTAGCCGTGTATCGGCTAAGGCCTCCGTCTTGGCTTAGGACTATTACCTATTTCCTTGAATGCACTTGGTCTGGTGTCGAGTCCAAGGCCTTCGCGTTTTAGGTTATAGGCACCACCGCTGCGCCGCTACGATGACGTTCCAGTGTGCGGGACTCGCTCGTTTTCAATACTTCAACTGCCCGCCGCAAACGGCAATATACTTAGTGTGGCGAGGCACAAGAGACGCTTTTGAAAAGGATTTCTAACGGTGGTGTCATATAATACCTACCTACTTAATGAATAATAAATTTTAAGTATATTCCAGTTGATCAATTTTCGGAATTGTCATAAAGGTGTTCAAACGTGTACCTATGGGTGTGTATAGTGATCTATGATTCATTAATCCATACTCATATTATAAATTAATGCGTAAGTACCGTATCTGTTACCGTTTTGACGAATTTTGATGAAATTTGGTACAGAGATAGCTTGCATCCCGGAGACAGACATGGGCGGTAGGCCGTTATCAAGAAGCCGGCCGAAGAGTTTAACTGATGAAAAGGCGGACATCATTTAGCATAATGATATAAAAATTTATTTATTCACCATTCTGATACTAGCTGTTGCTGTCTCTTAAGTAGCGTTTGAGATCGAAACGATGAAAATAAAGGTAAAAATAAGTAAGTTGTATAAGTAAAATTCTCACGTTCGATCTATGAATAGGTAAATAATTGAAGTAATTTTCTACACTTATATCCATCCACTTTTTATAGTCACTATTTACTTAACTAATAACTACTATGTTCGTTACAGAAGTAACGGTTAAAATCGTTTAAGAGTGACATAATCATTATGCTACTATTATCCTGGAAAATCAGAACTCCCATGGGATTTTAAAAATACACCAGCTAGTATCGTAATAATTATGTTTTGCTATATAATATAAGAAACTAATATGATTTTTGTACATTATCGTAGTATAGACTGTAACATCTCTATTGTCATCGATATGCAGCTGGTTTTTTGCGCTGATTTCATCGCTATCTTCTCGAAAAGATGACAGATATTGAAATTTCCCATTTTATGACATGATGTCGAGATTGTATCAGATTTTGCACGGATCTAATTTTTGATATCGTACGTGCGTCGAGAGAGTGCCCAGAGGTCGTTGATATATCCAAAACATATGTTATCCACATTATGTTAACTATACATAATAATACATAATATTATGTTATTACACAATGTGAAAGTGTGTCTGGCTGTCTATCTGGTAGCTTTCAAAGCCCATCTTTTTAATCGATTTTCATGAAATTTGGTACCTACTGAGTTAACTTACATCCCAGAAATGGACACAGGCTACTTTCTGTCCCGGAAGACCAAAAAGTTCCCAGAGAATTTTTAAAAACCTACGTTAACAGGGACGGAATCACAGACATCATCTATTTTTTACAGACATAGCTTGCATTCTGAAGACTGACATAGTCTACGTCATCCCGAAAATCAAAGAGCGTGCGCATAAAGTCGCGGGCATCATCTAGTAAATCGTGAAATAAGCAAGTATTTTTGTCCGTCAGTCTGTCTGTCTTTCAATTTGTTACCTTTTCACGGTCTTAGAGCATTGATCTAATAGCTAGCTTATTCGGCTAGGGATTGTGAGACCCAGGGTTTGAGACCTGGGTTTAGCTGACAAGAATTGCTGGTTATAATATAATAATAACTCCTAATTTAGGTTTTATAATATTTAAGGTAATTTAATAATTATTGTATATGTTGTGTTATTATGAAGATTAAAAAAATCTTATAATTTAATACAAATGTTTAATGAAAGCTATATACTGTATTTCTTATGTATAATATATTATGATAAGTATATACAAAAATAATATCTTTATTTGGTATTTTAATTCTTCAAGGTTTTTCATCACGGAGCACAGGATTGTTATCTGAAAAAAAAAGTAGGTATTAATAGGTTGTAGTGAATAGGTAGGCTATTGAATTATTGGTGAAAAGTAGGTAGGCACCTATAGTATGCGACAGGGCGAGGCGGGGCGTCCTCACACCGATTGCCATCTCGAGTCGCGTACTATAATTGTGTGATCAGGATGATCCCACAAACTTAGAATACAAAATATTAAAATATGAAATCAATTAGGAAACAATATTTGAAAAATCGCGATTTTAAGTAAAATTTATTTACTCTTCATGAGATATAGTGATTGTTAGTCATGGATATTATTGACCTGACAGGAAAGGGGTGATCGCCCGCGCGTCCCTCTGAGCCCGAGCAGAAGGCTCACCCCTTGGCATAATGGATTTCCTTTACGAAAAAAAAAAGGTTTACAACTTACATTTCTTTGGTGGGTAGTCGTCGACATAGGCGGGGTCAGCGTCTGAGAAGAATAATAAAAACTTGTTACTTATAAACATTTATAAAAGTGCCTAGGTACTGTATCAAATTAATCGGTCCATTAGATCAAGAGCAAAATGGCTGTGACAGATGTATGGACAGATATACGAGGGATTTGTTTTTTAATTCAGACATACGAATTACTCTAAAAACAAAACAAATAAATCACAAAAGGTAGATTACAACTTTGCGTTCAGCACGGCAACCGACTTGCAGCATGAAAATTGTGATGCTTGCAATCGCAACAAGTACCTAATTGGCCGATTTTAACAGGGCATTTTAGCTAATATTAAGAGAGGTGTCAATCAATCAGCGAGATGATTTTGGTCATCACACTCATTGATGTTGGAATCCCCCTCTACCTGCAGCTCTGTCAAATTATGGCGGTAGGCCCACAGATTTTGGGTTGACTGTGATAATTATTAATGTGTCATTAGTAATAGGTTTAAAAAAAAAACTATTACTTTGGTATGCAATATATTATAATAGGTAAGTAATATTATGTATAAAGATTACTCACTTATAGGTGCGTCACCGTTAGCTGTGAAACGTAAAAAAATCAAATTAAATAAATGATCAAAAAGGTACAACAGTATTTTATTGATGTCCATATTATGATGATGATGAACTAACTCTTTAGGTTTATACAGAAATATAATAGTATTATCTACTTACGGACACCTGGTTGGTAGAAACCTTCATCGATAACGACTGAAAAAAAGAAAATATAATTTTGTAGATAAGTACATATTATGTTCATAAATCAGCAAATTAATAAGTTATGATTATTACTGTATAAAAGCTATTTTTACTATAAAATATATTATTTTTGCACTAATTTAAGTAAGTAACACAAACTTACAGCCGTCTGGGTTGTTGGGGAAGGGATCTAAAACAAAATAAATAATGAATAGGTATAAGTCCACAACAGGTTGAGATGGCAATCGGAATACGAGGCGAGGGAATGCCCCACACACCCGCAATGTCCCCCGCGCTCGTCCACACCGGGTTAGCGCGGGCGTTGTGCGGGTGTGCGGGGCTTTCTCTCCCCGACTGCCATTTCAACCTGTCGTGTACTATGTATCTATTTACGTTTAAAAAATTTAAGTTAAAAAAATTATTTGCAAAAATAGCACGATATGAAATGAAATATTAAGTATTTTTTGTGTATTTTGTTAAATATTAAGTATTTAAATGTTAATATTTTTTAATAATTTCTTAATACTTACTGCCTCCGCTGTTGTCAACTACGTTAACTGTAAAAAAAATTAAATTGAATTCTAAGGTAAGTAGGTACTAGGTAGGTACCAGGTAAGTACAATTAAATAAAAACGTAACATGATAAAAGTTTCACAGTAAGAAAAATAATTAAATTGAATCACAATTAGACGTAATGAGACAAAGTAGTATTAGTTTATAGCATTATATAATCATTTTATTTTCTTAGGTGGCGATTACGTCTGTAAGTTTTACTCACGTAAGTAGCTTGCGTAACTATTTGACAACACATTTACTAATGTACTTATATGTAAAAATACTGTTTACATTAGTAAAGTTGTAAGTAAATCATGTAAGCTACTTACGTGAGTAAAACTTATAGGTATATCCGCGGCCTTGGTAGCACTTAATTATGTACACAAAGAAAGCATGCGTGTTATTTGTAATTAACCCATTAATTGATTAAAGAGAATGCATTAAATAACATACCACCGCCGGAGTTGTCGACAACGTTCACTAAAAATAACAAATTAACCAAATTAATGTGTATTTGTTGAGATTGTATTAATTAATAATAATTAATTGTTTAATAAATTTTATAAGTAAACGATATCTATACAGCCGTTTAATTGATATATGGTCGATATCAATAAGTAGATAATACTTCAACTGCATCTCTGTGATCTGTCGATAATACGACTGTGTCTGTCTCTATATCTGTTTCTTATCTTTTTCCGGCCCATCTGCTTAACCAATTTTGATGAGTAGGTACAGACTTGTGTCCCGGGGACAAACTTTTGTCCTGGAAAATTTAAGAGTTCCCACGGGATTATTATAAACCTAAATCCTTGAGGACATAATCTAATCTAGTAATAAAATAACAGCTTTACACCGAACATTAAGGTACTGGAATTGGTCCACAAAGAGAAAGAACTCATGTCCACCAAAATGCGAAGGAAGCTCGCTTTCTTTGGACATTTACAGAGAGGAGCCCAATTTTTATGCCTAAGATTAGTGTTGGAAGGTAGAGTTAAAGGCAAAAGGACTCAGGTTGTCGAAGACGCAAATGGTTGAACGATATAAAGGGGTGGACACTGGACAGGGTTTGGTTAGGTTATAATCCAAAGTCACTCGTAAAAGAGGCGGCTTTAGATAGAGAAGCTTTTCTGTCGATGATGGCCAAACTTCGTTTCGAAGAAGGCATGTGATGATGATGATGAATACAACAAAGAGGATAAGAAAATACCTCCTTCAGAAGCAACCATGGCCACCAGAGCAAAAAGAAAGACCTGGAAAAAGAAAAGTAAAAACAATGTTTTGTTTATAATAATGTGTACCTATAAAGGTTGCGACTGACTTATGTAATATAAGATTTACAAAGAGCTGAAAAGCTAAAAATGTAAGGCGGAGATTTCAGCGAGCGATACAGCTCTCTGTCCTAAATATATGAATGCGCACATGTAGGTACTAATACATTAAGTTCAAATGATACAGGCCTTTCGCCAGCTTAAAGCACTGTACCTGAATCATTGAACTTTTAACGCTTGGACAAGATTGGATTGTATAGGTCGTATACCGCTTGGATGAGACCGTGGGGTAGGGTGCGGGTTGCGGGAGGGTGACTGTAACCTTGAGAACCTTGATTTATACATCTACTTTCTCTCTCCTGCAACTCGCGCCTTACCTCATGAGTTGTCTCACTGAAACGGTGAACCTATATGCTATAGCTGAATTTTTCGTCAATTGCATTGATTATTTTTTCATCTGTAATATTATATTGGTTTTATTGATTAAATAACTAATGATATTTAAACTCAATGTCATGAAACACTTATAAGACTATACTTAAATTTATTATCAAAGGTTAGGGGTTAGAGGCCTACGAGATAACAATATTCTGGATATAGTAGAGTGATTAAACCATATATCCGGCACCAAGAGCGTTATTATATTGTTATACTTGCCACAATGACTAAACCGATTTGGTTGAAATTTGGAATGGAGACAGATTATAACCTTTAACATAAAGGCTACTTTTAATACTGGAAAGTCAAAGAATTCCCGCGCGGTTTTGAAAAGTCGTGGCATTATCTAGTAAATTAAAAAATTGTGACTTCTGCGACAAATTTTATCAGATAAACTATTGACTGTAAATACTTATTAAAAACTTACAAAAAATGTATACAGTATCGTATAAAGCGCCCAGGGCGAGCCGGGCCCGATCCTAAAAGACGCGGGTTCGAATCCGGCCAGTTTCGCAATTTACGATATGTGTTTAAAAATATTTAGAAATTTCCATGAAGTGTATGTAAAACACTATCATAAAAATTATAAAATATCGTATAGGTATACTTTTGTAAGCAAGAAAAAAAATACAATTAAAAATATGACAAATAAATAAAAATATTGTAGTATCACATACCGCCAATTTCATGTTGAAGTGGGTACTACTGGTATCAGGGAGACACAAATAAAGATGTCAAAAATCGACTGTGAATTAACATCAAATACTTTAGCGTCTCACTTATAAAGTGAGAGATAACCTAGAGATACTATGGGTCAATATTTGGTGAGTGTCTTCGCTAACAGTAATTTTTCCCTGTAGAAATTCTGCTTAATCGTGAAAATTAATTATTAGTTTAACCCAAAATAATAAATAAGTAATTCTTAAGAATTAAATGCTTATGCATAATAATTTATGATTGTGTTGTTCAAAAATTCTTAGAACTTATGCAAATATTTCATACATACCTACGTATAGGTAAGTACTTCTTGGAGTGTAGACAAATAACAACATTTGGGATTTTTTAAAAAATCTAGATAATTCAAGTCAACTAATAATAATTTATTAAACCAACCAAAATAAAATAAATCAAAATGTGGCAAACACATAAGTCCCTATAATATAATTATTACGTTGCTAAAGGGCTGGCTTATTTTTGCGCTCCTTTGTGAAAGGCACGTGAAAGTCAAGCCAGCCTGTTCAGCGCAATGAAATGCACCCAGTATTCTTGGAATCATTCTACGCGGGCATGATTTTTACAGTACTAGAGTACAGCCTACATATAAGTTTTGTTGTAACAGTTTAAATTAAAGAAATATAATTGTTTTTTAGGGTTCCGTACCTCAAAAGGAAAAATGGAACCCTTATAGGATCAATTTGTTGTCTGTCTGTCTGTCCGTCGTGCCTGTCAATAAAACTTATAGGGTTGACCTAGAATCATGAAATTTCATAGGTAGGTAGCTAAGGTAGCACAAGTAAAGGAATAAATCCGAAAACCTTGAATTTGTGGCTACATCACAAAAAAAATTAAATGTGTTCATGAATTTATATAGCTAATGTTATTTGTATTATTATAAATAATATTATGTTATTCTATTTTTA
The DNA here is from genome assembly GCF_902806685.2 of Maniola hyperantus. Classification (NCBI taxonomy): domain Eukaryota; kingdom Metazoa; phylum Arthropoda; class Insecta; order Lepidoptera; family Nymphalidae; genus Maniola; species Maniola hyperantus. The sequence continues at coordinate 9,578,241 of NC_048555.1, forward strand.
TTTTTCATTAATCTATAGAATCTACGTAAATGTTTGAAACTTTGACATAATAGTTATAACTTATCGGCTAGCTGTTTGATGTAATCTTTAACCTATTACTTAGTCTACATTGCCAAAAAATAAATATCAGATTAATAATATTATTAGTGTTGTACCTACAATAATGGTTTTGAAAACTGAGTATCATTATCTCAACAGTTATTCTGTTAAGTAATTTCAATTGGAGGTCACTATTAAATTGTTTATTCTAATATTATTGTTAAACAAACGGTACTAGACCAAGGCCAAACATTAGAGACTTTATCGCTTCATAAGAACGAGTTGAGAACATTATTCACATTTTATATTAAGTATACAGGTACTATTACCGACCCGCCCCGGTTTCTCATTCCCGGTACCTAGCTTATTTTCGAAAAATGTTCATAAATTATACTCAGTCTTTTTAGATAATCCCTCTTTCTCCGGATCCGGATGAAAATCCGCTGTATAGCCTCTGCGACTCCGTGCTAACGAGCGATTTTAATTTATAATAACAATAATGTGTAGAGACTAGCTTATTCCCGCGACTTCATCCGTTTGGACGGATTTTCTTAGCGGATGCCTACGTCATAATAACTATCTAGAAGTATCCTAAATTTCAGCCCGATCCGTCCAGTAGTTTGAACTGTGCGCTTACAGATCTGCCAGTCACCTTTTCCCTTTATATATTTAGATATACCTACTTAGACTAGCCGATCCTTTTCCTCTTGGGAGTCTAAGGTCTAAGTTATAAAGAAGTAGGTTCAAATACTTATACTTCTCTGTTTATCTCTAGGGGGTATGAATAAGAAATATTCGTAGTAATTACAAATCATTTATTTGTTTACATTTTCCATATTTAATATTAAAAATGCAAAGACGTGGTACTAAAGTACTTTCTTGTTCATTTGCCTGAGCGCAACCAGGGCGATTGCTGACCTGAAAAAAAAAAGAATTGTTACATTATGCACATCTAAAATATAATATTAACACAAATAAATGAAACTAAAATGTCTCTCTGTGATTTCGAAATGACTATTGTTTAAAAAAGGTTTCCAATAGTTATGTATGTTGTCCCTAATGTTACAAAAACAAATAAAATTCATCTATTACAAATTCAAATAGGTATTTATACCTAATTTATAATAATTTACTACTACCTCGTCTGCCAATCTGCATTAAAACTACCACTACTACGACCACGGGTCTCCTCTCAGAATAAGAAGAGTTTGATATTATTGATGATAGAGTTAGAAAAGAGATTAAGAAGGGTTTGGCTCAGTAGTGGTCCAGCAATATTTTGATGATGATGACTATGATGATATAATATAATATAATATAATATAATATAATATAATATAATATAATATAATATAATATAATATAATATAATATAATATAATATAATATAATAAATATATTTAACAAACATAAAAGCAAAAATACTTAACTCTACTTACGTCTGTAATAGATATCGGGATCAAGACTTCCTGTAAAATAGAAAATCTTAGTTTAATCTTGTGAACTCAATTCAACTTAGGTATAGATAGTTACCTAATTTTCACCCTTATCCATACTAAGCTATACTAATATTATAAAGTGATAAAGTTTGTAAGTTTGTTTGTAGTTGGTAATCTCTGGAACTACTGGACCGATTTTGAAAATCCTTTCGCCAGTAGAAAGATACATTATCTTGAGTAATAATTTTATTTTTAAAAATTAGAGATCCCTATGAAAATCGTAATAAGCTACCCGTACGAAGCCGTGGCGAGACACTAGTATTATGCGTGCCTAACCTTTCGCGACCACTCTGTTTAACCGATTTTAAAATTTAACGGGAACAGAGATAGTTTGCACTTTGCATTCCGAGGACGAACATATCAACATAGACTACTTTTTGTACCTGTGCGGAAGGATCTGGGAACCCAGCGCCTTATTATTCCATATCATTATGTGATTAATTTAAAGGGGCTACGGCCCTCAGCAATAAGGAATACGATTAAACAAAAAAGATGCAAAGACGCTTTTAGTATCTTTTAAAATCGCAGTTCTACCCAGTAGGTACCTTGTAAAATATCCGGCTGAATATAGCCTCGAATATTTTTGTATTTCAGGGTCTGCAAACCCTATAGGCAGTGGCGTGCAGGTCATAGAGACATAAATACACTGCTTACCACAGTTGTAATAACTCAATGCATATTTTTCATTATGACCTGCCAGTGAACAGGCTCCTACTTAACTAGTGCCTACCCTGGTTTCAAACCCTGTGCACGCCACTGCCTATAGGTACAGGAGAGGGTGACTATTAGGTATATTGTACTTACCCTGATTAGCTCCACCTTGGTTGAAACCTGGGTCTGGGTTTTGTATGACTACTGTAAAAAGGTAAAACTATAAATGTAGAGCCACAATTTACTTTTAATTTATAGGCCACTTTTGGTGAAGGGTTCCGTAGGGTACAAATGACTTTTTTTTTCATGGCGGCCATTTTAAATTTTATTATTTTGTTGTTATAGCGATAATGGAAACACACATTCATTCAACTCTCTACCTATTACGTTTCATGAGATACAGCCCACTGGCATACAGATGGACGGACGGACGGACAGCGGAGGCTTAGAACGTTTGCGCCCTTTGGGTACCAACACCCTAAAAACGATCGGCTGCTCTTACAAGTAGGTATAATCTTCTACTGTTGCAGTTCTGTTTCATTCAAATAAAAGTTGATAATGATGTTTAAGTATACCGTGGTAGAATAATACTAGTGCGGTCTCACCACAAAAACTTAAACTATGTTTGGTTTAAAGATGATGTTGTTAAAATTTAAATTCATGCGTTGTATGGGCTAAACAGGTTTAAGGTGACTCTATTCTTAGCGCTCTACAAATAAACGTCCTTTGAATAATAATCAAACAAACTCAATGAAATTATGTAGATACGCTTTGGAAACCAATGTCTGTCTCTATGGTTTTCCAGATTGCTATAAAAATGTTAAAACGTTTTAAAGTTGCACGGGTTCAGAGATCCCATACAAATTATTTAAATAAGAATCTAATTTTGTATGTATGGGGTGGGCTTGGGAGCGCTTAATCCATAATAATATTATGAATGCGAAAGTTTGTCTGTCTGTTTGTCTGTCTGCTAGCCTTTCACGGCCCATTCGTTCAACCGATTTTGACGAAATTTGGTACAGAGATGTAGCTTGTATACCGGGGAAAGACATAGGCTACTTTTTATTCCGGAAAATTAAAGAGTTCCCACAGGATTTAAAAAAATCTAAATCCATGCGGATGAAGTCGCGGGCATCCTCTAGTAAAGGATACCTACTTCTTCAATTACACCTGTAAGTTTTACTCACGTAACTAGGTTGTATGATTAACTTACGAAAAATTTACGAATGTAAAACACCTCTTAAAAGACGTTAGTAACTTTACTAAGGTAAATGACACGTCTTTTAAGCGGTCAATCAATTATGTAAGCTATTTTACAACTTACAGGTGTAATCACGGCCTTAAATAAGCTACTCATAAATTATAGTAAAGACGGAGAATTATTAAACTTACCCTGATTACCACCAGCTGTAAAAAACAAACAATTGGTTATTTTCGTAATTTAATTGATTTATTAAACAATGCTTCTAATGCCTGTTATACGGCTTATTCCGTTTATCCGCCATAAGCCTCTAAACAGCTACCCTAGGGTGTATAACCGGAAACGGATGAGCGTCTAGCCAGCTATCCACCCCGGGCTAAAAAATAACAATTATAAATTCGCCATCTGGGGTGGATAGCCGGACATACGTTACCGAGTATAGATACACCTTAGGGTGGCTGTTTTAGGGTGGATAAACGGAATAACCCATATTTATTATTTACTTACGTCTATAGGGCCTGCCTGCAGGTGGTCTGTTGAATCCAGGGTCAACACCTGTTAATGAATAAAATAATGACTAAGTATTCAATATTTGGAGTTAAATACAATAAGTATATGAATGCAAAAAGTAGACAGTAATAATGTATTTTTGAGAATTAGAAAGAAAGTATTATGATTTCAAAAAGTTTTACTCAATTTTTTTAAATTATTAAACTCCACAATGTATCTAAATGATCCTTCATATCTAAATATTTTTAAACAGATAGACCAGTAAAAAAAGAATGCGGAACTGGAGGCGTTTTTCCTTCCTCCTATATTCCTGACTAGCTGATCCCCGTGGCTTCGCCCGCGTAGATTTAGGTTTTTAAAGATCCCGTATAGCCTATGTCATTCAGGAATAATGTAGCTTTCTACTGGTGAAAGAATTTTTAAAATCGGTTCAGTAGTTCTAAAGATTACCCCCTACAAACAAACTTAACGACATTACCTCTTTATATAATATACAACGGGCCGTGCAGCAGAAATCGTAATATTTTAATTTCGCCATAACTTCAAAACCAAACGTCCAATTTTAATCATTCAAAGACCAAATATTATCTCCATAAACTGTTCTTAGTGATGAAATCATTTATTTTGATAAGGAATAATAGCATGAGTAAAATAAACGCGTTTAAATGTAGTCCAAAAAAAATTCAAGATTTTTAAATAAAAAAATGGTTGCTGTGCCTCACTCAACATAGATGGGTATAGTGTGTCGCGGACTTTTTTGTAGATATTTATAAGATCTACAATTAATTAGAACATTTTATGGTTCTATCTTTTATAGTTTAGGCAGCGTACGCAAAATAAGTAACTTTTCTGGTTGATTTTTTACACCTTGTGTCCGAAAAACCCAAATATCTTACGGAACCCTATTTTTTTCCAAAATAAAATATAGCCTTTGTTACTCGTGGATAATGTAGCTTTCGAATGGTGAAAGAATTTTTAAAATCGGTCCAGTAGTTTTTGAGCCTATTCAGTACAAACAAACAAACAAACAAACAAACAAACAAAGTTTTCCTCTTTATAATATTAGTGTAGACAGATGAAAAACGAGCCTGTTCGGATGACGAACCCTGTCTCAGAATACTGTTTGGAAACCGTGATTGTGTATAGGATTCTGGACAAAAAAAATAGTAAAGACGGATAATTATTGGACTTACCCTGATTACCACCAGCTGTAAAAAAACAAACAATTGGTTATTTTCGTAGTTTAATTGATTTATTAAACAATGCTTCTAATTCCTGTTATACGGATTATTCCGTTTATCCGCCATAACCCTCTAAACAGCTACCCTAGGGTGTATAACCGGAAACGGATGAGCGTCTACCCAGCTATCCACCCCGGGCTAAAAAATAATAATTATAAATTCGCCATCTGGGGTGGATAGCCGGACATACGTTACCGAGTATAGATACACCTTAGGGTGGTTGATTTAGGGTGGATAAACGGAATAACCTATACTTATTATTTACTTACGTCTATAGGGTCTGCCTGCAGGTGGTCTGTTGAATCCAGGGTCAACACCTGTTCATAAATTTACAGGTCAATACAACAAAAAAAAAACTATACATAGTAGGTATATACATACAGAAAAACTTATCACTAAAAAATTTATATTTACAAAAAATATACGCCGTCCAAATGGTCATTTATGGGCATTGTGCCCAAAACACTGGCGCTATTACCTCGCTGAACGGCTAGGCTCAACCGTTGAGCGAATAAAATAATGACTAAGTATTCAATATTTGGAGTTAAATACAATAAGTATATGAATGCAAAAAGTAGACAGTAATAATGTATTTTTGAGAATTAGAAAGAAAGTATTATGATTTCAAAAAGTTTTACTCAATTTTTTTAAATTATTAAACTCCACAATGTATCTAAATGATCCTTCATATCTAAATATTTTTAAACAGATAGACCAGTAAAAAAAAGAATGCGGAACTGGAGGCGTTTTTCCTTCCTCCTATATTCCTGACTAGCTGATCCCCGCGGCTTCGCCCGCGTAGATTTAGGTTTTTAAAGATCCCGTATAGCCTATGTCATTCAGGAATAATGTAGCTTTCTACTGGTGAAAGAATTTTTAAAATCGGTTCAGTAGTTCTAAAGATTACCCCCTACAAACAAACTTAACGACATTACCTCTTTATATAATATACAACGGGCCGTGCAGCAGAAATCGTAATATTTTAATTTCGCCATAACTTCAAAACCAAACGTCCAATTTTAATCATTCAAAGACCAAATATTATCTCCATAAACTGTTCTTAGTGATGAAATCATTCACAATGTATCTAAATGATCCTTCATATCTAAATATTTTTTAAACAGATAGACCAGTAAAAAAAGAATGCGGAACTGGGGGCGTTTTTCCTTCCTCCTGTATTCCTGACAGATGAAAAACGAGCCTGTTCGGATGACGAACTCTGTCTCAGAATACTGTTTGGAAACCGTGATTGTGTATAGGATTCTGGACAAATAAAACACTGCATTCTTACCCTGACCAATACCCGGTTGTCCGAATCCAGGGTCGACGTTCACAAAACCACCTGTTAAAAAATTACCATTTTATTGATGTTTTGAAATTTGAAATTAAGAAATATTTACCTATAAATACTGAGAAGAAAGTTCATATAAAATTTTCAATTTACTCGACTATCTGTCTGCCGGCCGGTTATTAAATAAGTACCTAATGTTTGTGTCAAAAGATTGGTTATTGGGTTAGCTAGGAACTCAATATACATTTTTGTACGCAGTGCACAATACAACACCCAGAACATAATAAGCATAATAAGCAAAAGCACAATGTGAAACTTTGAGATGCGTGACATCATTTTTATTTGGTATAGATACTTATTATGAAACATATGTAAATATTTAAAATGTATGTAAAACAAACGAAAATCGTGACACATACCTACCAATGTTTTATTTATTTATCACTTAACTTATGCGTAAAGAAAAGCAAACATACCATCGTGTTGGTACGGACTGTTATCAACAACGTTCACTGAAATTGAAATTAACCAATTAATTGGATTTACCTACTTATTTGTTTCAAATTAACCAATACATTGAATATACTTTCATAATTATTAATGTATTTAAGGAAAAGGTACCTCCGTCGTGGCTGTTATCAACTACGTGAACTGAAAAAAAAGTTTTTTTAAATGATAGTGAAATTATTATTAAATGGAAAAATAAGATTCGACAATAATTTTGTTTCACGCATACCGGGAGTTGGGTAGATATTATCAGCATTATGCCCTGAAATAAAAATTAAAAATTCAGTTAAAATTGATTGATTAAAAAATTGTGAATCGTAAATTAATATTTTTTAATTATTGAACGTGGTGATAGCCTAGTGATTAAAACGCTCTTGGGGGCTCTTATTCGAAGAGTCCAGGGTTTGATCCCGGGTACATACCTCTTACTTTTTGGTTATTTGCGTTTTAATCAATAAAATTTCACGTTTGCTTTAACGGCGAACGAAAATATCTTGAGGAAACCTGCGTCGCTGAGAGTTCTCTATAATGTTCTCGAATGTGTGTGAAGTTTGCCAATCTACACTTGGTCAGCGTACCTAGTTACACTGTGGCCTAATCCTATGTAATTTCAAGTGCACGCCCGTGCTAAGTAATGGACCGCAATGAATGGCGACGATGTTTTAAATTAACCAATAAAGTGAATATTATTTCTTAATTATTATTGTTAGGAAAAATTACCTTCGTTGTGGCTATTGTCAACTACGTGAACTGAAAAAGAAACAGATTATTATAGTAAAATTAAATTGAACAATGAATTTATTTCCAAGCTTGGGGCGCTGGGGCTTATTATCAAAATTATGTGCCGAGATAAAATCAATATTTACTGTTAAAAACGATTAACGAAAATATCAAATTATTTTTATTTTATTAATAAAATTGGGTACCTGGAGTAGGGAATGGGTCCACTACATGTACTGAAATGAAAATAAAAAATATTCAGTATGTAACTGTATGTGTGATTGCCATTAAAAAAATTAAACAATTTACTTAAAAAGTGAATATTTAGGACTTTCGTTATTACTTACCACCATGATGACTATTGTCAACTACGTGAACTGAAATTTAATAATATTGATTTTAATTAATATCAGACAATATTGATAATATGGATTAAATCATAATTACTATCATTTGTAAACCTACCAGGAGTGGGATATGGGTTGTTGTCAACTACGTTTACTGAAATGAAACAAAATAAATAAATTGATTGAACAGCTTTTAGTTAATTTAGCTTTTAGAAATTAAAAAATAATAATTAGTTAATGTGATAGAGATTTAAAATTGTAATTGTATTACTATCCATTTTAGACCTACCAGGAGTGGGGTATGGGTTGTTGTCGACTACGTGTACTGAAATGAAACAAAATAAATTAATAATTTAATTGTTAATTAATTTGGTGATAATTTAATTATTACATTTTATTGATTGCTTACCGCCGTGATTATTGTCCACTACGTGAACTGAAAATAAAAATAAAGCAAATTATTTTATGATAAATTGGGCAATATAAATCTTAGAACTGTACCAAATATTGCAAAGATAAATAATAGATATACCTACCTGGAGTAGGCGATGGGCTATTGTGGTCGCCTACGTTCACTGAAATAAATTCCATTAATTAATTAAACGTTCATTTTTCGTATCAATAAAACAATATTTCATCATTTTAAATTAAATTCTGACTGTTATCAACTGTGTCAGCTGCATTTTAATTTAATTGGTTATTTTCATTTTAAAACAAATAAGTTTGAGAACTCAATTAAGTACAACAAACACACCCGTGTGCAAGTTGTACTGCGATGGTGGTTTAAAATTTTAAATAAACTAACCAAATACTTTAGTAAGTATTATTGATTTGCGATTGATTGAATTTTTGCGGCAATTTAGACACCACATGTAGTGCCTATAAAATATTACTTATTAGCATTTTGAAATAGATGAACCTGGGCTAGGTTTCGTATAAATGTCTATGCTTTCTACCTCCTAGCAATGTTAGGACTCGGCTGGTTCTATCATGGACCTTAGACCTCAGTGAAGAAACTCGATCCAGGATTATGCCAGTGAAGCCCCCCACACGAGCTTCTGTGAACATTTTTATATTTTAAAAGGTTTTTATCACGTCACCTATGGGTTTTAAGGAACAAAATTGCAAATAAGTGGACTATTAGAGTGTTACGAATATAATATACAAGACACGCACACTAGTCTGACGTCGTGGTACCGGATTGGTTGATCGTCACGGCCACATACTTTGCGACCATCAATTATTATTATATTTCGAACCAGGCAGTGGTAGTTCAATTTCAATTTTTATTTCTATTCCTATTTCCACTTCCATCTCTACTTCTACTATTACTTCTACGTCCACTTCCATTTCTACTTCTACTGTAATTTGTTTACACTTTAACATATTCTTACTGATTTCATTTTTACATTAGGGAGGTAGGTACTTACCAACTTGAGGATTTTTGTCCACTACTTTCACTGAAAGCGTAAATTAATGATTTAATTAGCGAATGTAACAAAACATTCCTATTTGACGATTACACATTAAATACAATATAATCTTATTAAAAATATAGATGGACGAAATTCGTTTTACATTCAATACCAAGTTCAGATGCATTTGCCGAATTTTCTTCAGCGGTAAAAACATCATGACTTGTCAATTAGCTTTATTATGCTTACAATTGATTGCTCTTAGGTATTGTGATTGCCAGGAGAATTATAAGGTAATAATTGCATTTGAATCTTGAAAGTACGTAAATTGATTTTAGTGGTTCACCCTTAGGTGATTTGAAGGGCGGGAAAAGAGCGGCTCTGGCCATTGCCTCCATGCGAAAGGAGCGATTCACACAAAAAGTCTGATACATTAGCAAGGGCATTCCGACACATTGGTAGATTCACTTAACGATTCAAAAGCACTTTAAAGATTAAACACATTGAGCAAAGACTTTTCTATTACCATTTTAGTACTTAGTACTTAGTTTGATAGCACTTTTGATTTCATTTTTATAATAGGTACTTACCACCTTCAGGATTATGGTCCACGACTTGCACTGAAAGTAAAATGATTATATATTTAACGAATTTGACAAAACATTTGCATTAGAATTGATTGTACGTTGAACATGTCATCTTGTAAATAGAATTTCGAGATAAACCGTTTGTATCACATTCAGTGTTACCGAAGTTCGGTTGCGTTTTGCCAAAATTTTATTATTCGGCCGAAATGCGGTTCACGCTACCGATAATTTTGGTTCAAGGACGGAATATTTGGCAGCTAGAACACTAGTCACTAGAACAACTTATAGTTAATATTTCCTTTCCTCTTACGTAATTAATTGATTATTGATTTAATGATTCGCGGCTTTGTTGTTGAAGTCAGAAATAAGGTAGGAATTGACAGGCATGCCGTATCAGTGGTAGGTTCAGTTGAAGATAATACAAAAACTTTTCTTTTACTTTCTTATTGCTTAAACATTTATATTTATAATGGTCGTTAGCTTGCACTTAATTAAGTTCTTACTTATCTCATTTTTATATAATGTAGCTACTTACCCATTTCGGGATTTTGGTCCACAACTTGCACTGAAAGCGAAATTTAATGATTAAGCACATATTTAGCGAATATGACAAAACATTTGCATTAAGTAGTAAGTGTATTATTATGATTGCACATTGAACGTGTCTTGTAAGAAGTTAGGTATGTACTTCAAAAGTAGAGATAGATCGAGATTCGTTCATCACTTTTAGTTGAACTTCAGTAGGTATTACCGAATGTAAATTCGGTAATACTGAAATTCAGCTACAAGTATGTAGCTACTTACCCATTTCAGGATTTTGGTCCACTACTTGCACTGAAAGCGAAATTTAATTATTGCATTAGCGGACGACAAAAAATTACATTAAGTACCTAGATGATTGTACATTGCATTACATTTTGTTAATAAAAAGCAGGTCAAGTTGTTATGTAGCCAAGCAGGACAATACACAAGAATGTTGCTCCATTTATTTGGGCAGTTGCCCCCTTTGGCCCACTTACCCCGTTGCAACGGGGTAAGTGCACCTACCCCAAAAATATCATGAAGTTTCAGATCCTGATTCCTGCGAGTCAATTGAAATTGTAACGTACATCTGGACAAAATTACGTAATTAATTATTAGGTTCCAGTAGGTATTTTATGTACCTAACTACCTACTTGTTTTTATAGATACACAGTCACAGACAGATAGTCGAGTTTCTTATACTTAGTTATAAATACTATAACCTACAAATATTATAATACAGTACTGTATTAGCTTTTTTAAGTTTACCGTGGAAATCGAAACCTACCCATAATCAAAATCGACGAAAAGACTCTGGATGGAACGAGTCCAGTCTGTACTACCAGTACTAGTAATTGTACTAAGTACTACTTTATTTTGTAATTTTAAAGTTAGTAAAGTCTCTAACTAGAGCCAAGACTCTAATTAGAGGCCTACGAAAATTACTTTTATGGCAAATCTCTTAAGTCGGCTCCAGACTGAAGCCAGTATAAGATATTTAATACGTTAGTGGGTATACGTACCACCTCTTTGTGATGCAACCATTGCAATCACACCGAAGAGAACAACCTGAAAGAAAAAAATCATTTTATAAATAACTAGCAGTTGCCCGCGACTTCGCCCGCGTAAAATTTCTGATTTCTCATGAGTTCTGAAAATTTCCCGCTGCAAAAGGCCTCACTTTACTCACTCAGAGTCACCTTAAGGCACGGAACCCAGAATACCTAAATGCCAATTTTCACATCTCTAACTTCAAAAACATAGGATTTTCATATGACTTTTCAACCCCCATTTCACCCCCTTAGGGGGAGAATTTAGTTAGATCCTTTTTTATATGATGTGGCCTAGGCTTTTATCCAATTTAGAAAATTCCATTAGTTCTTCTAACTTATTCCAAAAATACCGAAAAGGTATTCTTGGAAAAAGTTAAAGAAACTAATAAAGAAACAAACCCCAGCTATAGCATTATTTTGTCGGCTCATTCCATTTATCCGCCTTAAAACAGTCACCCTAGGCCCCACTAGGGTGTATGCCTGTATGGGTATACTCGGAAACGTGTCTGTCCATCTACCCCGGATGGCGATTTTGTATAAGTATTATTTTTAGTCCGGGGTGGATACATGGACACGTTTCCGAGTATACACCTTATGGTGGCTGTTTTAGGGTGGATAAACGGAATAAGCCATTTAGTTAAATTAGGTACTTGTTTCGAAACTAACCTGTTAAAATTCGTAAATAGAACCTGAATCGTTTAAATAAGACATGTACCTATACAACTACGCTAGAAATTGTCAAAAATATTATATATTTTTGTATACTTACCACAATCATAGTTTTCATGATGAACAAAAATCACAGACAGTGGAACTATTTCGAAATCCGACTGGTAAGTATGGCGGCCATTTTTGTCGTGTCTCTTTATATGGATTTCCCAGTCTGAGCTAATATTTGGCAAGTAATTACTGTTGATTGTACAGATTGTTTTTCTTTAAAAACCTCGCGAAGTGCAAACATAGTAAAGCCGTCATATTTTTGGGAATTGATTCTACAATGAGAATAAAGCAAATTCATACTTATCTAAATCCTCGAACTCGACGGTAATAAATGCACACTAATATCCATACTAATATTATGAATGCGAATGTGTGCGTTTATTCTATCTGTCTGTCTGTTTCCTTATTACGACCCACCCGTTTAACCAATTTGACGAAATTCGTTACATCACAGTTTTACGATATGACTTGCATCCTAGGCCTGGACAAAGGCTATTTTTTGTCCCAAAAAATGAAAGAGTTCCCACGGGATTTTTAAAAACCTAAATCCACCTAGGCGACGCGACGCTACGTACCTACCTACATCATAATAATAATATTTGGTACAGAAATAGCTTGCTTCGCAGAGACTACGTACACGAATACACCTGTAAGTTTTACTAACGTAAGTAGCTTACATGCTTCACTTACGACTTTACTAATTTAAACATTGTAAGTAGGTACATTTACCTTAGTGTCGTAAACTAATTAGGTACGTAAGTTACTTACGCGAGTAAAACTTACAGGTGTAATCGCTTTCTAAGTATAGGTAAGTAGAAAATATCTAATAAAATTGTGATACATTATAGAATGCGCATACATACATAGGTACTGTACCTATAGGTAGGTACGTAATGCAAATGAATGAAGTACCTAGGTAGTTAGGTACCTAGGTCTTTATAATAATAAAATGCTGTAAGTATTTTATTATTATCAAGATAACCTTTACTAAGGAAAATAACACAAGCTTCATTAAATAATTTGTTGGTATTTTCTTAGTTATCTACAATGTTGTTTTTCTGGAAAATAAAGAAAAAAGGAAATCTTTCCTACCTACGTTACAGTCCGCGGCAGAAAATAATGTAAGTACATCAGCGACAGATACAACACTCTACAAAGCCGAAATGTCATTTTAAAGGCTGATGTAGGTACATTATTTTCTGCCGCGGACTGTACCTATGTAGTTATAAGTTAAGTAATTAGGCAGCCCTAATTAGTCTAGTAGTTACGTCGTTAGGGCACGTTAGGACGTCCATTTCCTATTCGGGAGGTCGAGGGTTTGATCCTGTGCATACACCTCTAGCTTTTTGGAGTTATGTGCGTTTTATGCTATTAATATGAGAAAACATCGTGAGGAAACCTGCATGCCTGAGAGTTCGCCAAAATATTTTCAAAAGTGTGTGAAGTCCCGGGTTCAATCAGTCGGGAAGTGAAACGGAACGTGGATTTCCCATAAGGCCGACTAAGCCCAGTCCTAGGGCGGCCAGATAATCTCAGGGCGGTCAAGATAGTCCGTCTCTGCGCAGGACACTGAAAGTCTGAGTAAAAATTACAAAATTTTGTATCATAATAATTTAGGTACCTACTTACCAACCATTTATAAAGGGCTTAGATAAAACTAACAGACTACAAACCTATACATGAATGTATCTAGGTACTATAACTCAAATAATTAGGTTAGATTTGTACGTGGGTTTGGATATGAAAGGATTTTCAGCAATGCCACCCATCAGAGCGGAGCCAGTGAACTAGTAGTAAATAATGCGTTATATAAATGTTAGTTACTATTTACTAGGTAGGTACCTACAATGTCTAAGTACTATCACCAATATAGGTACATAATATTTAGTAAGTTATAATATACCTATCAGCGTGGTAGACTATGGCCAAAAACCCTTCTCACTCTGAGAGGAGACCCGTGCTCTGTAGTGAGCCGGCGATGGCTTGGTCATGAATATACCTACCAATCTACTATAGGTACTACCTATAGTTCGCGACAGGTCGAGACGGCAATCGGGGTATGAGGCTGGGGGATGCCCCGCACATCCGCACGTACCCCACGCTTGCCCGCACCAGGTTAGCGCGGGTGCAGTGCGGTTGTGACTTGTGCGGGCCGTTCCCATGCCGATTGCCATCTCGACTTGTCGCGTACTATACTCACAATGACCTAGAGGCCATGAAATTACGATACACGGTGTAAAGATAGATATAATTATTTAATGGGTATTACCTATTAAATATAATGGATTCAAGTTCAAGGACTTGATGAACGGACATTAGAGTGCGGATTTGCTTCTTCTTAAATAGTAAGTAGATAATGCGTAGGTAGGTACCTACCGTAGGTATTGTTCGATAGGATCACTGGGTAATAACTTTAACGTGCTTTAACTTTATCCAGCTGTCCTGAATCTTAAGAATTCCACTACATTCTGCTGTATAATACGGAACCTTAAAAATGGATTGGTATGGAAATGGAAAATTCGCAAATCACTAAATGAAAAATGCGGGTACCTACATCATGCATTTTTATTACTAACGCAACAGAATATTATAATATAATAGTATTAACGTACTAACGCTATCATTACCACAGAAGATATAATTATAGTACTAACGTCATTAATCATTACATGATAGGAGCATAATAGGTATTATTCTGTTGTGGTGTAGACTGTAGACTGTAGAGCTAGTAGCTCTACAGTCTACAGTCTACACCACCACTTGACCAACATTTATTTACGCCCGCGCCATCTAACGTATATACGCTGTACTGCTTAGAAAACAAAATTTGCCGTGTGTCGACGATGTCGACTCTCTAAACTTTATATTTTGTGTCTATGAAATGTAGATGGCGCCGCACTTTTATTGCATGGCAGACATAGCTGTTATTTTCTAATATTAGGTAGGTAGGACTAATCCATTGATTAGAATTATGAGTTATTTTTAATAGGCCATAATTTAAAATTTGATGCCAGCCGGACCAACTCGTATACACATCGCCTAACACTCCTGATTGCATAGATAACTAATTGGAGTAATAGCTCTTGCAATCGTGAAAATAATGTCAAATTCGAAAATCAAAATGTCATTGCATCTTGTGACAGACGTCCACACAGAAATAAACAAAACATCTCAAACAAATTCTTATTTTGTTAGGGGTACGTACGAATATTACCATTATTTGTGCGATGGATTTGACGACAGGGTATGATGATTTTGTTTTAATGCATCCTTGAGCTATGCTTAAAATATAACCTCTTCCAGGGATTATTTTGTAGGTTAGGTACCTACTGGTTATTTAAAAAAATCTGTTCTGTAATGTTTCTAGGGATGGGGTTGCGGCTACAGAACCCTACAAACAATTTGCTCTTGGATGAAACATAACTATAACAGTGCCAACGTTCCAAGTATTAGAGAAATTCAGAAGATATTAGTAGAGCTTGAGGATAAACCAGAATCATTTCTGGGTTCCAGGCAATGGATTGGTAGTTTTGAGGTATGTAGCCAGTAGACACCTAATTCACTATCATAGTTGAGCTAATTTATAGAACAAGACATCACAGACAAGAATAAAAAGAAAGAAAGAAAGAAAACTTATTTGATTACTACAATAAACCTTAAAGCTAATTTAATCAATCTATATAATTAAACTGATAAGTAAAAAAATTATAATAAAAATATACGATATATACGTGAGACCAAATATAGGTCTCCCTATGTAAAAAACAGTGTGATCATGTGACAGAAGCAATACTGTACCTACTCTATCTTGCTCACTCATTTATGAGAAACTAGATGATGCCCGCGACTTCGGCCACGTGGATTTAGGTTTTTACAAATCCCGTGGGAATTCTTTGATTTTCCGGGATGAAAAGGAGCCTATATAAGGATATAGGCTCCTTTTTATCCCGGAAAATCAAAGAATTGCATCCCGGGCCTGGTTGTTTATTAGTATAGAGGTGACGCTGATTTATTTGGTTTCTAAACGGTGAAAAATTTTGTTCACTTGGCCATATCTTGTCATTTATATCGATAGGTTGTACCAATTTTTTTCAAAATCTGTTGAATGGATGGGCTAGCTATGAAAGGCTAGCGGACAGACAGACAGATGGACAGACAGACACACTTTCGCATGTATAATACTATGGAAGTATCTAGTACCTACTGGCTTCCCAGGATGTGATTCAGTCAAAAATATTTTATGGATCTTATATCTTTACTCTAATTATCTTACACACTAGGCAGGTCATACAGAACCAATATTTTTGAAGCTGCAACTCGTTTTTGCTTAGCTTACAACTTGAAGTCCAGTTCTATTTTTGACAGCTTCATAGAACACCATTTATTTAGAAAATACCCTGCCTATCAGATACTAATTTAGATCAATGTTTCATCAGCCAATCTCTATCGTTTCATCAGCCAATAAGTGCACGGCTTGCACATTTCATCACTGCATTTGTTCGTTCAATTCATTTTTAGTACTCCATGTCAAACATCTGTTAAGAAGCTTCACTTTTTTTAATGCATAATATCAGCAGCAGTCACAGTTTAACAAATTTTCAGGTATGCCTTGTCTTAGACAAACTGTACGATGTGCCAAGTAAAATAATCCATGTTAACAAGGGAGATGCTCTGGAAAGCATATTGGAAAGTTTATGCAATCATTTTGAGAAGTTTGGCAGCCCTATCATGATGGGAGGTGATGTTGACTGTTCATCTAAAGGTGTGATGGGTGTGCATAAAGACGGTGTGAACTCCAAGCTGTTGATTGTGGTAAGAAAACTCATGAATTTTTTATTCCCCTGTCCCAGGGTTGACAGAAATCCATTACTAATCCTAATATATAAAACACACAAAATGTTCCTACAGTATGCTGCCTCAGCCATAAGAACGACATTTTGGCTTTGTAGAGCGTTGTCTCTGTTACTCATACCCATATGAAGACAGTGTTCTACAAATCTGCTATCTCCTTCTAAAGGTCGATGTACATTACTTTTGGCCGCATACATTAGGTAGGTATCTATGTCCGTTATATAGACTTTTGAAACAATCCAACCGATTTGCCCTGAACTGATTTCATTAAAAAGGCATTCATTAATAATGAGACGATAGTTTAAGACAAAAAAAGTAGGAACTTTCTTTTTTTAGTGTACATAGTAGCACATACCGGATGTCCCAATCCGCTAGTATTAAATAATTTCTGAAGATTCTATTGTCAATTTTACTGTCTTGCTGTCTTGATACAAAAAGTTTTTAATATGGTAGATTGATATTTTTTCATATTTGTCAGAGATCTGAATATAGTAAACAGTTATTTCTGATTTTTTTGCAAAACTAACACTGTCTTCAATACTATTTAACTATGTTACTACGTCAAAAATAAATTATTTCTCAGTGCTCATTAAATAGAGGGTCTTCCAAAATACGTAAAATTCACGTCCTTTGTTAGTTTCAAGTGTAATAAGTTAATAACCATTTTAAATTATCGATTAAACTAAAAACTAACATAACAATTACGATATGACGTCACATTCCAGTATTTCATAGAATCTCGCATACTGAGCGTGCGTTTTCACGTTTGCTAAAAAGTTGCTGATTTGACTAGTCTTCAAATATCGTATTATGACAAAATGTAAATGCAAGGTCTTTTTTCTCTTGTTACAGGATCCACATTATGTGGGTAAAGAAGAATCAAAAGAATTTCTGCATCGCAAAGGCTGGGTGAAATGGCAATCATTACAAGATTTCCTGAGCACATCATTTTACAACCTTTGTTTACCACAAGCAAAACCGCATTAAAGATAAGTGAAAATAAATATATATTAATTGACATCTAGAGGTTTTGATTTTAATGAAAGCCAAAGTTAAAATTATCAGTCTTTATTGTTTAAAGTAACTTAGATCTAATGACATCTTCGGAGGAAAATAAACAAAATTAGTTGTACTTAACTTACATGGGCAATTGGAATTCCGCAATTCCAGGCAATTTATTTAATTATGAGAACACAACGACGTAAAGCAATTTAATGCATTACCCATTTCAGCAATGTTAATCAAAATAATTGCTCCAAATCTGATAATCGATCCATACGTGTTGCCGAGCTACAATTGCTTAAAAAATTGCCCATGTAAGCGCACCATAAAGCTGGAGATCAACTTGTAGCGTTCGTTTGTAATGTATCATTCGCGGCGAGCGCCGCGCGCTCCAATCGACTGTCGTTTTTCCGCGAATTTCCTTTTAGTGTTAGGTACATTACAAGTCAATGCAGGTCGCGTTATCGCGAGAGCAAATCTCAAGCGCAAGCTGTAAAAATGGAGCACACTTGAGCCATGGCCTCAAAATTAAATGATACATTACAAATACACGTTACAAGTCAGTCTGTGCCGCCTGTATTGTAACAAGATCGCCTTAATAATACATTACAAACAAACGGTACCAGTCAATCTCCAGCTTTATACATTTTACAATTACAACTTAATATCAAACCAATGTGGCTAATTCCGTTGTACACAATCTCCAAACTAAACTAAAATGATATGTCTAAATCTATTGCTATCCCTGTCATTATTTTGTCTGCAGAAAGGGATAGCACCAGATTTAGACCAGTTAATTTAGTTTAGTTTAGAGATTGTTTACAAGAGAATCGGCTCCAATCTCATACTAATCACACACTGCACTCTCAATACTTTAAATTGCCAAATCAGTCTTCTATACTCTCCCGGCTACTTCAGGCCTTTAGTCAGTATTCATCACAAGACAGACTCCTTGTAAGACCCAATGACTGATATGTTCCGCGGTCCATAGATCCGATTCAAACACAAGACCGACGCCCATAGCATTACGGCGCATCGATGTCGTGTACACCGGAGTACGCAGTGTATTCTGAAAAAAAAAAGAAACTTATAAGAAACAAATAATTTATCTATAAATAGTCTATCTATCTGATAGCTTTTCACGCACAGATAATAATATTACTATGCAAGTTCGTGCCGATGCAAAAAGGGGATAAGCAAGTTGCTTCAAAAATAGGTCAGCAATAGTAAGTTCAGCGTGTATTAGCTGTAGAAGTCAGTGTTTTTACGGCCCACCCGTTAAACCGATTTTGACGAAATTTGGTACAGATAATAAAGCACAAAATAAGACAGCTATATCAGCTTGCATCCTGATTCCTGGGGTTGGACATAGGGCTACTTTTTGTGCCAGAAACCAGAATTGGGATTTTTAAAAAACCTACCTAAATCGTGGGCCATGAAGTTGTGAAATAAATGCTGTTTGTGGAAAATTTTAGGTATGTTTTTTATTGATGGCGCTGAAAAAAAAGTTAAGCTAAAAAGATATTCTAATAGCGCAACACCATTCGGTTCCTGATGTGCTAAATTGACAGGGTTAAATAGTTCAGTCTTTTTCCGGTGATAAATTTTGAAAAAGAAGGCAAATTTTTAGTTAGAGCAATCAAAAATTTTGACTTTACATTATTAAGAATGTCACCTGTAATTTCAGTTTGTGGGCTTCAATGGGTATGATATACATAATGGGCAACTCGGTGATCAAAACTTTGGGGTGTGATCTTCTCAGGCAGCCGTCTTCTAAGTCCCAGCGTGCTCCTTCCAAATAAAGTCCTCGGACGTAACAACCCTGAAATTAAAACTCTTTAATAGCAAAGGTCTACGAGTTTATCATTTATGGTGGTTTGATAGAGCCAGCCGCGAAAATTCAAATTTTAGTTAGTTTTTCGAAAATAGTAGACTAATCATACATCGAAAGCTTATCGTTATGAGTTTTGCGGGCATAACACTTTAATGCATGTTTTTCCGTAAAAAATACTCATTTACTTCATATTTGTTCCTGAAAGATAATTTTCTGAATTTTCCCAGATTTGCACATTTCATTATCAAGATTTCAAATATCAAGCGGTTTTTTCACAAATTCTTCTATGTATTAAAAAAACTGACTTCCAAAAGCACTACAAAGTAAAAAGTAACTTTTGTTTCTACACGTGTACTATGTATGTTGAAGTCGGGCGAGCTTTACGCTTTGATTTCTAGTTACTGTTATTATGCTTTAAACAAAGCTTGCTTGCTTGCAAGCAAATGTAAGCCCGATCCGTCCAGTAGTTTGAGCTGTGCGTTAATAGATCAGTCAGTCAGTCAGCCAGTCACCTTTTCCTTTTATATATTTAGATTTAAAAAACAATTTAATGATTTATTCGACTCACAGTAACAGGCCGCTCTTCGATATCATCAGGAGATGTGAACTTGGTGACACGCGTGAACTGCGTGGAGCGATCTAACGGCCACGTGTACATTCGGCAAGCCATTTGAATGTGTGCGATCAGGTACGACTCCGGGATGTGGAGTCCTGACAACCAGATCACCACCGGTTCTTCTATTGTTGCCTGCAATCATGAAATTTTTCTCTAAAAATTTGTTTTTAAGGTTCCGTAACTCAAAAGGAGAAAAGGAACCCTTAAGGTCACTTCGTTGTCTTTCTGTCGTGTCTTCAATAATCCAAACCTATAGGGTTTTGGCAGGTAGGTATCTTTTATACTGGTAGGTTTTATCTAGGAACCTAAAGAAAAATATCTGAAAACCGCTAATTCGTAGTTACACCACAAATAAAAAAATTAAAATGTGTTCACGGGCAAATAATTAGTTTATTTAAATGACATGTAGATGGCGCTGTGCGTCATTAACTTCCAGTGTTATACATAAAAGGGCTAAGTATAGCTTGTATGATGGTACGGAACCCTTTGTGAGCGAGTCCGACTCGCACTTGATGTTTTCTGACGTTCCCTATATAGGCTCCTTTTATAGTAGGTAGGTATCTAAAAAGCTTGATGTGAATCGTGTTTGTCAGTCCCTTGCGTAAATCGATCGGGATAATCCGATTCTTCCCTGTTCCCTGATGTACTTAGCTTAAAGCCGACCTTTCTTTCGAACTTAGTTTAAAACCAATTTGCTGTCTTTGATATATTTTGGTGGCTATTCAAGTAAAGAATTCTTTAAGTCATCAAATAAATTGATTACTTTTTATATTTACGGTTAGATTTGTTAGAAATGTAGCTGATGATGATCAAGTACTTCCTAGATTTCTCTGTGAAATCAGTACCCTTATAAATGCGAAAATGTATTTGTTTGTTGGTTTGTCCTTCAATCACGTCGCAACGGTGCAACGGATTGACGTGATTTTTTGCATGGGTATAGATAAAGACCTGGAGAGTGACATAGGCTAGTCTCAGATAAGTAAAAGTAAAGTAAAGTAAAATCAGAATATCTCTCGGATCTATCAGTCAAGGGGCCTGTGTCAAATCGATTTTTCGTACATACTATAACTTCAAATTGTATGAGAACTGCTTTGCTTCAGAGATTTGCCTCTGCAAATGTCGTTTCATAAAACTCGATCCCTCCTTTTACGCCAACGTATACAGCAAATTTTTGACGACCTCCCTGGTGCAAAGGTGGTCTTATAAATGGGAGGCTATATGTTCGATTCCCGATAGTGAGTAGTGACAATTTGTGAATTGTCTCAGGGCTGGTCTGGCGGAAACCTGGCTGGTAGCCAGGTTCCCCCTATTGGCAAAGCCATACCATCAAGCGGTCTAGCGTTCCGGAACAAATGCCATGTTAAAACCGATAATTGAATGGGTTTAATAAAACTGCCATACCTCCCTTCCAAGTTGCTCGCTTCCATCTTAGACTGCTAGACGATTACTTACCCGTAAGATTGCAGTCAAGGGTTAACTTGTAAATGTCAATAGTTTCCTTTCGGATTATTTGTCTGTCACACAAGTTTGTCTCCCTGCTTACCCAGTCAGTATACTGCTTGGTCCTCGCCATGAAGTGGTCAATCCATCCGCCGAGGCCTTTGCACGTATCTGGAGCGAGACTGCGCCACACATTCGGCAGCTGTCCATTGAACAGACTGTAGGCGACGTTGTCCAACACCGCGTCCATGCCAATCTCACCTGCCAACGCCTTGCGTAGTTGAGACAGAGTCACCCGTAGCTTGCTTATCAAACGGTTGAACCTGACAAAATATTTACAACTAACTACCCGCCCTGGCTTCGCACGGGTAGCTTATTACAATTTTCATATCTATAGACTATCGGCCGCACTCAAGAGTCGCTTAATCGTTACTTAAGGCATGAATTAGTATGGTTAAGGAATGCGTTAAGTAACGATTAAGCGGCTGTATGTCACTCAGGAATAATGTAGCTGTCTACTGGTGAAAGAATTTTCAAAATCGGTTCAGTAATTCCAGAGATTACTACAAACAAACTTTATCCCTATTATATTAGTATGGATTAACTGATGTCCGCAACTTTGTTCGCGTGAATTTAGTTTTTTTACAAAATCCCTGGAAACTCTTTGATTTTCCGGAATAAAAAGTAGCCTATGTGACTCTTCAGGTCCTTATGCTTATGTAGAACTCTCCGGTATGCAGATTTCCTTACAAAGTTTTCTTTCACCGTTAAAGCAAGTGATATTTAATTGCTTAAAACGCAGTATAATTCTGATAAGTTAAAGGTAAGTGCCCGGCATCGAATCCCCAATCTCCCGTATAAGAAGTCGATGTCTTAACCACTAGGCTATCACTGCCTTTTTTTTGAGGAATGAATGAAATTACCTCTCAAGCTCCTGCAGTAGAACAACTATACTTGGAGTAATGTTCATCTCAAATTGCTTCCGTACGCGCCAGACCTCGTACAGTGGTGGAAGCTTTGACATGATGTCCACTGCGGTCATGTCTATGAATTCTTCTCTACTCATTGCACCACCGCCTTCGCCTGAATTTTTTTATAGGACTATTAGTGCCAGCTTTATAAGAGTATTTTTCACACATAGTTGTTAATTCCGTTTAGACACTGAACGCCAAAAATGCAAAATGCCAAACGATGTAAAACGATACCTACCCAGAGTGCCAAATTTGCGTAAACCTACGCGAAATGCCAAATTAACTTACCAATTTTTTCCACTGGTTGCATAAAAAAAAAAACAAAGTGTAAAGAAATATTTTCGTCAATAAAAATAAAATAAAACAAGGGATACTTATTAAAAAAAACGGCTGCTCTGCTATATTGAAGTTAAAAAAAAGCCAGTGTCACTCGGAACGAGCTGATGTGAAAATTCTAACGATACCTCATACTTCCAAATCTGTTGAGGGCTCAGGCATTTAAAAGTTATGGTGGAATAAAGATAATAAATACATACATGAATATTCTGAAAACATTGTGCTCTTTTTATTTTTGCATTCGTGTAGTGAAGTAATATAAAGTAGAAAATACATTTTTTATAGACAAACTCACCGAATACACTCGCTAGTAGCATGAAATCAGGGCAGAAAAACAAACATTAGGTAGATATAATCAAGAACCGACATGAAAATAATGAAGCGCAGAGTTCCCCGATTCCAATTTGTTTAACGAAACCCTTGTAGCCCAATTAGTTTGGAGCTGTTCAACATTACAATCAACCGGGGTTTATTGTTTCGTATATATTGAGCTGGTTTTAACAGATTTCGAAAGAAAATATAAACCGATCATATTACAAGATTTTCACAAAGACTTACTTACACTAAAACTTTGAATTTTTTTATGTACCTACCCTTTAATAAAGTCAGAACATATCTAAGGTAGGATTTTGTATTCATACTAAGTAATTGCTTAAGTTATACGTTATATATTATAAGTTAAACGACGATAGTTTTTTTAAACTGTTAACGAAATCTAATAATGATTACAAAACACCTAGTTAGCCAGGTACCTATGAATTGAGGGAGCAAACCAATTTTTTTCAACTCTAAAAGTGAGAGTTGAATAAAATTGGTTTGCTCCCTCCCTGATGATGTTGTTGATCCCTAAAAATCCTTTTCTATTTCAAAATTTTAATGTATCTGTGTTGCGGTAACGATTATTATACGATCATACGATAATATATATATATATAAAGACGAAAGTACAATTTTAGTCCTCGATTTAAAGGTGAACCGTACTTTTGACATGACAGAGCTTAATTTAACTTTATGCCTGTTATATGTAAAATATTTCCATAGGCTTTTTAGTGATCGATCCTATTGACAGACTCGTTAAAACTGAATAAATAAATAAAGTAAAGTTATGGTTATACTTGTTTGCGGCTGTAACTCGATGAGATGTCCCCACATTTCTCGCACGGCCTGGCTGAAGTATCCAATCTCTGCATTTGGGTGCAGTCCAAACACCTCGGGCGTATTCGCCAATGGCAATATATCGATGAAGGCTTAACAAAAACAAAACAGGTTATAAAAACATGTGGAAATTGTTTTTTTTTTTCTTTTTTCTTTTATTAAAGAATATTAGCCATGTTAAATGACTAATATTCCCCTTTCCTCTCCAACCAAGCGTCAGGCTTGTGCTAGGAGTAGGTACGACAATAGTGCAACGGGCGGGGTTTGAACCGTCGACCTTTCGGTTTTCAGTCCACTCCTTTATCAGTTGAGCTATTCAGGCTCATATTGGAACTAATATAGGGGTTTTATAAATTGGTTAGCTCTAATGATATTGAATTGAGTATTTAATGTGATCACCGATGGTCAATGAAGTAACTCAGGTTGCGTAAAATGTTTAAAGTTTAGATGCACAGTGCCAAAAATTTAAAAATTGCGTCTGAAGATGTTAAAAAATGCGCTAGCACTTGAAGTGATATGGAACTTGTAAACCATAGAGTATATATTTATCTCAATTTGTTTAATCGTTAGCAAAGGGATTTGAATATTTTAGTATGGAACCTGGCCTACCTAGTAGTCCACCATTTCCTTTTTGTTTCAAAATGGCGGCATCAATACAAACAAGTACTGTATGAGACAAAATCTTCCAATGTGTCAAATTACCGAGATATAAGCTATCAAAGTTGTACTAACGGCTAGATGTTGTAGTGATGCCACCAGTAGGTATAACTTTGATAGCTTATATCTCGGGAATGTGACACTTAGGAAGATTTTGTCTCATACAATACTTGTTTACCTATATTGATGCCTGCTATGTTATGCATTGCCGAAAATAATGTTATGATTGCTTTGGAAAGAAAAGAAAAATGGCCGACTACTAGGTAGGCCAAATATTAAAAATATCATTAAATTAAAATAACTAAAACTAAGAATTAAAGTACATATCAAAATTTTGAGCCCTAGGTAGGGTGCCCATTATGCAGGCAGCATTCCCGCGCTGAATAGCTATTGGAACCCTAAGTATAAAGGCTTATATGATTTCTCCTTACCAATATATTCCTCACGTTCGCCATCAGGTGGCATGACGTAATCAAATGTGGAGTCTTTGTAGAAATGGAAAGGCTGGAACTTGTCGAACAGGAACTCTCCCAAATATTCGTCCATGTACGTTTTGACAACTCTTCTGTCGAAATCGTCTATCACTCGACCGCCGTACATTACCTTTAAAAATTTCAATCATACTGTTAATTTTGCTTAGCTGTAATATTTTTTGATAGTCTTACGGCCGATATTAAAAAGTATTCAATCTTAACTAAAGACGTTTGTCGATAAGTTACTTAGCAATGTCGTTATTCGTGGAAAAATTTATGGTCTTTTCTTTTCGATAAGCAAAGCTCATACAATTGCACTTTAAAACGTGAAGACCACGTGACGCACTTTGTGCGCGTGAAATACGCGTAGAGACACATACTAGGTACATAGATATTGGCGCGGGCTTTAAAAACCTTCGAGCATGATCCAAAAAATGGCGACACGTTACTAGCGTTGCCTTAAAATAAATAAGCCTCCAACGTCCAAGCTTGCCACTTTAGCTGTTCCTGGCTTGGCTTAGATCACTGCGAGAATATGTCGTGACACCCTGTATGAAAACTTGGAGCCAAGGAGCCAAGGAGAAATTCTTGGAGCCTTGGAGATTAGGTTGATGTCGACAGTTTTTCTTTAATCTTCCTTTAGTAAAGCAATACTAACTTCACCAAACAAATACTTGAGCGTGGCCCACGGCACAGGGCCTTTAGCTGCGTAGCACCTGTCGAGGTAGCACTGCAATATCTGCATGCAAACGACAAAGTCCGACTCGCTGAAGTCGTACGATATGTTCCAGCCAATCTTGTCGTATTTGCGTCGTTCCTGATGAAAAATAAAAAGTCGGTTTTATTAGAATTTTAGTTGATGTTTGTGCAGTAGGTAAAGGTCCGCTATTTTGGCAGTTGGAGCTGGGTAACAAATTCACGTCGCTCTCAAGAAGGCTGTACCTAAGTAGTTGTACCAACCACCATACCGTACCAACGAGGTGTTTGAGGTCAAAGGATCACTTTCATCTGGGCGTGCCCAAATGGCGCCGTAAAAGGAATGCACTGGTGCATCAAGTGTCATGTGACCAATGATAGTGGGCTTAAGTTGGTAGAAACTCATACACCAGTGAAAGACCAGGTGTTTTCCACTGGCTGTATAGTAAAAAAAGTATGCCTAAAAAAGGAAAGGAAAAAGTTTATATCTGCTCATGCTGTTTTAAATCAATTTCGTGTAGTAATTAATAATGTATACCTGCACAACAGCGTGAAAAAATGCTAAGACGTAGACCAGTTTTTTGAATTGTGGATGTTTGCATTCGTCCAGCGCATGTGCACGCATCTTGAAATAAGTATTACGTAGGTTTAATTTCAATCCGTTTGGCGGTTCTGTGACCACTATAAAATAAAAGGTCTTGATTTGCAAGAACATTCTGTATAACATGACAACCATTAGACAAACAAAATAATTAACATTCTTGGTGAATATGCTACGTCTGCAGCTTTTTTTTAAATTCAGACACAAGTTCGCCCTTACTGCTATCTCACCTGGTGGTAAGTGATGATGCAATCTAGGATGGATGCGGGCTAACCTGGAAGGGGTATGGCAATTTTTTTTAAACTCATACATACCTACCCCTTTGGTTTCTACACGGCATCGTACTGGAACGCTAAATCGCTTGGCGGCACGGTTTTATCCGTAGGGTGATAACTAGCCACGGCCGAAGCCTCCCACCAGACCAGACCAGAAATTTAGAAATTCCAAACATCTGCCGGAAATCGAACCCGGGACCTCCCACTAACAAAGCCCACAGCGCTTACCACTGCGCCAGGGAGGTCGTCGAATCCAAGATTATTTATAACTAGCTGGTGCCCGCGACTTCGTCCGCGTGGATTTACGTTTTTCAAAATCCCGCGGGAACTCTTTGATTTTCCGGGATAAAAAGTAGCCTATGTGTTAATCCAGGGTAAAATCTATCTCCATTCCAAATTTCAGCCAAATCCGTTCAGTAGTTTTTGCGTGAAGGAGTAACAAACATACATACACACACACACACACACACACACACACACACACACACACACACACACACACACACACACACACACACACACACACACACACACACACACACACACACACACACGCACGCACGCACGCACGCACGCATACAAACTTTCGCCTTTATAATATTAGTGTGAAGTGTGATACATTCGTAAAACAATTCAGCCCTTACCCTTGAGAGATCTCTGAAGTATGCCGATTGGAAAAGTGGGAGTAGGATCCGTAGTCAGCCAAAGACGGTATTCGGGATGAGGTTTTTCCATCATCTCAAGCTGTTTCTCCAATTCACGCAAAAATGCCACAAGCAGGTGACAATTTTGCAAAATTAACCACTGCCCGTGAGAGATCGCGCCTTCTAGTAAAGCAAGTGCAGTCTAGAAATCAAGTAAGTTAGAAATTATTGCTCAGTTTCAAAGTATATTTCCAATAATTGTAGCCTATTTTTGAACGGGTTTTAGGAGGGATAGCTTTTATCATAATGGAACATTTTAATTACGTTCGCACATACATTTAATAGCTGTGATAGCCTAGTGGTTAGGACGTCCGCCCTAATCGGAGGTCGGGGGTTCGATCCCACCACCTCTAACTTTTCAAAATTATGTGCGTTTTAAGTAATTAAATATCACTTGAATTAACGGTGAAGCAAAATATCGTGAGGAAACCTGCATGCCTGAGAGTTCTCCATAATGTTCTCAAAGGTGTGTGAAGTCTACCAATCCGCACATGGCCTGCGTGGTAGACTACGGACAAAACCCTTCTCTCTGAGAGGAGACCCGTACTCTGTAGTGAGCCGGTAATGGGTTTATCATGATGATGATGATGATGATACGTTTCTGGTTATAGAGAACTACCAGATACCAAAATGTATATGCTAACGCAATTGATTGCTTTTTGAAAAAATAATTCGAGTATTTCCGTGTGAGATTATCATTGTAGGTATTAAATTTTTCTTCATACAAAATAAGGAAAACTATAAAGATACCCCTTCTTGTCCTTGTCCAAGGGATAGGTATTTGAATTTCCCGCCGCAAAAGCCGTATTTGTCACCCAACTTCATCAAATCAGCAGTGGGATCAGACCCAGGACTTAGGATAAACACCACAGGTGTGTACGGCGTGGTTTGTTCGTATATCATGTCGAGGCTGCAACACGAAATGGTTAAATATACCTAGTCCTTAGAACTATATTCCAAGGCAACTTTAAACAAGGTTAGGAAAAGATTCCGGATCCGATATTTTGCCACATATAGTATCGATAGTAAAATGGTGAGAGGGGAACTAGGTCGAATAGCACAAGAGAATTTCATTTAGAACTTCATATGACGAACAAAGTCATACCTGATGACAGGTGGTGTTATGTACTCCTCCCCCATAGTTGCGGTGATATAATCTGTCAACGCTCGATAGATGCGGTCGACGCGGAAACATCGGAGCAGCATCAGATTTTCGAAAGGGTTCAATCTCTCTCGATACCCATTTGGAATTTCGGTTGCTTCGGGATTGTCGCTGTCAAACCACTACAAAATTACTCAAACGTAAGTGTTATGTGCCTATTAGAAATTATCATTTATCTCACAATCTTTTTTAGAAAGGAAGCGTAGATCATATTAAAAAAAGAGATGTGGACTTTTGCTGTAGCAGAATCAGAAGACGTTCAATGATTCCTATAACATATTCCCCTGGTACCTAACTGTTCAAGGTCTACTCAAACAGTGTCGCTCCAAGTCGAGACGAAGTTAAAGCTTAAGTAAATTCATTGTTTTATAAACCAGTATAATGTTTTGTCTCTAGAAAGTATTTACCTCCTGCCAAGCATCCAGATTCCTAGTGATATCATCAACTAAATTGGCGAAACCCTCAGGAAAATCTGCACTCAGTTTAACGATATCTTGCCAACCCTGTCCAAATATACCATTGTTAAGATTTGTACAAAATCAGTTTTGTCAATACTATTATATTGTTTGAAGATGAAATTATTGTTGACGTCATTATGTACTTTAGCTTATGCTCGCGACTTCGTCCGCGTGGACCACAAAAATTTCAAACCCTTATTTCACCCCCTTAGGGGTTGAATTTTCAAAAATCCTTTCTTAGCGGATGCCTACGTTTTAATAGCTATCTGCATGCCAAATTTCAGCCCGATCCGTCCAGTAGTTTGAGCTGTGCGTTGATAGATCAGTCAGTCAGTCAGTCACCTTTTCCTTTTATATATTTAAGATAGTCATGACAGTAGTTTATTTCTTTTTGTCAGTATTTTGCCCTTTAACTTGAATTGGAACTTGTCATTTTCTGTAATATTTTTAAGGGACGAAAGAGTCAACTTCTTTATGGCCATGTTGACCTCTGTTAGTAATAAAGCTACCAACAGGGTGGTAATTATGTATTCAACCCCAAGCACCTATGTACAGTACGCGGAAGAAAGTAATGTACATCGACCTTTAGAAGGAGATAGCAGATTTGTAGAGCATTGTGTCTGTCGTTGAGACCGACAAAACGTCATATAGGTATGAGTGACAGAGACAACGCTCTACAAAGCCGAAATGTCATTCTAAAGGCCGATTTACATTACTTTCTGCCGCGTACTGTAGCTATTTAGGCGCTGCAAGGGCTTCCACAAAATCAACATATAAACGCCAAAGCACAAAGTGATAGGCCATAGTTCTGTACCTGTGTGGGTAACCATGGAGCAGGACATGCCCTCGCCGCTTTCTCCAAAGAGATGTTTCCCTTGATGAAGAAGTCCAGTTGCATTTGTGTTACGTTTCCTTCGCTTTGCTCGAGCTTTATGTCCATTTGGAACGAGAACAGCAACTTGTGCCTCTCAAAAATGCCTGCGTATAGGAAATTATGAGTTAAATATTTCAAAAATACTTGAACTTCCTTAGTTGTATGTAATAAAAATATGTCGAATTGAAGTACTTTTACGGCCGATACGTGTATGTTGTTCATGATTCAGTCAATACATCCCAATAAAATTCCTTTTGAAACTCTTTGATTTTCCAGGATAAAAAGTAACCTATGTCCTTCCCCGAGATGTGAGCTAACTTTGTACCAAATTTCATCAAAATCAGTTAAAAGCTAAAAGCTAGCAGACAGACCGACAGACACCCTTTCGAAATTACAATATTAGTATGGATTAAAAAGAAAGTTGATCCTTACAGTACCTCTGTGATTTGTTTCAAAAACAACATTAATATCTCTTCCCTGTATTAATATCTCCCCTAGTCAGTTCTATAGTAGTAAAAAATAATTGACTGGCTGCTTTTAGGATATGATGAGAATAAGTGTTTCGATAAAAAAGACTGCAATCATATTAACTTTCTATCATTTTTGTCGTGCCGCCTCTGCTACTAAGTTGTAGGACCTACTCCTTAACTAACTCTAAACTTTTATAATGACCCTTATAATAATGGCAGTGTTACCTGTGCATCCGTAGTCATAGATGTTTTTGCTTAACATGTCAATTATGTTCTTCAATCGTTTTGCCAGTATTACATTTGGCATAGCCTTGCGCAAAGAAAACGAGAACACCTATAAAGCAATAAAATCTTAAAAGATGCTGAAGTACCTGAACCGTTAAATAAAATCAATAACTATGCAGAGAAATGTAAGAACAAATTATAATTTACGTCAAGATATGAAGACAGTGAATACTGATACATTGTGTTGACGCTAGCCATGTCCGATAACACAAAGAATAGAATCGAGCCACGTTTAGCGACTGGCCGGTACCCATCTCGAAGTATCTCTATGTCTTTCGTAGTCGCTTCTGCCAATTCAAGTTTTTCCTTCACCTGCGAATAAAAATGTAATATTAAGTCACATTCATATTATACTGCGCTAAGACAAGAGACTGATGAGGCTGGTAATGAATGACTTACTTCAGCGGCTTTAGACTTTGTATTCTCCAACGTATCAACAAGTTCTACGTTATCCAGCATATTGCCCGTAGACGTTGCTAATTCTCTAAGCAAGGAGTCCTCTAATCCTGAGAGGAGACTCTTGTTAGCACTTGTCTCTATGATGAGACTCTCTCGTTGTTCTTCTAGATCTGATCGTTCCGAGCGAACCACAACGCTAAGCAGCTGGTCTTCTAAGCCCTAAGGAAGATAACTTATGATAATCTAAAAGAGTGAGACCAATTTACGTTCTTACATAAAAATATCTTGCTTTGCTTATCTATTTACTAATTGGATTTGGTAGCTGGAAATCTTTAATTACCTGTACAGTGACTGTATAGTTTATTACAACAGCTTTAGCATATGCAGCTGGGTTGAACTGCGGGTTGGCGAGTTTTGTAGTAAGGTACATTCGAAAGTGTGGATCGTAGTCCACCTCATTACTACCCAACATTACAAATGTCCGACCGCTTTCCACTGAAAGATAAAAAGTTTTAGATGCGTAATATAGCAGAAACATTTGTATTTAGCTAGAAATATTTTGATACCTTTAATATTTTTCTCCAAAACGTTATCAACTACTGGATCAATATACTCGTTAACATCTTGAAACAAAACCGGCATTCCATACTTAATCGCCATTTCCAAATGTCGCAGAAATTGCGGATCGTTAAATGAAAGTACCTAATAAAATATGAAATAAGAAGGTATATTGTATTCATAACTTATAGCGATAAAACTACTATGATCCTGATGGTCTTTCTATACATATAGATATGTGTTATTTTAGTACCTTGAGGTTGTTTTTAGCTTCTTTCTTTTTTATCCAATTGAGAGCTTGTGTCTGCGGGTCGATGCAAAGTGGAAATCGTGATGCCCTGACTGTGAGAATTCCGTTCTGTACTGACAACTCATCTGGAGGCAACCCCTCCGAGTTCCAGCTAAAACGAACATGTGAGGTTTGTTATTCCTCATGTGAGGAGCATGCAACAACTTAGAACTTGAGTTAAAAAACTTAATGTTCTCTTCTATATGAAATACAAACTGGTCTAACATACCCACTAATTTCAACTTCATTGGTCAAATTTTTTTCAACAGTATACGGTGTTGTAAGAGGGATGCCCTTTTCAAGAACATCTCCCATCCAATCCTCATACAACATTGTTTGTCGAAATGAGAACGAGAATGGACCAGTATAGCTCAGGAACGATGCTGACAACAAGCAGTTTCCGATCAGACGGGACTGTTCAACATACAACGCGGCCAAATCTACTGTCCAACGTTTCTGTTCACTTGACAAACCAGACATGAGTTTGTCTGCTGCTACTAATCTTCGCATCATAATATCTGTCTCTTCTTGCAACTCCTGTCTTCTTAACATGGCAGTTTCATATCTATTATTAAGCCCATCTAATGTTCGTTGTAAGCGGTCGATCTCTCGGTTAAGGGACGCTAAATAGTTGACTGCTTCGGTATATTCTTTTTCTAGAGCCTCTACCTTGTCCTTTTTGGGTTTTACTTCTTTGTATACTGCGCAGTAGCCTAATACAGCAGTAACGAATTTCAGCAGACCGTAACTACAATAAATAGAATATATTTTTAATATGTAAAATGAAGTTAAACTTTATGGGCTTAAAGTCAGCGCGTGCTAGACCTTTGTTATTTTATAAAAGCTGCAAGTTGCTTCAGGAAGGAACAATCAGCGACTATGAATGACTTTATTATCTGTTATCTTCCAAAGTCACGATGATCCAAACTTCATAGTCGCTGATCGTTCCTTCCTGTGTTGAAGACAAAAAGCAGATAAACTTTCAGCTTTTATAAAATAATGAAGGTTTGGCACGCGCTGGCTCTCTTTCCATTAATTAATTTCGGAATGCATTATTTACCCAGCTTTACTGATTTGTTGCATTGTTTCAAGTTTTTTGCTTTTTTTCATATGTGCCTTCACCGCCTTAACTTGTGCTTGTGTGATGAGGTCGCAATTCATTTCTTGCAAGTTCCTCAAAAAGTTTGGATCTGCCATCATTCCCTTAGCGCCTTTCCAACTAACATCTTTTATACCTCGAATTATCACCACGCATTCGCAGACAACCTAAAAATAATTTTAATAGCTTGTACATCATTTTTTGTGCTTCAATCATATTAAAGACTAGCGGACACCCTGTGTGTGCTACTACCCTAAAAAAAGAATGTGCCTAATGCATTGTTTTAATGGTCTAAAACCATCTTGGCATTATCGCCTTTCTAATGAAATCGGTTTGGGGCACATAGGAGGAGGTTTCAGAGTCTATAACGGACATAGGTAGAAACATTTTTTGTGTTTTATGTTTAGGTAGAATTATTAATGGTTTATCAAAACAAAGTATCGCATGGTCAAAAATCTTTTGATCACCTAATATTTTTTTCAGAACCGCTACAGCAAGTGATAATTAATATACCTATTCAAATTCAAATGATTTATTTGAAATAGATAATAAATTACGGAAACTTAAAACTAAAGCTACAAGGAAACTATATATAAACAATAGGACATTATGTGCTAGGCTAATGTACTCGACCCCTTTCTTGGCACCTACCTGAACAGCCTCAGGTGGGGTCGCAAAGGATCTAATTTCTGTGATGTCGTTCTTATCTAAGTCTGACAAAGCTAGTCTAGCAGCTTCAAGTGCTGGTAATGCTGCAGATAGAACTTCTTCGGCTTCCGACTTTTCCTCTGCTATAACTTTACTTTGTTCTGTTATTTCTACACTTTTAATTGCTGCGACATTCTGCTTGGCGACTGCTGCTTCCGTAGCTAAAATAATTTAACAAGATTATTATGAACTAGTTTATATTTTATGCTCGAGACTTCGTCCGCGTGGACTATATAAATTTCAAACTCCTATTTTACCCCCTTAGTGGTTGAATTTTCAAAAATCCTTTCTTGTTGTATGCCTACGGCATAATAGCTATCTGTATGCCATGTAGAAACCATACGGATGTGGGTTTAATAAAAACTACCACACCCCCTCCAAGTTGGCCCGCTTCCATCTTAGACTGCATAATCACTTACCACCTGGTGAGATTGCAGTCAAGGGCTAACTTTTATCTGAATAAAATAAAAAAAATCAGCCCGATCTGTCTCCTACTAGTTTGAGCTGTGCGTTGATAGACCAGTCAGTCACCTTTTCCTTTTATATATTTACAAAAAATGTTTTTGCTTTAATCTCTTTATTTGAATACCTGTTGAAATCTCATTGAGCAAAATTTCGCATTCCTTAGTTTGTTCCGCCACGATAACTTTCTGTACAGCTAACTTAGCATTTAGATCTTCTAATTGAACATTGGCTTCTTCAATCTTTGCAAGTCCACCAATCAGACGCTCGCACTAAAAAAATAAGAGTAAACGTAGCTAATGAGGAAGTTTCAGGGCAACGTTCCATAAAATGTTCATAGATTGACACGACCTAAAGCATATATCATATAGATATAGGTATTATTTTTGTTTTTAGTGGGTGCAGTAAACAGCGCAATCTATGAAAATTTTATGGGACGTTGCCCTGAAACTTCCTCATTATTCTACAAAGTGTACTTTGACTTTTCTCAGACTATATTTAGAACTAGCTGATGCCCGCGACTTCGTTCGCGTGGATTCAGTTTTTAAAATTCCCGTGGGTACTCTTTGATTTTCCAGGAAAAAAGTAGCCTATGTCACTCTCCAGCTCTTTAAATGTACCCATGTAAAAAATTACGTTGATCCGTTGCTCCGTTGCGACGTGATTGGAGGACAAAACCAACAAACCAATGGTAGTGATAAGAACGAGACATATAATGGCAGAGACTTTACTTAGGGTAAACATGAAACATAATTATGCTACAGATAAATCACTCGTTTCAAACTTCGTTTCTAATGCTAAGATCTTTGAATTTGCTCAGACTACTTAAAACTAAAACAATACTATGTCAGAGACTTTAGTTAAGGTGAAAACAAAACAGAATTATGTCAGAGACACGTTGACTTATATATTACTTCGTATGGACAGGGCTATTGAACAAACAAAATGGCACCGAATCAGTGGTACTTTAGCACCAATGCAACCTCAGTGACGTCTGGATTTCAAACGGGTCGTTCTAGTATCTAAGAGGTGGCGCTGATTTATTTGGTTCCAAAACCGTAAAAAAGTTTGTTCGCTTGACCATTATCTTGTCATTTATATCGATGCAGAGACAAATAAATCTGCCTCGTTTCAATTTTAGGAGTATAAATCTCAACCAAACAGTTTCACTCACCTGTGCTACAATAAAAGCATCTTTTTCGTTAAGCAATGAGATGTAGTTGGTAAGGAAGTCCATGTAGTGCTTGGGTGTGACGTAGTTGTTGCGGCGCAGACGAAGAAGGAATTCAGTTGAGTAATGCGCTACCGACATGTGAACATGCACGACATGCTCTACTATGATCGAACGGAACTCTTCAGGGATTTTTTGTACCTGTCAAATTTATTTCCGAACTTAGTCTAAACGCCAGGGTTAGCTGTTGTATAGAAGCTGGCGTTACTTTGCGGAAGTCAATGATATACAATGAACCAAAAGCTTAATTTGCTATAATCCGCTGAAACAGGTCGAATCTGTATGGTGCAACATGCAGCGTGCGAAATGCACCGCCCATCCTCCCACTGCTAAACATGCAGGAAAAAGCAGCCACCAGGCAATCAATACGCACCACCATCACGCAGCACCACACAAATCCCAAAACGTGCGTCGAGTGTGTTTTGGGATTTGTGTGGTGCTTCGACCTGTTTCATTGTATGCCAGGGTTAGCGTTCCGTTAGGTACGTTGTCGTATAGAATGCAAGACTGCATCATCAGCGATTCCAATCAAGTTCTAGCTTTTTAGTTGTCATTTGTTGGTTTTGGCTTAGTGTTCGTACAGACGAGCGGCACTTTGTCGACAGGGGCACAGTTCACGATGGCCACTTCACGCAGGATAGCCACTTTGTTGGCAAACTCTGTTAGTATTATTCCGATCGTTCTCTATAATATGGGTTTCTAATATTTACACCACCATTAGGCGCCACTTGGACGAGAGGTTCACCGGCCAGGAAGAGTTCTTATATTTTTACACCGCTATCAAAACACACACACAACACACAGACACAGACAAGGCTCTCTTGGCACTTGAGTGACATTGACAGGGGGCGCTGTTGGAGACCAAAGGCTTAGAATATTCAAACAAGAACAAAGGGGACACTTGACGGCAACGTTAGTTCCGATTTTCGCCACGCGCCATAATAGCCTTGTGTCACTGTATGTTAAATGGCTTTGATGATTACCTGGATCTGACGTTTCAGTAATGCCACCTCGTGTCCGCTATTTCTGAAAACCCTTATTAGGCAATCACAGAAGGTAAAACTACGTGTGTCTGCAAATTATTGAATAGTTTCGCGACAGTGGCTATATTCAGCTTTAGAGCTCGACTGACAGAATTAGTACTTACATCTGCAAGGAAAACATTAGCAACGGCGAGCAAGGCTTGCTTCGGCCAGGGAAACTGCCAGTCGATTGTCGTATTATTTACCAACCCAGGAAAACTGCGGCATCTATCATAAACGATATTGATTTGATCATATAAGTCTGAAGATTAGGTAGATGATTGTATTTTTGTGCAGTCAAGTGTGTGCCGGCTATCTATGTAAATATATCAAAGGAAAAGGGACTGACTGACTGATCTGTTAAACGCACAGCTACTATTGGATGGAACGAGCTGAAAGGCATGCAGATAAGTGCTAGTTTATAAATTAAAAAATAGATAGCTATTATGACGTAGACATCCACTAAGAAAGGATTTTTGAAAAATCCTTTCTGAAATGAAATTGAAGGGGTTTCAAATTTGTGTAGTCCAGGCGGCCGAAGTCGCGGAATAATAAGCTAGTAGAAAATAAAAGAGGCTCGATAGTTCCTGAAATCCGAAAGGTCGCCGCTTCAAACCCCACCCGTTGCACTATTGTCGTACCTACTACTAGCACAAGTGTTACGTTTAGTTGGAGGGGAAAGGGGAATACTAGTCATCATCATAAACGTGGCTGATATTCTTTAAAAAAACAAGAACAAACCTATTCCTCAATATGTCACCACTGGGTGACATGGATAACACGACATGCAGATTATCAGCACATTTGGTACAAAAGTAATGCCAGACTGCGTCCCTATAATGAACAGAAAATTGTAATTATAGGTACTAATATATTTAATTCATTTTAGGATAATTTTGGTCCCAAGGCGTTAAAGCGTCATTTGCCGTTTTATTAAGGATCTGCTTAACCCGCCATAGTCGATCGCCAGAACCTCGTCCGTTGTCTAGACTCTAGAGGAAGCACAACGGCAACCGAATAGTTGCCTTTGCAATTCTATGCGCGTTTGGACTGGTTCATAGAGCCTAAGGCTTAGACCCTTACTCAGACCCTTACTCCCCTTATAAAAATAGAAAGAAAAATTCGTTCTGACTAAAAATTTAGCGCCATATTGTATGAAATATTTGCTTGAGAATTCCGCAAAATTTTACCTTGACGCTTACTCAGCTTAGGCGGGAGGTTTATTAACAAGGTAGGTATATTGTTTTTACTTTCCAACGCCGTATCCAGCCTCTTGGCTCTCGTTTCGTACAGTGTTGATGATGGCATCCTTCTCGTCGTCTCCAAACAAGGCGGGTATCATGCCAATCATGAGAATATTGTTGATGAACTCCAGAAACCCTTCCTCTACGATCTGAGTTGAAATTAGAAAATAAAACACTTATTGAATCTAAGCATCTGACCTACTTACCTACTGACTGACAGAAATTTTAAAGTTCCGCTCAAATAGCTGGGACTGGAAACTTGAGATTTTGCAAGTAAATTCTCTCTCTCACCTAGAAATGATTTTCAGAAATACCAGCGGAGTGAAACCGGAACGGGTTAGCGATTATAATCACTAACTTGTTTGTTTATCCTTCAGTCATTGCAACGGGGCAACGGATTGACCAGATTTTTACATCGACATATTTGAAAATCTGGAGGTTACTTTTTATCCCGGAAAATCAAAGAGTTCTCACGGGTTTTTGTTGTTTCACTGTTTGTTTGTAGAGGGTATTCTCTGGAATGACTGAACCAATTTTGAAAATTCTTTCACCAGCAGAAAGCTACATTATTCCTGAATGACAAAGGCTATATTTTATCATTAAAAAATAGATTCCTACGAAAATTGTAATTAGCTACACGTAATAAGCTTACTCGGGGCGAGTTGCTAGTGAGAGATAAATTAATACCTGTGCAGCAGTGAACAGAAAGACGGTGGGCTTTCCATCGACACCGAGCTGATTATATAACTTTTTCATATCGTCCTTGAAGGTGTTCTCACTGTAGTTGCGCGTCACTGTTATTTCGAACACCTCATAACCTATGGTAAAGATAAATTAGTTGCATTTGTCGAATCTACAATGTTAAATGCTTTGTAGGCAAAATTTATGCCTAACTAACCCAAACTATGACTAACCAAAGGGGTAGGTATTGGTTTAATAAAACTAAAATAGCCCTACTAAGCCCGCTACCACCTTAGACTGCACATCACTTACCACCAGGTGAGATCGCAGTCAAGGGCTTACTTGTATCTGAATGATAAAAACTATGGCTAAACCCTTCGGTTAATGATCATGATATCACATAGGTAAAGTACACGATGTCTGCCTTATTTCTTAAGTTGGTTCCAACACTCACCAGCAGCAAAAGCAGCAAGGCGACAGACGTACTGCTTCCCAACGCCGATGATCATTGCATTGCCGCGGTCCATGGGTAAAATGCGGTGCGTCCCGCCGTCATCAAGTCCAGTCAAGAGTGATTAGGCATCTTAATGGCAAGCGCACTCCATCTTAGGCTGCATCATCACTTGCCACCAGGTCTGATTGCAGCCAACCGCTAGTCAATAAATTAAAAAAAAAAGTGTTCGTGGCAGTCTTCGAACAGCACCACCGACATTTTATTGTGATCAGAATCAGTGCCAATATCTGTCTTGTTTTAAGTTGGTTTCAACACTCACCAGCAGCAAAAGTAGCAAGGCGACAGACGGACTTCTTCCCCGAGCCACCAACCCCGATGATCATTGCATTGCCGCGGTCCATGCGCAAGATGCGGTGCGTGCGGGTCAGGTGTTCGAGGCAGTCTTCGAACAGCACCACCGACATTTTGCCACATCGCTCGTTGTATTCGTCCAGTATCTTTTCGATTTGAAATTAAGATTGTTATAGAGAAAAGTTTCCCTCAGGGAATTATGGCGCTGACATTGGTACATTCCTCTTTTTCCCCTGGTAGATTAAAGTGGAGTAAAAAGTGGAAACCAATTTTTATAGTTAAATCACCTTTAAAATTTTAGTACAACAAGTAGTTTTATTAAAACTGTTTTAAGCAAAGTGTTCTTAAATATTAGGATGTTCTTAAGTTTTATGGGTCTGTTTAAATTTTTATGTTCTTTTTTAAGGGTCTCTTAAATTTTAATGGTATTTTTTTTCAAGATTCTCTTAAATTTTAAGACGTAGCTGTGAGCTCGAAGGTTTTTGCTGGATCATCGATTTTTTACTTTTAGCTGTTCGCCTCCTAAGGGTTCACTGAAATCAGTGAAGCAAAGATGTGTTTAACCAAACAACCAGATTTATGAGAGATGACCTGAAAGATTATCGTGATTCAGACTGACGCGTCTTTTCTTTTATTTTTTTCTCTATTGTCAGCTTCTATGTGGCTAAAAGAAATCTTATAATCTATTCTAATTTAATTTCAAAGTTAAAGTAAAAATACCTCTTGGAACAGGAAATAAACCGCTTCATAGTCCAGCAAATCTTCGTAGTACCGTGTCTCTGCTTCGTCGAGAGAATTGCGATAGTCACCAAACAGAAGTGGATCACGAAGTACGTATTCCTCCAGCTATTATTGTGCAAAATGAGTTAGTTTAAACGCACAACAGACGGAAACGTTTAAGTGTGGAAACCAGCGGAGAGCGAAGAAAGAAAGCTAGTGTTATATCTAAACTCAATAGGTAAATAAAATGGTTTTTTTCATTTACTTTAGACTACAATCACACCTGATGGGAAGTGATGATGTGGCCTAAAATGGGATGATTTTTCTTAGAAGGTGCCCAATCACTCAATTTTTAAAGAAACGCGGATTATAATTGGCAGGAAACACTGATCTTGGAGATGAACAAACTCTAGCCATGCGAATAAGAAACGATGAGGCAAAGCGTTTTGCAGCAAGACACTCGAGGTGGTGGTCGGAGGGGAGGTAGGCGTGATGAAAACTCCCGTCCACATAGGAACGTTACGGTACGGTTCGGTTTTAGGGTCGTGATTGAGCCCGCGGCCCTACAACGCGTTGGCAATCATAGTACACACTCAGCAAAGCAACCCCTTCGATATGCTCAACTCGCTCACCACCAGCGTTTACAGCAAGACTTTAGTTGCCGCTATATTTTAAAGCATTTTACCGTTAATACTCGTTCTGCTTCCTCTTCGTGTTCTTCTGTTTCCTCCTCTTGTTCTTCAATAGTTGCTTGTTTAGCTGGTTTCGGTTCAGCCGTCATAAATTCTACAACACCATCAAATATTTCACGTTAAGACATTTAAAGGCTTAAAATATAAAAACTTCTTAAATATGAAGTGACTGATTTGATAAAATGCCAGAAACCAAAATGTATAAAATAATGTATTTTCATATTTAATTCATACCATCTTCTTCTTCTTCGACTTTTTCTTCTTCTTCAGGGATCACTATTTCTTCTAGAACTACTGGTTCTTCTTCGGGGAAGTATTTGACAACGTGTTCTTGTACGTGACCGCGCATCAGTTCATTGTCCTGTCACATTTGATTTAAATATAACTTCCTCACCTTTTTTTTAATTTATAGACTAGCGCTTGGCTGCAATCAGATCCTTTATATAATAGTTTTTGAATTATGTAGGTTGTCTGAATCGGTGCAATATTTTTTGCGTGATGCACATAATAATATCAACAAGTACCTAAACAGAACAGAATATGAAAAGGAGAGTACAGTACGCGGCAGAAAATAATGTACATCGACCTTTAGAAGGAGATAGCGGATTTGTAGAGCATTTGTCTCTGTCGTTGAGACCCACAAAACGTCATATAGGTATGAGTGACAGAGACAACGCTCTACAAAGCCGAAATGTCATTCTAAAGGCCGATTTACAAATACAAACCAACAAACAAACACACTTTTACATTAAATAATAGGGGTATTGAAAAGTATGGAAATTGTTTTACCGCCACACTGATAAGTCTATCGAAAATGACTCGCGTGAACTCATTCCTCCAGCAGCGGACCACACATCGCTTCTCGCTGAAGAAGTTTGGATGAGTGAGGCACATGCCCGCAGCTATCCGCGAGAGGTCTCGAAGGTTGAAGATGTAGTGGAATTTCGCAGGCGTTGGCGGCAGTTCTACGATGATAATCTGAAAAATATGGATGGTTCTTTACCCCTAATGCCGTCACAATATACAATACATCACATTAAGGTCTTGGACGACTGAGAATAATATTACTGTGATTTATTTTGGAATATATTTTTGTGACGTACCTACATATTTATAGTAACGTGATTTTCCAACGGAAAGGTTAAGTAGGTACATAAAAATATATTCACAGACGTTGAATAAGATTTCATTCTCCATTTTAAAATGAAAAATTATAATTTTTGCTTGAGTCGAGCACCTGCTTACCGCTTTTACGCAGCCTTTGTAGGCAAGTTTCTTTTGTTTCTTTACCGCTAACATTATGTATTTTTATTTTAATCTTCTAACGAGTCAAGAGAATACAAGAAAATTGCGCGCACTTCCTGATTGCATTACATTTTAACACTAGGCTAATGTTGCCGAATAATGTAAAGTAGGGAATAAATTTTAATTTTAAGTCAGAGTGCGCTCTATAGATCTCACCCTTAGGCCTCGTTTACGGAGACGCGGGGCGTCGCGCGTTGCGATGAACGACGCGGCCCGCACTGAATTTAAACATATGGCGTTGTATGAGTGCGTTTACGGAGAAGCAATTTTATACGCGTTTGTTTGAGATGGAGCATTTTTTGCGGCCGAGCCCGCGGATGGCATCGACGCGTCCCACGCGGCGTTCATCGTGGCGGCGCACGCGGCGGCAATTCTCGATGAAGCGATGCCCGCAGCGGAACCTTCTGCCAGTCTTCATTTGGAAATTGCATAACGCAGACGCGCCCGCCGCGTGCATCGCCACGGGCACAACGGCGGGCACCGCCTTCCCGCCTCGCATCTCTATGAACAACATCGTATATTGCCATATGTTTGTGATACGCGTGCGATGCTAAGTGCCGCTTCACGCGCCGCCTCACCGTAAACAAAAAAAAACGTACGACGCGCCGCGAGACGCCACGCCACACGCGACGCGCGACGCCCCGCGTCTCCGTAAACGAAGCCTAAGTCT
Organism: Maniola hyperantus; assembly: GCF_902806685.2. NCBI lineage: Eukaryota > Metazoa > Arthropoda > Insecta > Lepidoptera > Nymphalidae > Maniola > Maniola hyperantus. The sequence continues at coordinate 9,621,288 of NC_048555.1, forward strand.
TCAATGCTGCTCAATTTTTATGCACTCGTAGAGATATAATTTTCCAACTCACCTTATACAAGTCGAGGGTCATTTGTACAATTTTGTCGACGATCCCCTGTATTTCGTCGGGGAATATGGAGAAGTGTCCCTTTAGTATGGCAATGTAGATGTGGTTGAGGGTAGCTTCCGACGGGAATTGCAGATTGTACACGGAGAACATGGAAATGAACCGGGGATCCACCTGGAATAATAACATAAGCTCACCATCAGCTTTAAAAATAGCCTTATTCCGTTCCACTCTGAAACAGCCACCGTGTATATTTAGGGTGTATATTCGGAAATGTGTGATATATATACGTGATATTTATCTAACCCAGACTAAAAAAACCGGCCAAGTGTCAGGCTCGCACAACGAGGGTTCCGTACAACTGTCGTATTTTTTCGACATTTTGCACGATAATTGAAAAACTATGATGCATAAAAATAAATAAAAATCTGTTTTAGAATGTACAAGTGAAGACCTTTTATATGATATCCCACTTGATATAGTTATCTTACTTCGAAAATTAAAAAAAAAAAACTAATTATTAGTTCATGACCACAACTTTTTTTTTTGTGTAATGTAACCACAAGTTCACGGTTTTCAGATTTTTCCCTTAATGCCTTTAACGGGAGCCTTACTTTAACCACCAGAAACGCAAATGACCTTTTGGTCTGTAATGGTCGCAGATGTAGTAAAACGTTAATTTATAAATGCCGTTGTTCTTGCTTATGATGCGCAAATAGAATATTTTAGCATGCCTTTGTTCGCCGTAAGGTAAAATTACCGTGAGCCCAGGAAAAAGAAAAGTGCACATAGAAAGTCAACGCATAATAATTTCTAGCAGCGATGTTTCATGAATACCGCATTATGGCTCGTAACTTGTGTTGCATATAGGGTTGCCAACCGTACTCTAAAATAGAGTATTGTACTCTATATCATGTAGGCGTACTCTATAATCTATAAACACTAATAGATTATGCTATTTTTTTTTCACAATGTTTACTATAGGTACCTACCTACTAGTGCCAGTCATGTTATATTATGCAAATCAAATTATCATAACCAAAAAAGTCAACTATTTACTGTTAATTTGTTGGTATCCCTAATTTGCATGTTTCTGAACGCAGCCACTAGTCATTATAACAATGTCATATCACAAGTTGTTTTGAAAAGTGTTTTGAGGTTAGGTAAGGTACCTTAATGTGTATTGTCATCATCATCATGATCAACCCATCACCGGCTCACTACAGAGCGCGGGTCTCCTCTCAGAGTGAGAAGGGTTTTGGCCATAGTCTACCACACTGGCCATGTGCGGATTGGTAGACTTCACACACCTTTGAGAACATTATTGAGAACTCTCAGGCATGCAGGTTTCCTCACGATGTTTTCCTTCACCGTTAAAGCAAGTGATATTTAATTAATTAAAACGCACGTAATTCCGAAAAGTTAGAGGTGTGAACCCGGGATCGAACCCCGACCTGCGATTAGAAGGCGGACGTCCTAACCACTAGGCTATCACTGCTTCAATGTGTATTGTAATTTGTGGTATTAAATGTAATTTGTACCTACACATTTATCACGAAATACGAATTTTTCATTGTGTGGTACCTTTTTAAAAATATAAAATAAATGATACTCTTTTTTGGAAGTCCGTACTCTTTATTTACCTTCTTTAAAATTAGATACACTCTATTTCTTCTAATAAAAGTTGGCAACCCTAGTTTCATACCACAGCGAAAACTATACTATGCTATCTTTATAATGACTTTGTTTAAAAATATTGCAGCAGCACACTGACCTCTACTTATACAAGTAGGTATGCTGGGCTTTCGATTGACGACCTGTTTTTGAGGCAACTTCATTTTCGTCATTTTTTTGCCATTCTTTGTAAAGAGTAGGTATCCGCTAAGAAAGGATTTTTCGAATTTCCACCCCTAAGGGCGTTTCTGCATTTATCCATGAAAAAATACGAATCAAAAGAGTACGTATTTGTATGAAGATTCCATATTATAAATGTGAAAGTGTGTTTGTTTGTTGGTTTATTGGCATGTTGGTTTGTCCTTCAATCACGTCGCAAAAGAGCAACGGATCGACGTGATCTTTTGCATGGGTATAGTTAAAGACCTGGACATAGGCTACTATCCCGGGAAATCAAAGAGTTCCCACGGGATTTTTAAAAATCTATATCCACGCGTACGAAGTCGCGGGCATCCGCTGGTATAATATAATACTCACATCATTTCTTCCACCACCAGCCTTGCCCATAGCAGCAAGGAACCCTATGTCCTTCAAGTACTTCCAGTTGAGGTCCTTGCCTCTATCGTAGAAGCCTTTTCTTTCAAACAGCAGTTTCAGTAATGCAATCGGTTGCTGGGTGCCGTATGTGTCAACCTGATTGTGATAAGTCAGCGATCAATTACGTACTTTACACAACTGCCCAGAAAAGGAGTGTAGGTAATATTTTAGGGTGTATCTAAATATTTAAAAGGAATAGGTGACTGACTGTCTGACTGATCTATCAACGCACAGCTCAAGGTACTGGACGGATCGGGCTGAAATTAGGCATGCAGATAGCTATTATGTCGCCTACGTCACAATAGCTATCTGCATGCCAAATGCATGCATCCTTTAAGAAAGGATTTTTGAAAATTCAACCCCTAAGGGGGTGAAAGAGGGGGTTGAAATTTGTGTAGTCCACGTGGACGAAGTCGCGAGCATAAGTTAGTGTTAAGATAAAGATACCAAAGTAGGTGGTCAGACTAGTTAAAGGGATCCAGCAGGTGTGGATTTTATCCCATACCTAGTTAAAATGGCCACCAACAGAAGCCGGTGGAAACAGATAATCCATTCGAGTGAAGTTTGCCAGAACCACGATCTTCAGCAATGAAGGAACAACCGGAGAGAGAGAGAGAAGATAAAATGGCGCGTGAGAGGTCATTAATTACGCATGATACTTACTATAGGCATATTCATGTCATCTATGAACACAAGCATCTTCTTGCCAACGGGGGGCCCAAAGGTGTCCTTGGTCCGTTTCTCCACCACAGACTCCAGGTTGCGCTGGACGTCCATGGAGGAAGTTCGAGATGAAAAGTTCATCTGCTGAATTATCTAAAAAGGAAAGGAGAATTACACCTAATCTCATTCACAGAACCTTTGCTCAGTACGCGGCAGAAAGTAATGTACATCGACATTTAGAAGGAGATAGCAGATTCGTAGAGCGTTGTCCCTGTCATTGAGACCAGCAAAACGTCATATAGGTATGAGCGACAGAGACAACGCTTGGCTGCAATCAGACTTGGGTGGCAAGTGATGATGCAACCCAAGATGGAGCGCGCTTGCCTAGAAGATGCCTATATTCACTCTTGTCTTGAAGGTACCTACCCATATTATAATTGGAGGGGAAAACTCAGTGTTTCCTGTCAATTATAATCCGGATATCTTTAAAACAAGAGTCAATAAGCAAACGCGTCCCATCTTAGGCCACATCATCACTTCCCATCAGGTGTGATCGTGGTCAATCGTGTTCCTATAATGAATAATAAAAAAACATGAATATTGGCTAATTTTTGTCCCAGAAAATGGAAGTTCCCTTTTAATAAAAATCCAGGTGAATGAAAACGAATGAAAAAATGAACCACTAAGAAATATCTTCGTATGTATAATATTCAAAACGTAAACACGTGCGGAGTGCATTTTTAACCGACTTCCAAAAAGGAGATGGTTCTCAATTCGGCCCGTTTTTTGTACTAAAATTTTATCATCAAACATTTTCAATCGTCGAGTGTTCAATTATTGGTGTTGTTTAACACAACAAAAAATAAAATTATTAATATTGGAGGCGCCGGGTATCGATCCCGGTACCTCTCGCATGCTAAGCGAGCGCTCTACCATCTGAGCTACGCCCCCCGATACTATGTCAGTCCAAATAACGGTACGGATAATTTGTTCGTAGTGAAAGTCCATACAACCAGTTTCTGCTGTTCTAATTTCGCAATACCTCATTAATACAATTTAAAATATCAGTAAGTATTTTTGTGAAAATTATTGAAGTAAGCATATTATGTAAGTAGATAGTGCTTTTTAGTTTAGTAAGCAAAATATTTGAAAATTGTAATGTTTTAAAAATATTTTAACATTTTTGTAGTATTGCACGCCACAAAGTTGCAAACTGTTAGAACTATTAAAACTAAGTATAACAACCGAACATTTGTATACAGTTAATGTATAAAAAAATATTCTATTCTTATTAGAATAGATACATAATTGTTTGAAATAAACAAGGGTTATTATAACAAAGGCTTATTGACTAAGTGATTTAATTAGGTATGTGCATAGCATAAGCAACAGAAACGGTATCTTCTATTAATATTGCAAAATGTGAAAGTGTGTGTTTTTGTCTGTCCTCTGTTCTGCATACTGTCTGTCTCTCTGTCTATCTAGTATCTATTAGTCCTTGCTGCTAAACTACTGAACTAATCTTGATGGAATTTAGGGTAGAGATAGATTGAAGACATTTTGTTGTATCTATCCGTTAGTTACTACCTACCCATATTGAAAATGAGAAAGTGTGTTTGTTTGTTGGCTTGTCGTTCAATTACGCCGTAACGGAGCAACGGATCGACGTGTTTTTTTTTCATGGATAAAGATGAAGATCTGGAGAGTGACATAGACTTTTTATCCCGGAAAATCAAAAAGTACCCTGCACGGGATTTTTAAAGATTCTAAATTCACACGGATGAAGTCGCGAACACCAGCTAGTCATCACTATTCACTACCTACATTATAAACGCCAAAGTGTGCTTGTTTGTTGGTTTGTTGATCTGTTGGTTTGTCCTTCAATCACGTCGCAACGGAGCAACAGATCGACGTGATTTTGCATGGATATAGTTTAAGACCTGAAGAGTGACATAGGCTACTTTTCATCACGGAAAATCAAAAAAGTCGCGGGCATCTGGTAGTTTTAAATAAAGGTAGCTAAATAGAGAAAATTATTTAGTGATTATTGAGTGCATTGTAATTTCAATTTAAGAATCCTGTGTCTAACAGCTTTATTTAGAAAAAAATTCTTACGTATTTTTCCGGTGGTAGGCCACGCAAGTAGTTGTTGATGATTGCGGTCTTCGATGTACCAGTTTCACCGACCAGTAAGACTGGTCTTTCCACCTGAAAGTGTTGCAAGGTATGAGTACTTAGCTACAAAATGACGACGACGGACGGCAAATAATTGATCTAGCGTTCCGGTAGGATTAACCTATAGTCCGCGACAGGTTGAGATGGTTGATGAATCGTGGTATGGGGCGGGGCCCCCGTACACCCGCACGTCACCCTTTTTTTTTTTAACGCTGGGAAATGCTTTCACGCATCCCCCCCTCCTGGAAGCCAGCCAGCTAACCAGCCAGCCAACCAACTGGAGGGAAGGTATGTGGGACTCGCCGGCCGAGAAGCGACCGGAATACCCACTAAAACCCAGCGGCATTCCTGCACGTCGCCTGGCGACTGGGTCACGGGAACGCCGAAGCAAACCACCGCGACCCAGTCAGCGACATCCGCCGAGGCGGACCCTCCACCGGGGACCCCGCTCACGAGGTCCCCCACCACACGTCCGAGGCGCACTACCCGCACGTAACCCGCGCTAACCCGGCTATGTGGGGCTTTCCCTCCCCGATTGCCATCTCGACCTGTCGCGTACTATAATAAATAATAAAATAAATAATCATTTATTTGCAAGAACGTTGGTACAAAAAAGATGGAGGTAGGTATACAGTATAAAGAGCCCTTAACATTCGACTAAATTAATAGTGTGCACAATGCACATATTTTAAGAGATATAGATCTAAAATTGAGTTATTAAACATTATCAAATGGAACCAAAACAAATTATATAAACTTATTTGGCGTAAGAAAAAGAAAAAAAAACGTTTATGTTGTAAAAAATATTATCAGACGAGTCGCAGGGAGCCGCTGAATTCAGGCGGCGCAAGACCGTGGCGTGTGGACGTATATTTATGCCCATTTCAGGTAATTAATACATTCTGTGGCAGGGTGTATCTAGTAGGTACTTAAATACTTACACTTTCCATGATTTTGATAAGCCAAGTCATTTTCAGTGTGTCTACAGTAGGTACCAGGATCGCAGAGAACTTTGCCTCTCTGTCGTGGATGTATTCCGGTATTAGCCACTCCCATGCCTCCCAGGTCTTCGTGGTGAGTTCAAGACAGTAGTCGTATAGAGAAGGAAAGCCCATGGGGAAGTGTTCTGAGTGAAATAAAATTACATCGCATAGAGTACCTCCTTCCTTCTCTTTAAAAAGTCTGTTAAAGTTAAATAAAAAAATAAACTAAAATATATTTTTATTCAAATTAAACTTCTACAAGTATTTTAGAATCGTCAAATGCACCACTGCTTCGGAATGCCTTTCCGAATTGCCCTTTAATAAGTATTGGTTCAAAAAATGTAGCCCGCTTCCATCTTACACCATCACTTACCACCCGGTGAGATCATTGTCAAGGACTAACTTGTAACGGGATAAAAAATTGTTTCCGTATAGTGTGCGGACAAAGTCTAGCATTGAGTCGAGCAAGAGTTCAATCGATAATAGTGGTGGTGCCATAATTTTTTTAGATACCTATCACTAAATCTAGGCAGATAACTTGGCTAATATTATTACATATTATTACATATAATTACATATTAAATTACATATAAAATACAGATAAAAAACAAGTAATAATGCCTAGATATTGGCTAAAAGTCGGATTAAAGGACAAGAAAATGCTTTACCCACTATATTATATTTTCTTAAGGCCCTGCGGAAACGTATTTAGCAAACCAATAAGATTATTGATAGATGATATGAAAAAAATACTAGGTCATCCATCAATAATCTGATTGGCGGATTGATTGATTACTATAAGGGTGACCAATCAACACTGAGCTATGCTACGCTGTGCTGTGCTATAGTCTATCGCACCTCTTAGAATATAACGAAGATACAGTACGCGGCCGAAAGTGATGAACATCGGCCTTTAGAATGCCATTTCATTTTTGTAGACCGTTGTCTCTGTCACTCATACCCATATGCCGCTTTGTTGGTCTGAACGACTGAGACAGTGCTCTACAAATCTGCTGTCTCCTTCTAAAGATCGATGTTCATCACTTTTGGCCGCGTACTGTAGAAACAAACCCTACTGCGATGCGCTTTGTACGGTCGTGCTATGTTTAACATAGCAAGGATCGCGCGATATGTGCTGGCTCGCTCATCATCGCATTGCCCATCTCGCTCAGTCTTCCGTCTATCTCGCTTGCACTTGTGCGCATGCACGTCGCGCTGTCACAGTCGCACACAATGTTGTTTGTAGAAAAAACATAGCACTAGAAAGTTAGCTTAGCTGAGCACAACACAGCTTAATGTTGGTTGGTCACCCTAACAGCCCTTTCACACGGGCGTCCAGTTTTTTGCAGGATCCCGTTTGATGGCGAATGTGTTTATATGCTAGCAAGCATCCCGCATGCTGGATGCTCGTGTGAACGCTAGCATACAAACACATTCGCCATCAAACGGGATCCTGCAGAAAACGGGATCCTGCAAAAAACTGGACTGCCGTGTAAAAGGGGCATTGGGCTTACTTACTGGTGGTAGCCTTCTTTTCTGGTGTGTCCTCAACTAGCATCATAGGGCAGGCTTTCTTTATGTAGGTGTCGAAGTCGAATCTTCCGTCATCAATAATAGCGGCCCCGAGGCTGTTGTACATTGACTGAAATTTACATACAATCTAAGGATACCCTGACACTCCATACAAGTGAACCGATTTAATTACCTATCACTGCTACCAGTACACCGGCCTGTCCGCACACGTTATGCGCGTGTAGGTAACGATAGGACCTCCTTCGAGTAAAATTATATACCTATTCCTTAAATTGTAAGTACCTAGGGTTGTGGTCTGAGCAAAGCTTGTCATTGAGGAAGTTACTACAAGATAGGTTCCTATTGAAAGTCTATCGGTTGACGATATTGACTTATTGTAGTAGGTATATCACATCACTGGTTGACGATGATAAAATTAATGTTACTAAAAAAATTGAAAATTTATATTGAACATTTTCAGCACAAGTTTAACCGCTAATGCTCTTATATAAATTCTAGCGAAAACCCAGTGTTGCTACATTGCTAAAAAATGCCTAATGCGTTTTTATTGCACTAAAAACAACTCACATTATTGCCTTTCTAATTAAACGGGTTTGGGGCACATCGGTCTATAACGGACAACATTTTTGTGTTACATTGGTGGCATTTGCCTGGTGGGAGCATCATAAAAGTGAGCTAGTTCCACAATATTATTTTACAGTCAAAATCCATTTTAATATGTATCGGCGTTGCCGCTAGTGGATGAATCAAACTCTACGGTATACGCCCCGCAAATTGCTAATGCGCTTGGCCGCCATTTTAGTGACGTCAGCACTAGACTGAAGTTTCGAGCGGATGGAGCTGATGGTATATTTTTATTTCGGCCGGCGTCAAAATGACTTCATTTTGATGTTAATGAGACATGGTTCCAGCGCAATAGCAATTTGCGGGACTTACAGAACGTTCCGCGAATAATTTCCATAGAATTTGTTGCATCTGCATAAGTTGGCGCTTGCAGAAAATGGTTTTTGCCTCGGATCAAAGCTCTGAAACCTCTTCAAGAGATTTCCAACTTTTTATACTTAGTCACCTAAAAACACAGTTTGACTCCGTTAGCTCTAATTTAAATAAACGCAAATAAATTCATTTTGTATTCCATATTTTAAATTTAAATAATGGTCATTTAAATTTCCATCGCCTTCGCCCCCGCTTTGAATAAAAGATATTGGGGCGCCGTGTTTCCCACTTCATAATTTATTTTACTAATTTAATTGAAAATATATTTTTATGGGGTGACAAAGATTTTGAAAATTGCGATAATTTTTTTTTGCTGCTTTTCATCGTAGAAAAATTATTTCGAACCATGAAGTGGCCAGTTCATAACTAAGACAGTTGAAGTAGTACAGTAAGACATTTGAAGACCCCGAAGGACTTATCACAATCTATTTCAATTGTGGTATTTGCGGGAATGTCCCTGACAGTACGTGTCATCAACGTACTTTTGAATTATTAAATAAATAAATAAAGCCTTTATTGCTGAATTTACATTTAACAATTACATAATTTAAATCTCGCACTTTAGTTCCTTTCCGATCAGCGCGTCTTCTGACGCATAGGCCTCGTCCAGGTTTTTTTTATACCAGTACCAGTACCAGTCTGTTTTGTGCTTCTCTTGTCCATAGTGACCCCGCTGTCTGCTTTATATCGTCTACCCAGTACTTCCTTTGTCTACCCCTTTTCCGCTTTGAGCCATCCCTAACTTCTCATTCTGTTATAGCTTTGATCCACTTCTTTGACTTCTCTCGAAGCATGTGTCCAGTCCATCTCCATTTCAGTATTTTGGTTTGGATGACTACACCTTCGAATTTGGTGATTAGATCTTTGCATCTCTTCCTGGCCTTTCTGGTGAAGCCCATGCTTTTGCATGCTGCGTTCCATGCCATGTTAAATTATTAGTTACTTTTAAATTATTATTTTCAAGGTGAATTAATTGTCCATAATATTAATACCATAAATGTGAAAGTGTATTTGTCTAGCTTTCTGTTCAACTGTTTTTGCCAAAATTTGATACAGAGATAACTTGGATCCCAGGAAAGAATATGGGCTACTTTTAGTAGCAGAAAGAGTTTCCATAGAATTTTTGAATAATCTAAATACTCGCGGTTGCAATCGCTACCTACTTAGTACATGTTTTAAAAGGCCACGTACTTTTACTTGGTATGAATATAAAGTACTTACAAATTATTTGCTTTAATTTGTATCGGGGGCGTAGCTCAGATGGTAGAGCGCTCGCTTAGCATGCGAGAGGTACCGGGATCGATACCCGGCGCCTCCAAAAGTGATACACTTTTTAATTTTGATGACAGCCTGATTTATTGATTCAAAATTCAAATTTAATAGAAAAACCCTGAAATCTTAGCTCTAGTAAAACAAGATCAAGGCTATGTATAAAATTGAAAGCACCGATAAAGAACGTTAGGATTTTACATAAATGATACCTACACCACTTGCTACTTAAACTCGCACATTCCTACTTGTTTACTCCGATAAAACATTGTAGGTATCATCTACTTACTATTAAACACCTTGCTTTGAGCGCAAGTCAAAATAAAGGTTCGTACGCACCTAAGCGGCGCGGCGCGGCGCTTCAGCGAGCTGCACGTCGCGGCACAGAGCGTCAAAATATCATTTCTATCATTTTGTATGGCGCATATCGCACTAGAGCGGCGCTGCACAGCGCTTCACCGCGCGTTGCCGCGCGGCACGGCTGGAGAGAATATTTTGAAGCGCAGCGAAGCGACGCGCAGTGCAGTGACGCTAGTGCGACATACCCAGCGGCGCGGCGCGGCGCTTCGCGCTCCTACGCGAACGGGTATAAAAGTGACGCGCAAGTGACGCGAGGTGCCGCGTACTGAAGTTGTAGTGCGGTAGGCACCGTCGAGCGGCCTGAGGTGACGCGTTCTGCAGTCGGACTGAAGCGCCGCGCCGCGCCGCTCAGGTGCGTACGAACCTTAATGGTTGTTTTGTCAGCGGGTGATCCGAACAATAGTCATTGATTTTTTATGTAGTTTTAGCACACATTCATATTCATAAACTATATAATTAAATGAAATAGCTGCTTATTCTGTTTATCCACTCTAAAACAGGCACCCTAGGGTGTATACTCGGAAACGTACGTGTCTACAATTCCACCCTGAACTAACAATAATACCTATTGTGTATACAAATTCCGTTGACGGAGTGGGTAGATTGGACAAACTTTTCCGAGTATACACCCTAGGGTGGATAAACGGAAAAAGCGCCAAAATAACTCTTTTCCGGCTATAATACTATGCGCGTACTTACAACCATAAACACGCACTCTACAACGCTCCTGTCGATTGTTTCATTGCTGTCCTCCCTGTTTGGCAAAAGACCACTGATCATGTAGCACAACTGCACTACCTGAATGACAAAATGTTTGGGTTACTTACTATATGAATCAATACAAATAAGTTCACCAATATATAGAAAGAAGAAGAAAGAAAATGCATTTATTTGTTGTTGGTGTCACAGATAAAAACATACAAAATATGTAACATTTTCATCTGTGACACCACCCCAAATGGGTGTACAGCTCAGCATAATGTCTTGCATCATATTATGCGTTAACACACATAAGATTTTTTTTAAGAAGTGCATATTATGTTACACTAGCGTATTAGGAATAAGCCTGTAAAGCTAGATGTAAGTGTTGCTAAAAATAAAAAATAAAAATAAAGATGCAGGCGCTGATTTTCAGCTGTGACCCGGACACCCTAATGACACATTGATACCCTAATGGTTAAGACGTCGTCGGTCTATTCGGGGAGTCAGAGGTTCGATTCGGGGCCCTCTTCGGGGACTCCCCGAACTTTTGAATTGTCGAAGTTATAATGTGGGTTTTAAGAAATTAACTGCCACTTGCTTTAACGGTGAATGAAAACATCGTGAGGAAATGTGCATGACTGAGAGTTCTTCATAATGTTCTCAGAGACGTGTGTGAAGTTTTCCAATCCTCACTTGGCCAGCGCGTAGTGAACATGCCTAGCGTATCGTAGCCTTCTTATTCTGAGAGGAGACCCGTGTTCAGTGGCGGGCCGACAATGAGTTGATGATGATGATACTAAGAGTGTGTTAACCAAATTCAGCGGAGTCTGTGGCACAATGGTCTTCAATGGTGTCTGTTGCTGGAGCCCGAACATGCCGAACACGATGTAGTTGATAGCACCGGGCACGTAATGGTCGAACAAACCCGCTAGCTGCTCGCGTTCCTCCTCATTGTTGCGCCCCCGAATCCACCTGAATATTTTAAGTACCAGAACGATTAAAACTTCTTCGTCCTGAAGACTTACGGTTGAATTGAGTTGAGATGATTACCAAGTTAGCTTCCAAGTGCGGGAGGGGGACGGATGACTTAGTAGTACCGTCACCACTTCAGAACCTACCACAGAAGCCTTCTCAAATAGTCATAACATCTTCTCTTATGTATTAAAATGAAATTAAGCAGAAAGTTGAAACTTTGTATGGTGTTGTCGAGATTTGTAGTAAGATTTCTAATAGAATACCATCAACTTACCAATACCACGTAGTGTTAGTATTTCATACATACTTTTTGAATTTATTTAAAAACTAGCTGATGCCCGCGACTTGGTCCGGGTGGAATAAGGAATTAGGTTTTTAAAAATCCCGTGGGAAGTCTTTGATTTTCCGGGACAAACAGTAGTCTATGTCACTCTCCAGGTCTTTGACTATACCCATGCAAAAAATCTCGTCAATCCGTAGCTCGGTTGCGACGTGATTGAAGGACAAACTATCAACGAACCAACAAACCAATAAACCAACAAACAAACACACTTTCGCATTTTTAATAAAGGTACTAATATTTTATCTACTATTTGAGAGTAGGTATCACAGGATTAGTCCGCTGGATCGTGCTAAGTATCTAAGAAAGAAGTTACCTATCCCAGTACGGCTGATAACCAAGATTTTTCGGGTCCACGAAGACCATGCCCGCTCTCGACACAGTAGCCGGTGAGGCATAGTTGAGGTCTCCAACCTCGAACAACAAGGCGCAGTATGGCGCCAAGCGGATCCGCTCTCCATTCGCCAGGGTCAGCAGTTTGTTGTCATCCATCACGGAGTTCATGTTTTCGATCCACAGGGCGTCCACGTCACCGTCGAACAAGGAGTACCGACGCTCATCGTTCTCTACGGGTCTTAAATTTTATTGCTGCTTCATCTTAAAGCTGTTAAGACTAAGTTTTCGGAGTAAAAAAGTAGCCTACACCCGTCTCTAGAGTACAAGCTACCTCTCTACCTTTAACCAAAACTGGCTAAGCGGATGGGCCGTGAAAAGGTAGCAGGCAGGCAGAGATACTTTCGCACATAAGTAATAATGGAAGTATGGGTTAGTAATGATTAAGTGCTTTTCGATGAAGGAAAATACCCCGATTTCATTCCTCACGATGTTTGCCTTCACGTCTCGAACAAAATCCAGGGATATATGCGTAATCTCTCACAATATCAGAGTAGCGTGATGCAACGTAGCTGATTTATTTGCTTACCGCCAAAAAATTGGTAGCAAAAAATATTTCAAATATTGTCAACAAAAAGGTTGACTATATCTGAAATATTCAACCTATTCAGATATAGTCAACCTTTGTCAATGCCGACTTAACAAATATTTGAAATATTTGTCTGATGCCCGCGACTTCGTACGCGTGGGTGCGAAAAATCCTGTGGGAACTCTTTGATTTTTCGGGATAAAAATTAGCCTATGTCACTCTCCAGGTCTTTATCTATATCACTGATGAGTGAACAATACTCTAATCTGTGATCTATACCCATGCAAAAAATCACGTCAATCAGTTGCACCGTTGCAACGTGATTGAAGGACAAACCAACCTATTTTACCTGTTCATTTCCCGGAATATTTTGGAATAAAGTCCGTCGGTCCAATCTCGAGTAACAGGATCAAGTATGCCATACAACTCTATCACCGAACATGCCTGGAATATTATACCCCACTTTACCTGGCTGGCTTTTGTCTGCGAGCTGTACGCTTAGTATAAGATCTTACGTCTCACCAACGTTGCTAGAATTCGTGAGTCGAAACACAAAAACGTCAAAGTGAGATGGACCTAAAGAGTCTTGAATTGAAGTCAAAAGTTCAATACCACTGACTTTAATTTCGCAACGTTTCCGCTTGGAGCGCTGGGCAGAGCTAAGTGAAGACAAACTTGAGCTTTAAAACAAGGCTAGTTAAGATCCAGTTTACTATAACGCTGAAGTGTTTTAACACTCGAATACTATCAAGGTTGGCGAGGCATAAACTCTCGTACTAAGCACACTGTACTTGTTCGTTTCACACTTTAGTTAAATTTTATTACGTATTTATTATAAAAGCTTTTATTTCAGTTTTACTACCAGGTACACGGGAAACGAAAAACTTTTGCATTACCAAACTATAGTTTTTCCTCGTTTTAGGACCTATCACAGCTTTTTAATGGAATTTGACTATTGTAGTGTTGCTTTCTGTTTGTAAGTAAATAGCTTATTCACGTGCTTTTTAATGGAATTTAAAAATGTAATATATATTATAATATCACTTGCGTTAACGGTGAAGGAAAAGATCGTGAGGAAACCTGCATGCCTGAGAGTGCTCCATAATGTTCTCAAAGGTGGTGAAGCCTGCTCATCCGGGCTTGGCCAGCATGACTTAAACCTTTCTTATTCTGAGAGAGGAGACCCTTGCTCAATAGTGAGCTGGCGATGGGCACACTGATCCGTGTAGTCCAATTGTCCCCGTAAGCTGTGTCCCCGTTAAAGGGGACAGCGGTAATTGAATAAAATTATTCAAAACTCATCCCGTTGTCCCCGTTCTTTATTCACGTTCAACGGGGACTGTGGTGAATAAAATCGTTAAAAATACTTCCCGTTGTCCCCGTACTCTAGCCCCGTTGATATAAAAATTGGTTCAGCGCTTTCTGAGCCTAGCGCTTTCAAATACACGAAACACGGTAGACTCACTTTACTGAAACTGTAGTGAAATTGGTTTCATCTTTCATCGGTAATTGAATAAAATCGTTGAAAATACTTCCCATTGTCTCCGTACTCTGACCCCGTTGATACAAAAATTGGTTCAGCGCTTTTTAAGCCTAGCGCTTTCAAATACCTACCTATACGCTACACGGTAGACTTACTTTACTGAAACTGTAATGAAACTGGTTTCATCTATCATACCTTAGGGTTCAAGATAGTAAGCTTAGTTCGAAGCCCAAGATTAGTCTGTGCCTTCACCAGGGTCTTAATGATAACCGTCTTCCCACCGCCTGTAGGTCCCACCAGCATGGTGCAATGTCTTGTCATCATTGTCTCGTACAACTGTACTATTTTATCCACCTTAGAATCAGAGATATCCACATTATAATCTAGAAAGACTACATCATTTCAATGTGGATCAAATAGCAACATCTTGGACGTAGATTAAATTTTTTCACCGAGGTCAATAAATACAAAACTAACGAAGGTCTGGCATGCGCTGGCTCTCTCTTTATAATAGACTAGCTTATGCTCGCGACTTCGTCCGCGTGGACTACACAAATTTCAAACCCCTATTTCACTCCCTTAGGGGTTGAATTTTCAAAAACCCTTTCTTAGCGGATGCCTACGTCATAATAGCTATCTGCATGCAAAATTTCAGCCCGATCCGTCCAGTAGTTTGAGCTGTGCGTTGATAGATCAGTCAGTCAGTCAGTCAGTCAGTCACCTTTTCCTTTTATATATTTAGATAATCAAAAAGCACAAATAAAATGCAGCCAATAAGAATCGAATCCAATACCTGATGAGCAAGCACAATATATCCATCCTTTTCCAACACGTCAATGACTTCCGCATTAAAATCTGGATACCCAACACGCGGGCACTCCAGTCCCGGGAAGAGATCCTTAATGAGACCCAGAAATAGTGGTACATCGTCAAATACAAACTTTGGGTGGTTCATGTCCCTGTGAGAAAGAGGATGATTGCAAAATTATAACACTTTACTGACGAATATTATATTCATAAAAATAATAACCGGCTAAGTTTGATTTAGGCTTTTTTTTAGATCTGCGGGGTGATTGGCTAACTGAGTTTCTAACTCTGGATGATAGCTACCCAGCTCATTGGACATTTATTTTCAATCCATTGAAGGTTTTCGTCGAAAAATTATTTTGACATCACTCAGTAAAGCAGCAATGTAGAACCAACCAATGTGACATGAGCTCGGTGGCTATCAACCAGCGTTCGAGACTGAGTTAGCGAATCATTCCGCACGATCGCCCCACACAGTCTGCAGACTGCAGCCCCCGCGCTTACCCAGTGCGGGCGAGCGCGGGTGACGTGCGGATATGCGGGGCGTCCCCCCGCTTCATACCCCGATTGCCATCTCAACCTCAACGGACTATACCTACGAACAGCGAAGTGATCCAATAAGGGTTTCTTTCTTTTGTGTTTTGAGGCACGAAACTTTTGAAAAACAACGCTGTATGTTTTTGTATAAGTAAGTGTAAGGCATACAGCATGTTTTATGCTGAGTTGGGACCTATTTTTTCGGGTTGTACCACACATGACACAGTTTATTCCGGCGCTTCTTCTGCTTGAGGTCTTTTGACTTAAATCCTCGAGTATTAGAGGCGCCGCCGCGCCGGTATAACCTAATGTGTGGCACAGCTTTAAAAAAAAAGCCTTTTCTTTCTTTCTTTTTTCTCTTTTTTCTTTATCCTCGGGTAGCGGTTTTGGGGTGGATAAACGGAATACTCCCAATATACGGTATTTGACAACTAGTCAAATCAGTAACTTTTTATCAAACGTCAAAACGCGCACTTAGTATGCGATATTCTATGAAATACTGGAATGTGACGGCACATTATAATGACGTACTTGTTTAGTTTAATCGATAATTTAAAATGGTTATTACACTTGAAACTAACAAAGGACGTGGATATTACCTACGTATCTTGGAAGACCTTCTATTTAATAATCACTGAAAAATAATTTATTTTTGATGTAGTCATACTCAATTACCTTAAGGCTCTCATTAGCACCATAATTTCGCTTAAGCCAGGAGAGTTACTCCTTAGCTTTCCTGCCATTCTCAGCACAGCTGTTAAAGCACGCAGCCCCCAGTCGTAATGAGACTGTTTCGACAGTTGTTCACGAGCCACTTTGTATAGAACTGTCATTTTCTTGGCTAAAACCTAAAATATATTATAATTTATTTGGATATTACTTATGAAGAAATAAGTTAACAAGACAAAAAAAAACAGGAAAAGCAAGCAATACACCAGCAACAAACAACACCACACCTACATGTGTCCAGATCCGATCAGACTACAATGACACGATTTATGACAGTGTGTTGAGTGTGTTTCACAAGATTTCTGTGGTGTTGGTTGGTGGATGTTGGTTGTGTATTTCTTGCTTTTTCTGCATATCGCATGCTGCACATTGTATTGTAATACAGACAGCTAATTAATCTTGTGGTTCCTTATAAGTATATCATGGGACTTCCGCAAATAAATGCAACAAAAAATTTTTTTTTATGATTAAAAAATTAATAGTATAAGAATAATTTTAGGTGGTAACTTGTCAAGAAATGCTGCCAGAAGCAGGAAAAGAGTCGTTTTAATTCAAGTTTGTTTTCATGGCAAACAAAGGGTACAATTTACTGCCAATGACGCGTGGAATGGCAAAGATGGTACGCTTGAGCATGGTCGTTGATAGCTGAGAATTTTGTGAGTCTTTGGAGTGAAAATAACTATAAATATTACCTTAGCTGTTAGAAATCCATCAGAAAACAGAGATATCTGACAGATCATTTCCAAGTCCGGAAGGATGCAGACGACGGGACGAAACAGTGCCTTGACGGATTCGGGCAGTTCCGTCCGACCGGCGTACCCAGGGTTCATAGTTATGAAGATGCCCACCTTACTGTCCATGGCGATCTCTTGACCTTCAAACTAACGAAAAATAATACTTTAATAATTTCTAATCCCAATAGGGACATGGTGATGTGTCTATCTAAGGTTCAGATAGTTCATCATGTTCATCATTATCAACCGATAGACACTGCTGGACATACGAGTAAGTGTTGGAACTGTTCACAATGTCATTCAAAACAATTTAAACCGTTTTTGAGCTATAGCTATTTGTCTCTTTACTTATTGAATGACCCTCGTAGGTCTATTGCAGAGACTTCCACGTCATGTTACGGTCTTGTGGGCGCCTGAACCAGTGGCTCCCTGCGATTCGTTTGATGTTGTCTGTCATCGCCATTCTAGCACCTTGAGACCTCCAACGTCTATTAGTTTTTAGAACTATGTGCCCTGCCTATTGCTATTTCAGCTTCGCAACTCGTTGAGGGACACATAGTAAATTCAATTTTCAAAGAGCGCCATGGAATTGTGTTGGCACATAGCATTTCAAGTTGCTGTTCAAAACTATATTAATATTTATCGACAAGTTGTGCATAGTGAGATCTTCTTGTGTCATCTCAATGGTTAAGTTGGAATTGAAAATTTTATACATAGGTCTGTGAGAATGGGTTTAGGAGAGAAAATCAATAATATTGAGTTTTAAAACATCTTACGGTAAACCGCTTCAATTTCATTAGCAGCGCACTTCGTATACATTGCAATTGACTCGAGATGACTGATAGAACAGATATATCGATCCGGTTGAACTCGTCGAAACACCCCCACGCTCCGCACTGACACAAGCCTGCTAGAATCTGGCCAACAGCTCTGAAGTCCATGCCTTCACCACAATTCGTTACGACACATAGTAAACCTAAGGCTTTTGCTAGGTCTTTTGTTGTTTCCGTCTTGCCAGTACCAGCAGGACCTGAAAATTTATCAAGAATAATTATACGAATCTGTAAAAAATCTCAATGCCTAATTCTCACACCGGAATATTTGTGTTAACTTTACAGTCGCAACGCGATTGGTTGCCTCAGAGTTAGAATTAAGTATTCATTGTGGCTAATTCCGTTGTTCACAAACTCTAAACTAAACTAAACTAAAATGACACGTCTAAATCTATTGCTATCCCTTTCATAATGTTGCTTGCGGAAAAGGATAGCACTAGATTTAGACCTGTTAATTAAGTTTAGTTTAGAGATTGTGTACCAGAGAATCGGCCCCATTTTCTGTGTGAAATTGGACAAATTCTGGTGATAGAATGAAAAAATATAATGAAAATGAAATAGTAACTTATCAGTACCTGCAGGAGCTGCCCCAAGTTGCATCGTAAGAGCCTGTGTAATGGTGAGGTATATGCGATCAGTTAGTGGTGTGATCACTAGACGACCGTTTAGACCCATGTACTCGTATCCATATTCAAACAATCCTGCAAATGGAAGATGCAAATGATTTTGGTTTTTAAATGAGTAGGGAGTCTTGGACGAAATGATAACTAGTCTCTTTATAACAAATCTACAAGGACAAATTGGCCACTGGGTACCAATATGTTAATTATAATACACAATAATTTACCCCTATTGGAAGGGCAATGCCGAAATCATTGACTCACGACTTTGGTCTTCAAGCGCTAAGGAATTTTGGACGAGAAAATATCTTGAAGTTTCCCGAACGCTGCCCAGCTGAATTGGGTTCGGCGGCTTACGTCTTTCGCGAAATTGGATCTATCTATAATATGCAACAGGTTGAAATGGCAATTGGCAAGGGAACGACCCGCACACCCACACGGTGTCCCCCCCGCCTCATACCTCGATTACCATTCAACCTGTCGCGGACTATAGTTAATTCAATTCAAACCTCACCCGTTGCACTATTAATTGTCGTACCTACTCCTAGCACAAGCTTTACGCTTTTTTAGAGGGGAAAGGAGAATATTAGTCATGATTAACATGGCTAATGTTCTTTCTTTTAAAGGAATATTGAATTGTGATTTATACCTGTACACTGTTTTAACCAAAGGTTGTCATCTTCCTTCTGCCAATAAAATCGAAGTTGACTCTCCCATTCAAACTCGGTGGCTTCGGTGACGTTGTCGCGGACGAAGCCTTCTATAATATCTCGTGCGTGGACATCTATGGTTGTGATCGTTCGGAACTTAAGACGATCGTTGGAACTTAAATCTAAAAACATTACCGAGACGAAATATAATTAATTTGCCTCCTCGTTTCTCTCGTTTCTCCTCAGTTTTTCCCTCCAATTTTATTATGGCTGTCTTCAAGACGTAAAGAGTGAATAGGCATCTTCTAGGCAAGCGCGCTTCATCTTAGGCTGCATCATCACTTGCCAGCAGATCTGATTGCAACCAACAATAAATTAAAAATATATATTTAAAACTCAAAACTCTAATCATTTATTCAAAATAGGTAAGATTTACACTTTTTGATGGTGATTTTCATAGTGGTGATACTTAATTGCGTAGACTTAAAACTAAAGCTTAGAGGTTTCCAAATGCACCCAGGTCTGATAAAAGCCCACAACAAACTCAAATCACATCTAAATATATACAAGGTGACTGTCTGACTGACTGATCTATCAACGCACAGCTCAAACTACTGGACGGATCGAGCTGAAATTTGGCATGCAGATAGCTATTATGACGTAGACATCCGCTAAGAAAGGATTTTGGAACATTCAACACCTGGGGTAATATAGGGGTTCGGAATTTGTGTAGTCCACACGGACAAAGTCGTTATATAAGTTCTTGTGTTACCTTGTCTAACTTTAACCACAAGTCCATCCAACTGCTCATTCTGCTGCTGCAAATGCTCCTTCATCGCTCGTTTGTTGCCACTCCTGATCCGTACGAAGGTCTCCTCCGTCTCCGCGGTCCACCAAACACCGTTAGCAGCAAGACAAACCATCCCTTGGTACTCCATTATCCAGTCCGTTCTAAAAGGATAGGGACATTATAAAAAATCGGTCAAATGCGAGTCGGACTCGCTCGCGTAGGGTTCCGTACCATCATACAAGAAATAATCCATACTAATACTATAAATGCGAAAGTGTGTTTGTCTGTCTGTTTGTCTGTCTGTCTGTCTGTCTATCTGTCTGCTAGCCATTCACGGCCCATCCGTTCAACTGATTATGACGGGTACAGAGATAGCTTGCTTCCCGGGGAAGGACATAGGCTTCTTTTTATCCCGGAAAATCAAAGAGTTCCCACGGGATTTTCGAAAACTTAGCGCGGACGAAGTCGCGGGCATCATCTAGTACTTTATATTTTTTTTAATTCTCCTGGCGGCCATTTTGAAATTTGTATTGTTTGTTGTTATAGCGGCAACATAAATACACATTCTGTGAAACTTTTTTTTGCAAATTTCAATTCTCGGCCTATTACGGTTCACAACGCCCGCTTACAGACTGACGAACGAAAGAACGGACAGCGGAGGCTTAGTAATAGGGTCACATTGGCACCTGACTTGACATCGACTTCATCTGCGTGGATTTAAGTTTTTAAAAATCCCGCGGGAACGCTTTGATTTTACGCGACAAAAATTGGCCAATTGACCATTTCTGGAATGCAAGCTATCTCTGAACCTTTCGTTAAAATCCGTTGAACGGATGGGTTTTTCATAATCCCGTGGGAACTTTTTCCTTTTCCGGGATAAAAGTAGCCTATGTTCTTCCCCGAGATGTACCTCAGCTAAATATAATTGATTAAAATCGTCATGTTCGTCAAAAAAAGCTATAAGAGGCCCTTGTTTTGTTCTAAGTTAGGTTACCTGGGAGTTCTCCAATTCTTGCCATAATAGAAGATGGCTGATTTGGTGATAAATTTGTTAGTGTTCCGCATTTCACTAAGAACTAAATTCATCCAGTCTTCTACCCTTCCTTCTGTGTATACTACGTTGCGAAAATCCATTATCTGCATTTGTAAGTTTCAGAATGTTATACCTACTAATAATAACATTAATAATTTGTGGTGGTGCTGGAACCAGTGGCAGATGCATCCGACTATTCGAAAGTACTTGTAAAAGTTTATTCGAATAAAAAAGATTTTTATTTATTTATTATTTAATTGGGATGATGCCTATGTCAAAAAAAATATTTCTCACGGCGGTTACGCACTCATCCGATCCGAGTCCGTGAAAATATGTTAATTTTTGTTTTGTATGGTAGCTTATGATATAATATGTCGTAGATAATCGCTGGTATTCTCACGGATGACGGATGGAACTCGGATGACGGAAGTGCAGTGCGAAATCGCCGGTAGGAATCATTAAATTGAGGGTCTTCCAGAATTCGTAAAATCCACGTCCGCTGTAAGTTTTATTATTGCTAAACATTTTAAATTATCGATCTAACTACAAAAGTCAGCCTCAGAAGGAAGAGCCTCAATAGCTCAACGGGTAAAGGGGAGTGGACTGAAAACCGAATGGTCGAGCGACGGTTCAAACCCCGCCCGTTGCACTATTGTCGTACCTACTCCTAGCACAAGCGTCAGCGCTTAGTTGGAGAGGAAAGGGGAATATTAGTCATTTAACATGGCTAATATTCTTTAAGCAATGTACATATCGACCTTTAGAAGGAGATAGCAGATTTGTTCGTTGAGACCGACAAAACGTCATCTAGATATGTGTGTGTGTACAGTGTATCTCAGTACAAAAAATACGGGATTTTAAATATTTTATTTTCGCTTTATGTTGTATTTTATCAGTATTCATCAATATATCATCTGTCTTCGTTTTTGCTAGCCTTCTTATAACATTCTGTATATTAAAAGTTAAACCTCCTTACCTCTCCTTCTGCGGATATCATTTTCGCTGCAACAGGGCGATTCGTATGATCCACGTACAAGTCTAGAGCTCGAATATTGTCGAACATCTGGAAATTGTAATGATAAATAACAAACAAACTAAATAATAATAATAATAATTAACAAACTAAATAAAACATTTTTTTTTGGTATTCCGTATTGACGGACGGGTAATCCAAACTAATATTCTAAATAAGAAAGACTGTAACCTTTTCACAGCCTATCCGCTCAATCAATTTTGCCAAAATTTAGTAGGTATGTACAGAGATAGCTTGCATCCTGAAGACGATCCTGCTCTGCCAAGGGTCACTAGTAGTATATAAGTAGTATATAAGTGCTTCCCTGTTTATTTTCACTCTCTTTTTCTTGTAAATGTTGTTGGTACAAAAAATAAAAAATAAATAGGTACAGGACGGACACTTTTTATCCCAGAAAATCAAATAGTCTTCACGAGATTTTTTTAAAACCTTTATCCACGCGGGCAAAATATTTTGTGAAAAGTATGAACAGAGATGTTTGCAATTGTTTCAATTACTTCACAATAGCAATAATACTATCGTCCAGAGACACGGTAAACGCACCCCATCTTAGGCTGCATCATCACATCACACCACCAGGTCTGATTGTAGCCAAGCGCTTGTCTATAAATTAAAAAAAAACTTTGTTTTATAAGTCTAAATATTTATTTGGTCTGTTTTATTTATACATCTTAAAATGGTTCCAACCTTGATCATGTGCTCCTGTACGCAACTACATTCACTGCTACCAAGTATCGACAATAGTTCATCTGTTGAGATGAAGAAAAACCTCGGGAAAATTCGTCTCTTTGAATCTAAATAATCATTGAGTGACTTTTGGCACCTAAAACAACAATCAATTTTTTTAATGTACTTAGGTACGATACGTTTTTATAATATTTTTATCCTTACAATTTATTTGTTCTTTTCTACAATTTATTTGTAATATTATAAATAATAATAAATGTGTATATACAAATAATATAAAAAAAAAGAAAAAAAAAATTTAGAGGTAGGCTTATTGATTTATTATTATTTTTTATTAAATTATTTAATAATAATATGCAACATTTACTTTACAAAAGTTCAGCCTTTAACGGGGAGTAGCCGAAGCCAATTTGCTGAGCTGAGCGGACATGATTAGAGTAAATAAATTAAGAAAACGATTTATTTATTTATTACAATTTATTTACAATAGTAGCTATGGGCCTACCCTTTTACTGACGGTCAGTAGTTCCTGATAGAGAGAGAGCCAGCGAGTGCCGGACCTTCGTTATTACACCTTTGTTACCTGTTATCTCCCAAAGCCACCATGATCCAAACTTCATAGTCACAGAGCGTTCCTCGTTCCTCGTTGGAAATAATACGCAGATAAACTTTCAGCTTTTATAAAAAAAAAATGGCACTCGCTGATTCTTAGTCCATGAGGTAGATGTGGGATGCGAAAGGGTTGATAACGACTTAACTGTTTCGTCAACCGTCATTTCTCAAGCAGCTACTCAGGAAAAGTCTCACTTAAACGGGGTATACAGCTCTATAGTTGAGAATAAAGAGGAATAATTTTGGATTAGTACAAGCATAACTTACTTCTGGAGGCCCAAACCCAAATTAACGAATTCTTCTAATCTACCGCTTATTGTGCAGCAATCAACTACAATAAGCCGTTTTGCAGTGTCCAACATTATCTAGAAGAATAACAAAAGGATTAAATAGAAGGTATCCACAACATTGTTCCTCCTACAACGTTCTCAACGTGTTCAACCATAGAACAGCGAGGAAACGTAAACATTTGGCATCCTTAATAATGTGGTCAATCTCCAACTCTACAAATCTCCATCTCTAAATCTACTCGTAGGTATATGGTTATTTTTAAAAATTGATTTGAAGTGTCAAAAATGTTATAAAATTATTAATTTATCCAATGAAGGTAGTTTAATAAAATCGATATTTTCACTCATTCGATGTCTGTAGTCGTTCAACTGGAGTGAATTTATATAAATACGGGTGTTTTTAAAGTTTTTTATTTCACTCTCCTTCCGAGATCCGAATGGGATTATTGAATATTTTTGGTGTTTTGATCGTGGAACCGGATAATTGTATGTTGCGATAGCTATCGCGCTCTGATTAATTAACTTATTTTGCCATTAGTATTTTCTACTCTCGGATAACCTCTACGCGTTGAACTTGTGTTCTTCGCGCAGGTTTCATAATACCTGCTTTTCTGAGTGACCCTTATAGTACGAAAAGCTCAACGTTTCCGATACGAACCGCTATGGTGTGGAATATCCTTCCGGCGTCCATATTTCCTGCCACATAAAACGTAAATACCTTCAAGGTAAGAGTGAATAAGCAACTTCTAGGCAACTACGCACTACCCTAGATTTAATCTTTGCTTATTCTTGTAAGCCTATCTCGCTGTAAAAACCATAGATACCTTTCTAAATGACTTATCAATATCATCAAATTTCTTAGCCTCTTCAGGCAACTGAGTACGAATGTCGCCTCCAACGAATATCCCTTCAAGATAAAGCCATTTCCTCTGCGTTGCCAGCCATTCCTCGATCACCTCCGATATAAGGGAAAGACGTCGCTCCCAAGTTTGCACTACAGTCAGGAATGGCCCAATGAATCTGAAATTGAATCACTTTAAGAGCGATCACGCACTCATCTAGTACGAATTAAAGGTGTATGGCAGTTTTTATTAAACATATACCCCTCGCATCGTACCGGAACGCAAAATCGCTTGGTGGCATGGCTTAGCTGGTAGGGTGGTAACTAGCCTCGGCCGAAGTCTCCTACCATACCAGACCAGCGAAAATTTAGAAATTATAAAATTCCAAATTTTTCCTGCCAGGAATCGAACCCGGGACCTTCCCACTAATAAGACCACACTGCGGCAGGGAGGTTTTCAAAATCGCTTTGACTGCAAGAGAGTGTTGCTGAGTGTTGATAGCTCTTGTCGCAACGACAAAGTCACTTACTGCGATGCTGCCATGCTCTGCAGAGCCATAGCATCGTCGTCTACCTTCGCGATGATCTCGTCGCAAGGGTTGAGCGTGTAGCCACGGTCTTCGCCACGGTTGAAATGCTTGGTCACCGAGAACGTAATGTTCGCCCATGTCTCTTGGACATCCCGTACGCCGCGCTCGATTGCTAATTCCTGATACATTAACAAATAAAAGTTCATATCTCAAACATAAAGGACACGTTTTGCGTCATCATTTCTCACATGCATGGCTAAGGTTTGGTGCGATATGTATTTTCTAACAATTACAACCCGGGTATCTATAAAACAAGAGTGCATAGGCATCTTCTAGGTAAACGCGTCCCATTTTAGGACACATCACTTTCCATCAGGTGTAATTGTGGTCAAGCGTTTGCCTAAAATGAATAAACAAAAGTCTGAGTTACTAGCTTATGTCCACAACTTCGTCCGAAATTTTACTCTATTCAGGATTGAATTTTCAAAAACCCTTTCTTAGTGAATGTCTACCTTATAATAGTTATCTGCATGCAAAATTTCAGCCCGATCTGTGCAGTAGTTTGAGTTGTGCGTTGATACCTATATATGTCAGTCACCTATCCTTTTACATAATTATTTAAAGTACCTAGTGAAACTTTTTCTTAGCAATTCAGTTTACCTTAATTGCATGGTTGACGATTTCTTCAGCAACATCCTGGTACTTGTGCAACTCCATAGCAAACATGTTTTCTAAGGTAAATCTGTCCGGTGACATATCGAATGATTGACCTGCAAAATTATCACCTATTTATCTTATATTCTGATTGTAATAACCTTGAGAACCTTAATTTGGAGAAACTTGAAAGTACCAAATTGAATTTTGATACAACAGATTAATCATTCGTAAAAATTGGAAAAATAGTTAAAGTCGATATGAGTGGCTATTCGGCTTGAACGAATAAACCATTTCGGTTATAACATATTATAACATATAGTTATAAGTACACAAATCTGTCAATTAATACATTATACGGGCTGTAATAAGGAACGCTAGCAAAAACTAACTATTATTATACCTACTGGCACCTGGTACCTAAACACAATCCAATACCAATAACCATTAGCCTTATAAGAATCGGTACTTGTAGTTTTAGTAGATACTTTTGACGGGTCAAAAACACCTGTAAAAGTTTATTTGAGAACTAAATCTTTCTATTTCTATTTCAACACCTGTTTTTTCCATCAGCTCCTTCCAATGACGTTCACGCATTGCTTCGTTCTTAAGTGACACCATAAGTGGGACTACATTCTTGAACTGTTTCATTTTCGTATCTAACATGACACCAATAGGACTGAGACGAACGTTTTTCGCTAGCTTCCTGAAATGTGAAAATGATCTCATACATATTTCTACGACATAGCTCTACGAGTTACGAAGCTGTAGTGGCAATGGGCGCATAGGTTGAAAAACCGATATACGTTGGGCTCCCAAGGTGTTGGAATGGCGACCTCACACCAAAAAGCGCAGTGTTGGAAGACCTCCTACTTGGTGGACAGACATCAAGTGAGTCGCAGGGAGCCGCTAAATTCAGGTGGCGTAAGACCGTGGTGTGTCTTTTTTGGCTATTCCTAGGTGGAAAAATATGTCGCTGTCTAAATCTTGCTGTACATCCGGCACCAGTTTTTCCTTCTACTTTTATATTATCTTGATACCTTTAAGTCAAGAGTGACTCTAGGCAAGCGCGCTCCATCTTAGACTGCATCATCACTTGATAGTCTGTAGGTCTGATTGCAGCCAAGTGCTAGTCTATCTGTATGTATAACATTCAAAGACCCCGACCGACTGACTGTGCTGACTTGTATATCAACGCACAGCCTAGTGGCCTACACCGCTGGTCCTACAGACATGAAATTTGGAGGGTGTGTTCTTTGTAAAGAGTAGGTATCCACTAAGAAAGGATTTTTCAAAATTCCACTCTAAGTAGGTTAAATGGGGGTTTGAAATTTATGTAGTCCACGCGGACGAAGTCGCGAGCATATGCTGGTAAATAAATGAATACACAGTGAAATGACCAAACCAATTTTTGTTATTACTGGTGTGGAGCATAATTAATTGTCATAGTAGGTACAGTAAATTTTAAAGAGGTAATTTTTTTATAATAAAAAATCACTGAACAGTGTGTAAAAATATCAACTTAACATTAGATACCAGAACAAACTAACATAGAAATTGGACAGTCAAATCATACTGAACTATTTCAGTCAATTGGACTTTCAGCAAGATGCAACTTTTACAAGACTATTTTGCAAATGCAATGGCTATAAGTATTTACCAACATTTACCTATATTCTTTGAAGAACTGATCAATACCGTCAACCAGAGCCTGTGGATTTAAATTGACCCACAAAGTCTTGGCCCATAGCTCTCTGGCGTTCTTTTGTGCCTTGTAAATTTTGTAAATATGATCCATGGCTTGGAAGTCGGTCTTCGCTCGGTTGAACGTAGAGAAATCTGCGAGCGGATTGTCGAAAAGCTGTTCCGCTTGTTGAAGCGTTCTCTTTCTTGATTCCAGTTCATCAAAGTATTTGGTATATTCCTGTAAAATGATATAAGTATCTGATATCAAATTTATGATTACACCTAAATTTATTATAAACTATAATTAATATTTTTCTTAAATACATGAATAAGTATTATTATTATAAACTAGCTTATGCTCGCGACTTCGTCCGCGTGGACTACACAAATTTCAAACCCCTATTTCACCACCTTAGGGTTTGAATGTTCAAAAATCCTTTCTAAGCGGATGCATACGTCATAATAGCTATCTGCATGCCAAATTTCAGCCTGATCCTTCCAGTAGTTTGAGCTGTGCGTTGATAGATCAGTCAGTCAGTCACCTTTTCCTTTTATTTATTTAGATTTAGACAACAAAATCAAAGGATTTTTGATTAAAAATAAACTTATGTAAAAAGTACAGTTTGGAGGCGCCGGGTATCGATCCCGGTACCTCTCGCATGCTAAGCGAGCGCTCTACCATCTGAGCTACGCCCCCTGATGGAATCATATACGAAATATTACAATATTACACGTATAGTTAATATTAAAATAATGTTAGTTATACATAACTCCGAGTATGCAGTGAAAGTAAGTACGTGACCTTTTAAACATAATAATAACCTACCTATTTGTTTGAAATTCTTTACTATACATATCAAAATATAATGTATATAAGCGAACTTAATACCTAGAGGTATTCTCTTCCAAATACCCTTTGGTAATTGGGACAGGGTGGTAGAAACAGTGCGTAAATAGAGGAAACGAAATAAAGGAAAAAAAATCATACATACTCAATAGATAATACAGTGAAATGTAACATAATATAAATTTAAATATAACAAATAATGTTTTTAATGTAATTGGTACTGCATCAATTGTTATTTGTATAAGAGAATAAATATTGTAAAAATAAAATTGCATACAAACAAGTCGATCAGTTATTTTAATAGTTCCAGCATACTTGAATAAGTAAGCAAGAATATTACGAAACTAAAGTAGTTTTTGTGAAAGGTCACGTACTTTCACGGCGTGGCGTACGAGTATAAAGTACAAATTATTTGTTTTAATTTGTATCGGGGGGCGTAGCTCAGATGGTAGAGCGCTCGCTTAGCATGCGAGAGGTACCGGGATCGATACCCGGCGCCTCCAAAGATTACTTTTTGACCAAAAAAATTTGAAGATTCGAGATTAATACTCCCCTCTTTTCCGTAGAAAAAAGAACTTGCATTCTTTTGCTCACAGTATAAACGACATCATAAGTAGACCTCGTTATCTTATCGTAAACTAGTTTATACCCACGACTTCATCCGCGTGGACTACTCAAATTTCGAACTCCTATTTTAAACCCTTAGGGATTGAATTTTCAAAAATCCTTTCTTAGCGGATGTCTACGTTATAATAGCTATCTGCATGCCAAATTTCAGCCCAATCCGTCCAGTAGCTTGAGCTGTGCGTTGATAGGTCAGTCAATCAGTCAGTCGCCTTTTCGTTTTATATATGTACTAGATGATGCGCGCGACTTCGTACGCGTGGATTTAGGTTTTTAAAAATCATGTGGGAGCTCTTCAATTTTCCGGGATAAAAAGTAGCATATGTCCTTCCCCGGGATGCAAGTTATCTCTGTACCAAATTTCGTCAAAATCGGTTGAACGGTTGAGCCGTGAAAAGCTAGCAGACAGACAGACAGACAGACACATTTTCGCATTTATAATATTAGTATGGATTTAGATTTAGATGATAATATTTCAGTAGTAGGTAAGTAAAAGTAAGGGACAAAATGCGGTGGGAGTCCGGCAATGAAACAATAGTTACGCATTCATATTCATTTATAATATTATGTCACCGCCCTGTCAATTGAATTTAGATGCATGATCAATAAAAAAAAATTACCTCCATTAACAATAGTCCCCTATCCAAATCTTCTCCAACAGTACCAGGTCCTTCCCGATCAAACTTCTCCACAAATTCATCCAACTCTATAAGGAACTTGGATATCTCTACGACGTTCATCTTGGAGAACTTCTCCTTAGTTTGCTCCAAAGTATTGCCACGGAACAGTGAAGTCTGATACAAACTGCCCCAGGATGATTCTAAATTTTTGGCAAACGTCAAATCATCATCTTGCACCTGAAATAGAATTCTCATCATCACCATTATGATCAACCCATCGAAGGCTCACTAAGAATCTTTTCAAGAAATCCCATATCCTTATTCATGAAATTCTCTTGACTAGAGAAGTCGTGGTCGTCATGAAGCGAGACATTTTTAGGGACATATGTGTGCCTTACTTCTCTTTGCTGGTCCTCAGCTCGTTACACTCATGCAAGAGACTATGGCCACATACCATATTATCAAATGTGGAACCCAAAATATTCAAAGTTTTAACAATAATTTTACTCATCAACACCCCGAAAACTTAGACTTTATGTGACGTTTGCCCCAAAAGAGTAGCCTTGGTTGCTTAAGAGCATGGCGAGAAATAGCATAATATTTAAAAAAACTGACTGCAAGCTCCACTAGAACATAATAAGTACTGAAAGAAGATGAAATTAGTTACAAATTACTACTCCAACAGATTCTCTGCAATTTAACCGTGAGCAATAACTTTAGATATTAGTGGCAGTCACTTTATTAATTCTTTTTAGGGTTCCGTACCTCAAAAAGAAAAAAGGAACCCTTATAGGATCACTTTGTTGTCTGTCTGTCTGTCAAGAAACCTACAGGGTACTTCCCGTTGACCTAGAATCATGAAATTTGGCAAGGTAGGTTGGTCTTATAGCTGACATTCGGGGAAAAATCTGAAAACCGTGAATTTGTGGTTACATCACACAAAAAAAATTAAATTGGGGTCATGAACTAATAATTAGTATTTTCAATTTTCTAAGTTAGATAACTATATCAAGTGCGGTATCATATAAAAGGTCTTCGCCTGTGTATTCTAAAACAGATTATTATTTATTTTTATGCATCATAGTTTTTGAATTATCGTGCAAAATTTCGAAAAAATACGACTGTAGTACGGAACTCTTGTTGTTGCGCGAGCCTGACTCGCACTTGGCCGGTTTTTTTTTCTGAAGTCAAAGTATAAAATCAACAAATAAAAGGACTCACCTCAATACCATGTTGTTGTAGCATGTGAAAGATTTCTTGCATGTTCTTATACTTAACTTCAGCGGTGATCGTCATTTGTTGGACGAGGGTGATTGTCGCCATCACCAGTTTGAAGTCCTCGAGCCCTTTGATATTCATGTTCATCGTTGTGCGAAGGGACTGCAATCATAATATTGCACTGTTCGTAAATTGATAACCAGATAACTTTATGTGGGTAAAGGGAACACAAAAAAAGCTGTGATAGCCTAGCGGTTAGGACGTCCGCCTTCTAATCGGAGGTCGGGGGTTCGATCCCGGGCACGCACCCCTAACTTTTCGGAATTATGTGCGTTTTAAGTAATTAAATATCACTTGCTTTAACAGTGGAGGAAAACATCGTGTGGAAACCTGCATGCCTGAGAGTTCTCCATAATGTGTGAAGTCTGCCAATCCGCAAATGGCCAGCGTGGTAGACTATGGCAAAAACCCTTCTCACTCTGAGTGGAGACCTGTGCTCTGTAGTGAGCCGGTGATGGGTTGATCATGCGGATGATCATGATGAAGGGAACACAACATAATATGCCGTGCAAAGTAGCGTGCTGCTTAGTAGGAAAGCAAACCCTGGTATAAGCTGAGACAACGGAAGATGTGGATAGCACTTAAAATGTAAAGAAAAACCAATCCAAAATAATTATCTGTAAATTGCTTTATACCGTACCTAATATCGAAAGTAAAAAAATTGAAAAACCAAATTTTTCAAGCAATCTGTTCCTTGCATCTCTTCGAAACCTTTTAAAAACCGGCCAAGTGCGAATCAGACTCGCGCACTGAGTGTTCCGTAGTACAAGCGTATTTTATCGTCATTTTGCACGATAAATCAAAAACTACTAAGTAACTAGATCTCGTTCAAACCAATTTTCGTTGGAAGTTTGCATGGTAATGTACATCATATATTTTTTTTAGTTTTATCATCTCTTATTTTAGAAGTTACAGGGGGGACACATTTTACCACTTTCGAAGTGTCTCTCGCGCAAACTATTCCGTTTAGAAAAAAATGATATTAAAAACCTCAATATCATTTTTGAAGACCTATCCATAGATACCCCACACATAATATGGGTTTGATGAAACAAATAATTTTGAGTTTCAGTTCTAAGTATGGGGGACCCCAAAATTTATTGTTTTTTTTTCTATTTTTGTGTAAAAATCTTAATGCGGTTTACAGAATACGTCTACTTACCAAGTTTCAACAGTATGGCTCTTATAGTTTCGGAGAAAAGTGGCTGTGACATACGGACGGACAGACGGACAGACAGACGGACAGACAAACATGACGAATCTATAAGGGTTCCGTTTTGTTACCATTTGGCTACGGAACCCTAAAAAGTGCTTTGTTTGTATTATCAAAATATTATACAGATTATAAAATACCTCAATTTGATTTTTCAAATCATACATATTCATCCTAGTCTTCGAGGCGATACATTGGCCAAGTATATTTTTCCACTCTTGCGCATGCCCTTGCACTTGTTGAATGATAGGACGTAAGTTCACTCTTACAGCGCCAATGTCAACAAAATTCACGTGGTTATTCAAATCTGCTATAATGTCCTCAAAAAAGAAAAACTTTTCATCATACTTCTGTATTTGCTCGTGTTTTTGAATATACTTTTCGCAAGAGAGATTTTTGTCGAATGCCCAAAGATGCTGATACTTTTGCCATCTGTGAAAAGTATTTACTTATATTATATTTTGCCAAAAAATTTTAAAAATTTATAGATTAGCTTCTAATACGGAGCGCTTTCAAAAACAAACATCATTTTAATATACAAATAATTCAAGGGCGCTTTTCTGTGCTACTTGTAAAAAGTAAAAATCTATGTAATAAGTTGCATCGTCCCTGTGAGACTTATTCTGTTTATCCCATAAAATAGCCCGTTCGTCCGTCAGTGTGTCTACCTCAGACTAAAAACTTATATATTTCGCCCAAGTTGGATAGGAACACAGTTTCCGAGTATCCACCCTATGGTGGCTGTTTTAGGGTGGATAAACGGAATAAGTAAAATAAGCTCCTTCTCACTTTTGAATGTAGGCATTTATATCTTGAGTAAGTCGGTAAATAGTATCTTGTATCAGGAGCGTGACGTCATTGATTGAAACCACTCGCAGTACGTCCTCGAAATAGGAAAACACGTAGAATTCATTCCCAGTAGTTTCAGCTATCTTTTGCGGCGGACATGGAAGACATGTTTTTTTCATCCAACGAGTAAATACAGTTAACCTAAAAGAAGATTGATTATAGCTTGAGTAAATCGATCCATTTATACTAGGGTCAGAATTCAGATGCATGACAGGCTTTACCAACTTTACACTGTTTGTTTGGACTTTGGATCAAAACTTTACCTTAACCTTATTCATGCAGATATGGCTTTATCGTTTTATCCACCAGCGGCCACTCGGTGTATACTCGGATATGCCGGTCTGATCCCGGACGGTAATAATATGGATGGCGCTGCCGACATGTTATTACTTACATAATATGTATGTACCTATATTATTTTTAGTCCGGGTGGATGGACGGTCATATGTTTCTGAGTATACTCACCTTAGGGTGGATGTTTTAGGGTGGATAAATAGATTAAGCCGGAGGTATAAATTCTGACTGTACTGACGCGCGATTTTGTTATAAATAAAGAAAATGGATTTTATCTAGGTTTTTTATATGAAGAAAAACAGTAGACAATACCTATTAAGGAAATGTTTGATATTATAACCCAGGATATTGCAGACTTCTGCAGGCGTTGGTCGCATGGTGATATCAGGTGGTACCAACACAGTGTCGACTTGGAAGAGAGGCGTTTTTTCGCTTAGCGCTAATTGAAAGTCTTGAAGGTTTTCCAAAGTTAATCTGAAAAATGTCAATAGGTAAAATGGATTCCATTGATGTGCTTACCAAATTTTATTCCAACTTAAATCATTATTTACAATAATTCTAATATAATCCAGGCTATTTTTATATTTCGTCAAAAGCTTAACTCCAGCTTGGCTTTGGCAATTCAACCAAAGTAAAAATTCGTGCCTAGAGGATATCTATTTTTTTCTTTTCGTTTCGCAACTTTTTGAACTAAGAAAATCCTTTTTTATTCCATTCCAAGTTAGCCCTTGACTGCAATCAATCTGGTGAAGTGATGATGCAGTCAAAGATGCAAGCGGGCGAACTTGGTAGGGGTATGACAGTTTTATTAAAACCATATCCGTTATCGGTATCTATACCGGAACACAAAATCGCTTGGCGGCACAGTTTTGTCGGTAGGCAGGTAATTAGCCACGGACGTAGCCTTTCGCCAGATTAGACCAGAGACACAATTTAGAAATTATAAATTCCCAAACTGTCCCTGACGGGAATCGAATATACGGCCTCCCACTCATAAAACCACAGAGGTCACCACTACGCCGGGGAGGTCGTCAAAACCAAACTTACGTCACAAGACATTTAAAAATTTTCTTCTCCCAGAAGGTGTAGTAAGAGGACATGACAGCTGATCGTCCAGTGCTGGTGCCCAGGATCAGATACTCCAGTTTCATCAGGTTGGGTCCAATACGATCGTACAGGTGGGAGAGCATCGCCACGCGGTCCAGACGTTCGTTTTCAACTTCAACGAAGTAAGTCTAGATAGATAAATACTTTATTCTACAGTGATAGAGCACATAAAATATAGTTTAAAACTACGCTTGCAAAGGCGACCTTATTGCTTACAGAGTCAAAGTAATCTCCACCAGGCAACGTCTCCTAAAGAGGCCTAGGTTTAAAGAAGAAATTTTGGAAAATACAATATTGTATACTAGCTGATGCCCGCGACTTCGTACGCGTGAATTTAGGTTTTTAAAAAACCTGCGGGAACTCTTTGATTTCCCGATATAAAAAGTAGCCTATGTCACTCTCCAGGTCTTTAACTATACCCATGCAAAAATCACATCGATCCGTTGATCCATTGCGACGTGACTGAAGGACAAACCGTCAAACCAACAAACAAATACACTTTCACATTTATAATATGGGTACTGATTGACATCAGATGGCGCTTCTCAAACAAGATCAAACAACCACCAAGTGGTATTAGTTCTAAGTTCTTGGTATTAGAATGGAATAAATCCTCGGGAGGAAAACCTTCCTATTGTAGGTACGGTCGAGCACGCACACCGCTCCCGTACAACACCAAGGAGCAGGATGAATATTAATGTATCTACCACATATTACACTACCTTACAGGGATAAAGCCAGGTATCATCTGACTCTCCAGTTACAGGATCAACGTAGTTTTCCGGTCGGACAAGTGGGAACAAGTCGAACTCCGCTATCTGATCTAACAAGGACTGGATTTCTTTCTCAACCATTTTCAATTGTTGGTAAACAGCCTTCAGAGAGTTCTCACCTTCAAAATACAGGATTATAAAGCCTAGCGTCCATAAACTCGCTGAATCAAAATGTCATTGAAGAAATCTCGGCGTGACAAATTTCTTTGCAAAAATGTTGCAGTTTTACAAGAAATCATCATGACCATCATGATCAACCCATCGCCGGCTCACTACAGAGCACGGGTCTCCTCTCAGAGTGCGAAGTGTTTTGGCCATAGTCTACCACGCTGGCCATGTGCGGATTGGTAGAATACTTTACAAGACTAGTTTACAAGAAATACATGAATGCAAATTATTTGAGATACAATAAGGCAACCTTATGTGCTCTAGGTTCAACACTAAAGGGAAATAATTGTTTATGTTTATATTTAAGTAACTGATAAGAATTCTTTTGCTTTTATAATGTAAATTTTTCGTACTTATCTTTGTTTCGTTTAGGTATAATACAGATTTTTGTTTGCGTTTTGTAGATACCTTTAGTAATGTCCTTTATGTATTCATTAATTCCCAAAGCCGTCCACGTAATACTAGTCAGGCCCGGCAGTATGTGCCTCTCCATATCAAGTAGATGCTTTTTCATAAGATGTGTTTCAGAGGGACTCAAAGATTTATTAAGATTATTATATTTTGTAATAACGCTTGCTAGAGATTCTAGTTGGTAGTAAAGACGGGATTTTTGCATTGAATCATCTCTGATGTTGGATGGTAGATGAAACCCTGAAATTTTCAAGTTTTAATTGTGTAGAAATTGCAGATATTTTTTACTAGATGATGCCCGCGACTTCGTCCACGTGGATTCAGGTTTTTAAAAATCCCGTGGGAAGTCTTTATTTTTCCAGGATCAAAAGTAGCCTATGTCCTTCCCCGGGATGAGAGCGATATCTCTATACCAAATTTCATCAACATCGGTTAAACGAATGGGCCGTGAAAAGCTAGTAGACAGACAGACGGACATACAGACACTTTTGCATTTATAATATTAGTAATAGGTGTTTTTTTTTAATTAAAGAATACCGAGTTTCTCCATCAGTTCAGCTTCCTGTATAATTTGGAAAACGTGTTTGTTGAAATTGGGCTGAAACTCCAGGTCATACTCTTGCATCAGTTTGTGGACTGTCATATCACGCCAAGTTACGTGCGTCTGAAATAGAATATATCCATCATCATCATCATGATCAACCCATTACCGGCTCACTAGCACAGGACTTCGTTTGCGTGGATTTTGTTTATATAAAAATCCCGTGGGAACTCTTTGATTTTCCGGGATAAAAAGTAGCCTATGTCACTCTCCAGGTCTTTAACTGTAACCATGCAAAAATCACGCCAACCGATTGCTCTGTTGCAGCGTGATTGAAGGACAAACCAACAAACAAACACACTTTCGCTTTTATATGCGGCATCATCATCATGATCAACCCATTGCCGACTCACTACAGAGCACAGGTCTCAGAATGAGAAAGTTTCTGGCCATAGTCTACCATGCTGGCCAAGTGCGGATTGGCAGACTTCACACACCTTTGAGAACATTATGGAGAACTCTCAGGCATACAGGTTTCCTCACGATGTTTTCCATCACCGTTAAAGGAAATGATATTTAATTGCTTGAAACGTGCATAACTCTGAAAAGTCAGACATGCGTCCCCGGGATCGAACCCCCGACCTCTCGATTAGGAAGCGGACGTTTTAACCACCAGGCTATCACAGCTAAACAGAACGCCAAAACAGAATATATTTAAAGCCAATACGTAACTACGTTCTGTTTAGTATTTATTACTTGATGATGCCCGCAACTTCGTTCGCGTGGATTTAGGTGTTTAAAAATCCCGTAGGAACTTTTCGATTTTCCGGGATAAAAAGTAGCCTATGTCCTTCCCCGGGATGCAAGCTATATCTGTACCAAATTTCGTTAAAATCGGTTCAACGGCTGGGCCTTGAAAAGCTAGCAGACAGACAGACAGACACACTTTCGCATTTATAATATTAGTTTTGATGTATTCAGACGAGTGAATAAAGATTTATTTTTTAAAAATTTACCAATCCCTCCTTTGCTAAAAGTGATGTCGAACTTGGCGATTTAACATTTTGGTAGTGTTGCCCTGGGATTCGCATCAGCATTACTGCAAAAGCCAGAAAAAATCCCACATAAAAATAATTCGTCCAAAATAATTCATCCAAATTCAAAATTTAATAAGAGAAGGAAGGAACCCTGGTGCGATCTTCAGCGCTTTCCATACAAACCTAGTTTGGTTCTCATTTAAATATTTAATGAAATTTTGTTGACCCGTTCTAAAAACCAATATTAGTGTTTGTGGTTTTCCAGATTTCTGTAAAAAATGTAGTTCTAAATGCTGGGCTCAAAAGTTTACATACTTACAAAATCTTTGCGTCTATGTAACTTTTAAACGACATATTTTATGGAATCTGACAAACCATAGCCACGGATATTTGTTTCTAGAATCTCACAAACCATAGACACAGATATTTGGTTCTAGTCTACAAAATTTCTTTGAGTTTAATTGGACAAAGCTACGTTTGTATACAAAGCGCTTCTTCAAGTCCCGTACTTACAAGCTTTATCCCTTTTCTTCTTCTGGGCAATTTCTTTGTTTACAATATCAACAGGTCTAATAGATGTATCGGAGGCTTTCTTCTTGGCAACATGAGCTCTACCTGCTGCAGTTAACTGCATTCCAGGAGTCTTTATAGGTGCTGGATCTAAAAAAGGGAAACCTGCTATTTTAACGACCTCCCTGGCGCAGTGGTGAGGTAAGGCGCTATATTATTATTAGTGGGAGGTCCCGGGTTCCATTCCCGGCAGGAAAAATTTGAAATTATATAATTTCTAAATTTTCTCTGCTCTGGTCTGGTGGGAGTCTTTTACCCCTTTGGTTTCAATAAAAACTGCCATACCCCTTCCAGGTTAACCCGCTCCCATTTTAGACTGCATCATCTCATGCCACCAGGTGAGATTGCAGTCAAGGGCTAACCTGTATCTGAGTTAAAAACAAAACTCTGGCATCGACTATCACACGGTGGAGAACCGGTTGAATTGGAAGAATATCATAAAGAGAGTATTATCAGAAAGGAACCATGATCCTTATGAGTTACTAAATGATGTCCGCGACTTCGTCCGCATGAATTTAGGTTTTTTAAAAATCCCGTGGGAGTTTTTTATTTTTACGGGATAGGAAAGTAGCCTATGTCCTTCCCTAGGATGTAAGCTAGCTCTGTACCAAATTTAATCAAAAAATCGGTTTAACTGTTTGGCCCGTGAAAAGCTAGCAGACAGACAGACACACTTTCGCATTTATAATAGCATGGATGAGAAAGCGATGTGAGGAGAAAGAAAGTAGTGACGTGCCCGTTGCCAGAATGTTTTTTGAAAAGATTGTGTTAGCAGAGCCGTGAAAGATAACAAACACAAAAAAAAAGTAAAAAAAAAAAAAAAAAAATGAAAACCTACTTCAATAACCGCAAACACTAAAAAGTAAAAAATAATTTAATTTGTTACACAATAATTATGTATACAAGAGTTATTTTAGTTCTATAGTAATATTTTTTGGAGCCGGTGCCAATTAGCCGCACGACCCGTCAATCTACTCTTCATATTGTTTTGTGACTCCACATTGCCACCTTATTGGCCCATTGTACTAAAATATGATATGCCTGGTAAAATACCTACTGTTTATTAAGCTATTACACTGATCGCTAGCAATTTACTCTTATCCATTGAGGAGTTCCGTTCTCCATCTCCGAAGATATTCATCAGATCTTTACCGAATCAAAATGGGACTACCTCTGAAGTATGTCCTACTAAACAAAAAAGAATCATCAAAATCGGTTCATAATAAAATTGACGGAATAATCGCGTAACAAACATACAAAAAAAACATATAGTCGAATTGTGAACCTCCTCCTTTTTTGAAGTCCGTTAAAAATTACTTTCACAGTTAAAATGGGTGGATGGATGGTTGAAGCCTGAACAAATTTCTATTACCTTCCTCTTTGACGAATACGACATGCAGTATGTTCTTCTTCATCATATTATCAACGAGGTCTGAAGCATCTTGCAACCAATTTTTATATTTGGTTTCTTCAAATTCTTTGATAACTTTAGAAAATGCTTTGTACTGCAAAAATGCTGTCTTCTTTTGTTCACAATCGTTTAGTTCGGGAACCTGTATTTAATACCATGAAACTTAGAAAATAAACCAACTAAAATTCCATTTTTTAGAGTTCCGTACCTAAAGGGTGCCAACTATTACGATTCGCTGTCCGTCTGTCCGTTCGTTCGTCTTTCTATCAGCGGGCTATATCTTCTGAACCGCGGCAGAAAGCAATGTTCATCGACCTTTAGAAAGAGATAGCGGATTTGTAGAGCATTGAATCTGTCGTTATAATGTTCTCAAAGGTGTGTGAAGTCTACCAATCCGCACATGGCCAGCGTGTGTAGACTATGGCCAAACCCTTCTCACTCTGAGAGGCGACCCGTGCTCTGTAGTGAGCCGGCGATGGGTTGATCATGATGATGATGATGATGAATCTGTCGTTGAGACCGACAAAACGTCATAATTATAGGTATGAGTGATAGAGACAACGCTCTACAAAGCCAAAATCTCATTCTAAAGGCCGATGTACAATTCTTTCTGCCGCGTACTTTATTTCTATTGCCGTTTTAACAACAAATAACAAATATTTTAAAATGGCCGCCATGACAATTAAAAAATTAAAAAATATTAAGTATTTCTGGTACTTCGTGTGGGAGTCCGACTTGCACTTGACCGTTTTTATTTAAAGAATATTAGCCATGTTAAATGACTAGTATTCCCCTTTCCTCTCCAACTAAGCATCAAGCTTGTGCTAGGAGTAGGTACGACAATTTATAGTGCAACGGGCGGGGTTTGAACCATCAACCTTTCGGTTTTCAGTCCACTCCTTTATCCGTTGAGCTATTGAGGCTTAAATTGTTGCTTCTTACTTTCTGGAATTTCATAATTGGCTGTTTCATCTTATTGAAAAGTGCTCTTGCCCAGTAGATGGCACCAGCAACGGGGGGATGGTGTCGCAGTAAAGGCGGATTTTTGCGGAAACGCTGCAAAATATAAATGTTAAAGCATTACCCCCCTTCTGGTGGTTAATAATTATAAAAGGAAAAGGTGACTGACTGATCTATCAAAGGACAGCTCAAACTACTGAACGGATCAAGCTGAAAGGCATGCAAATAGTTATTATGACTTAGGCATCCGCTAAGAAAGGATTTTTGAAAATCCAACCCCTAAAGGGGTGAAATAGAGGTTTGAAATTTGTGTAGACCACATGGACGAAGTCGCGAGCATAAGCTAGTTAAAAACATAAATAGCAAATAGGAGTGATATAGGAATTCTAATGCCATTAGTTTCGAACAAAAATAAATAAATATAGCGTTATCCAATTGTATTTTTGATTTAAAAAAGTGATAGCATCAATAGAACTTACAGTAAATTTGTCTTCGATTATCGTGATTTCTTTGATGAATTGTCTCATGATGAAATCAAATTTTGTAACTAGCTGATTTCTAATCGACTCTCTTATATCGAACTCCAAAAATTTTAGTAGAACATCCAATGCCTCTTCAGATGATCTAAGATAAATAATGATTTCAACTTATTTTATTTCTTGTACGATGGTGCGAGTCGGATACGAACACGAAGGGTCCGTGTTCGTATCCGACTCACACTTGACCAGTTTTTTTTAATGTCAAGAAAAAAATATTTTAAATTAACGTAACATGTTGGAACCCCTATTCCAACGATTTAGTATCAATCAATGGCAACCTTTTGAAAACCATCATCATCATCATCAGCCTGTGGACGTCCACCGTTGGACATAGGCCTTCCCTAAAGAGCGCCACCACACCCGGTCCTCAGCTTTCTCATCCAGCCACTTCCCGCCAGTCTCTTTATATTTTGAAAATAATAGGTATTATGTTGAATTTTTTTTAATAGCTGTGCGAAATAAGTTTGATTCATTAAAATACTTACCGCAAATTACTAAAGCTTTGATTGATATAATTTTTGGCCTCCTCTTCTAAATATCTGACTTCATTCCAAAAGTCACCCATAATAACATCCCAGTTCTCCTTATTGTCAAATACGAAGACACTGAAGTCTATTGTACGGATAGGATACACGAGTTTTTCGACGCGTTTTCGGACATCGTCAATTTGAGTGGGATCACTGATGATGGACTTGAGTTCATTTCCGAATATTCGCTCGAAATCAATTAGTACCTTGGACAATACAACACTTGATGTAGTGTCTGAAGTTTTTATTTCTCGAGGGAAATTCGCAATATAAAATTTAAAAATATAGGTCATCACAATTGATACAGAAAATTCTACTGGTAAAAGAAGAACTTAAACTTAATAAACAATTCAATGTGACAATAGTTTCTTCCTTATTCCATGTTATCAATCTTATATCAGACGTAAGTAATGCTTAACAGGCCTGACTTAATATTAATGACTGAGCTTAGTGTGATGGTACGGTGATCGTCTCTGCTTCTTTCAATGATCGGCTATATAGAGAGGAAATTTAACAAAATAGCTAGGCTGAACTTAGGACACTGTTGGCATTTGGAATAACATGTTCTCTCACGTGTGGCAAATTTAATCTGCCAGGCACATTACGTTGGGCGGACACATGGACATCTTGACCTTCTACCAGGTTTTCGCGAGTTTGCTCATGAAGCTTATTCCAATTAATTCTACTATTTTGAGTCATTTGACTTCTCAAAATGTCCCTTTGGGAGAGAGATCACCTAGTTTAGAACGACCTGGTAGTGAGGAAAATCAGTTGGCATGTGTATTTAGCCAGATTGGGCCATCACTTTAAACCGACTGACGAGTCTTAAGGCAGGGGAAATCCCTACGCTAGAAACTAGCCTTTATCCATTGTTATCGAGGCCTCGGCTGACTACCCTTTTCGCTACGAAGCGTTCAATTGCCTTGTATGGGAGCAAGGTTATTTTTATGAGCTCGGAAGCTAGCCTCAGTACCATGGCATTTGTATATATGTATATATTTGTTCAGTTATGTAATAGGTTGGCCAACCTATCGTTCGGGTAGTCCAGCCGGATAAGACATGGCATGTACGTGTGTGCCCGATTCGTCACCGCCGGATGCCGCCAGAATCAACCGTGTGCCTTTAGTCTGGGGAAAACCAGACTTTTATACGTCGGACGTATCAAATTAATTACTTCCAAAATAATGCCTCGTGTGTCACACAGTTCGCCAGCCACATTTGCCCCGAAGTTCGGTGCAAAAGAAAAGACACAAGAAAAAAAAAAGGTCTGTACCTGCTCTATTGTTTACCCATTGTCCCGTTACCCGAAGATGCTCGTTCCCCTTCACAGCATACTGTTTATACGTCGTGATATCCTAAATGTTAAAACGTCTGCCATCTACTCGAAGTTCGATGGCTCGAACTCGACAAATACCTTTAGCCTTTCGTAGTTGTATGTATTCAACTTAATTAAATATCACTTGGTTCGTCGTAGAAAGAAAGCATCGTGAGGTAAACCGCAACCTGAGAGTTCTCTATGGAGCCCGCGCTCAGTAGTGAGCCGGCGAGGGTTGCTCATGATGATGGTGATGGTATCGTGGTAGCTGATAGTTCAAAACACACCACATTATCCAAATTATTAGTGCAATTTTGCCTACCCAGTCAATGTGTATTTTGGCAAGGGTCGTCCCATCTGACTGCGTTAGTCTGTCAATTTTATTCTATTTCTTATTTACTATTAGATAAGAGCTAATATTGTGAATTCGGTGTACTGCTGAAAAAAAAGGAACTAGCCTAAACTTTACTTAATAGTAAGAGTCGTGATATAGGTAATATGAGAGATTTAATATTGGAGTCCGACACATGGAACCATGTATCTACGGCATTTTTGAACACACACAGTTCGATCGTTTACCTCTAAAATGAATTTGAGCTCCATTATTAAATGTCTATAGAAGGTATCTAGACGTGATAAATAAAAGATGATATTTATACTCAAATGCTTTTATTTCTGGTAAATAAGTTGTTTTATTTACTCTCACAGTTGAGTATTTTTAGAAAAAAAAGAAACTGGTATTGTGATTTAGACGGAATTTTAAATGTGTTTGTTACATTTAAAACCCGCCAAATGTTCGCTTCCTAGGCCAATCTATTTAGAAGGGAAAAAACGAACATTTAAACTTTAAAAACCCTTACGGCCGCGCAGTTTATTTCACAATCAATTACACACATAATATGTCATAAAATTTAAGAGAGATTTCTTAAATTTTATTCCTAAAAACGAATTAGAGTTAAAGACACACTGTACACACGGTTATATACATAATCTAGCACAAGTATTTATTCTAAATACATCTGAACCTAGTTACACAACTTGTCCGGTTAAAACCACTTTCGGTATATTCTTTCTAATTTAAACCTACTCGCGAGGTTCACAATGCGCCCCCACTTCTCGCGACTATGCATACACAATGCGGTGATTAGGTATAATATGAAATTTTCACACGCTAAACCCGTGGTCCACTCCATCCAAGCCCAGGGTTGAGACCATTGCCTACGTCTAGCATGATATTGGTCTTCTAGATTATTTTCTAGATCT
Source organism: Maniola hyperantus (assembly GCF_902806685.2). NCBI lineage: Eukaryota > Metazoa > Arthropoda > Insecta > Lepidoptera > Nymphalidae > Maniola > Maniola hyperantus. The sequence continues at coordinate 9,665,422 of NC_048555.1, forward strand.
ATTTCTTCTAGGTATACCGGCTAATCAATTTTATAAGCTTAAAAGTTGTGGAACTACTTTCAAAATTTACACTAAATACAATAATCTGGGTACTTCACCATTAAACCGCCGCTGGCTCGAACACACTGTCTCTATAACCTTATCTTATTTCTCAGGACAAATTTTAACAATACACTATACTATAATTTTAATCTACACTCCAATTTTGCAAAGGAAGCTCAAAATATCTCGAATGGACGAGGTCGCGAGGTTCGCGCTGGGATTTGTACTTCCGACCCGAGCCGAAATCCTGCCTTGACTGCCCTCCGTTCTTTTTCCAGTTCTCCCTAAAGGTCCCCGTGGTCGTGTTTCGTCACGCCCACAGTTCTCTGAAAACCAAAAACAGACAGGGGAGTACGGTTCTCTGATTGGTCTCCTCTTGCGCACAAAATTACCCTATTGGCCGAAAACAAAATTGCGTTCCAGGCCCCACCTCCAAAAATCTGTCCACATTTGTTCGCAGATACTTGTCGCCTGTTATTTGTCCCTAGACATATGGTTGCCATTTAGTATTAGTTTTTTGCCGTGTTTAGCCAGAAATTTTAAAATAACTCACGCATTTCTTGACGTCTTTATTAACAAACGCACTCTCTACTCTCGATAATTTGTTTTTGCTGTATTTAAAATTTATGGTCGCCTTTTTATTTTTCTTTCTTTGTTTTAGATTTATTGCCTTAGTTTTGAGAACGCCATAGAATCGTGTATCACACGGTAATAAATTTGGTGATTTATGAGTGACCATCTCACACGCCCCCAAATCGATTTTTTAATACACGTAATAAACCTCTATGTCCTTGCATCAAACATTAGTTGTTTCAAAAATCTATTTCCTTTACAATATTCACACGCTAATCCTAAATTTCCCACGCTTAGCCATCATATTCCCAGGCAAGACAATAACCTATTCAACTCGGGTATTTCCTTTTGTTAGAGTACTTCGAACTAATCGTTTTATGACCGCGGCGCCAACATTCTTCGCTTCTTTTCTATACTCTAAAGTTACCTTCCTTCTAGTTGTTTACATAATAGCGAAACAAGTGTATGGCATTGTAGTTACCTCTGATCTTATCAGAATGAACGTCAACTAATGTATATACATTATTGTACGGGACTGCCCCTATTATGTAAGGCCCTTCATATAGCCGCATAAATTTCCTTGTCAGCTTTTTATCCGCATCTGACTTTGCAAAAGTCTTAAGTTTCACCAAATCGCCTACTTCGAACTGTATTAACTTATGGTTCTTGTTATAATGAAATTCTCTACGTTCGGCCGCCCTAGCTATGTTCTGTCGCGCATGTTGTCGAATCTGATCCAACGTCTCCCCTTGCAAGTCCGACCCTGTCGCTACTTCAACGTTAAAGTCAGTTGATAACTGGGTCCGTTTCCCACATACTAACTCATTTGGTGAATATCCAGTCGTAGTATGTACTACCTGGTTGTAGCAATCTTCTATATCCACTAGCAGATCTACCCACGAACGGTGTGATTTATCGCAATACGTCCTGAATAACCTCCCTAGCTCTTTATTCACTCTTTCCGTCGAATTTGGTCGCGGATTCCTAACAGATGTATGTGTTAATTCGATACCTAGTTGACGGATACCTGACTCGAACACCTTCGAAGTAAAGTTCGCGCCTCTGTCCGAGCATAATGTTCTAATCGCGACCTGCCTATGAAACTTTTTAACACAGGTTAATGTAGCTTTCCCACTAGCCTGGCGTAGTGGGTATAACCTGATCAACTTACTATAAGCATCTTGTATGACGAATATGTATTTAAAACCAAACCTTCCCGCTGGTAAAGGTCCATAAATGTCGCAAAAGACTCGTTCTCCTATTTCCTCTGCTATTACCGATTTAATCGGCCCCGTATGAGTTTCTAAAACATGTTTCGACTTTTGGCATGCCTCGCACGACCTTACGACCCGACCTATTATACGAGACATATTCGAGAAATAGTACCGACGTTTCATCAGTGCATAGACTTTGTATCGTCCGAAATGACCTAATTCTTCATGTATGCTAACGATCAAATCTTTTTGTAAGTCCTCGGGGACATATAATCTTAACGTATCCTTTCTTATGTCTGTTTTATACAGAATCTCTCCCTTAAGCACGTAGTATTTAGATTCAGACGTGTCCGTTATTTGCATGCGTCTAATTATCTCACTAGCGGTTTTATCCCGTCTTTGATAACTACCTATTTCATCCCATCGCTCCCGTACTAACCGTCCTAATGATGATTTGAATAGATTCATCTCGTTTTTTCGTGAACGTGAGAGGGCTACAGTATGGTGTTGCCTCCTGTCTGATCACGCCTAGCTTTTCTAATTCATTTAATTCGTCTTTAACTTGTTCCCTATATGACAAAGGTACCGGATAGCTATGCTTCACAAAAGGTGTTTCGTCTACTAACTCAATAACATGTTCATATTTGTTAGTCAAGCCTAACCCTTTCGTAAACACTTTACGATATTTGTTTAACACAGACAATAAGAATTTCCTATGTTCATTACTTAAGTTCGATTTTTCCAATTGGAATTCCGTAATTTCCTCACTTTCTAATTCTCTACTCGCTACACTCTGTTCCACAGTCCCGGAGTCTTGATTTAATATCAAGTTAATCGTAGCCGCATTCGTCTCTCCCCCCAACCTTTCGATTTCGCAATCGGAATTCAATCTGACACAAGATCTAACTCCCATATGTTCTATAGTCAATGTGCGCTCACCATTACAGTTCACAATCCCTTTCACCCGTTCTAGCCAGTCATATCCCAGTATCAATGACCTAGGTAAACGTCGCATAATTAGTACAGGTGCTTCAACTAAGGTACTACCTAACTGAAACTCTATTAGTACCAACCGATTTGTACTCTCACTTCGAGATCCGAACGCCCCCTGTATTTGGATTGCTGGAATAGCGATTTCTGGTAGTTTCTTATTTTCTCTCACAATAGAATCGTACAATTCCCTAGTTATTCCACTAATCTGGCTTCCCGTATCTATAAGAGCACTCATACTCCTTCCGTACAACCTCACACACACTTCTGGTAATTTAGGTAAAGAATAGTCAATACCTACGTCGATTTGTTCATCTAGTTCATGAAACATTGTATACACGTTCAATTGTCTTTTCGTACACGCCTCGCACGACATGCCTACCTCGCTACATTCTGCTATATTCTCAAACTGGTTTTCCAATAAGACTCCTATGCTACTAATTTCCAATTGGCAATTTTGTTCGTCATTATCGGGGCCGCCTCTCAATAAACGCTTAAGGCCTCCTTCACCTATCCCTAGACTCTGTCCCGGTTTCCATCCACTCTTAATTAAGATCTTATAGACCACACCTACTCTTTCGTGTTCTGAGGTCTCACTGGCCCCCGTTCTACACAATATTGATTGATTCGACCTATTTTGTGTGGGGTGACCTAGTTTTTTGACGGTCCCTCCCCCACTTTCTTAGACTCAGCAGAGTCTTCGCCCTCTTTCACGAATGTGATAGCCGGTCTGACCTGCTTAGTTTCGGATACCGTGGGCCTGTTAAAATTTGCCCTAGAAATAAATCGACGGTAACCCCGACCCCTGGTCGAATTTCCCCTAGTCCTCCAATTGTTTGTCGACATTGTCGCTACGATAGGACGCCTCGATGGCGGTTCATTGTATCGCCTACCACCTCTATAATTACTATTCATACCACCTCTCATAACCCCCCTAGGTTTTTCAACAATATTTTGTTCTATGTCTCTGAGGAACTTTGCCCCGTTCATAATGCTAACTACTTCAGTTCTAGTAAACCATAGACGTTGTATGTCTATAGCATAATGACGCATAATGGAATTTACCAAATCGCGCTCGCTAAAAGCAATGGTTAATGATTGCATCGATTCTGCCTGCTCAGCGAAATGCTCAGACATCGTCATACCTGAATCGCTCGAGTATACTGCATTTATCAACCTATATCTAACAGATTCTTGGATTTGTTCGGTCCAATAGTTCCGCCTAAAATCGGTTTCAAAATCAGCGAATGAAGTCCACTCTTTCGAGTATAGTTCCATAACCTTTCGTGCATTCCCCGAAATGCAACCTAGCGCGATATCAATCTCCCGATCTGCCCCGTTTACTGCCTTTATATATTTTTTAATCGTTTTAAAAAGGTGATGGGATTAGTGAATGGCTTTCCGTCAAAATTTGGTTTGGTAACCGACGGTTGTACTACAAACAAGTTTCGGGTTTCAGCAAACGCTGTACTTGTGCTCGCGGTGTCTAGACTAACCCCTTGTCTATCAGATTTTCCGCTTTCACTTACTCCTATTGTCTGATGTGACGAAACACTCGCGTTTTCGTTTTGGCCTGCGTTCGAACTCAGCTGTTGTAATTTCGTTTCGAATTCGGTGATTTTTTTCAAAATCAACTCTAATGTAGTATTCCCTAAGGTCGACGTTTGCTCGCTCGATTCTATTGGGCTAGCTTCGCTCTGCCGCGTACCCACTTGCTTTGTTCTACGTGTTTTTCTACCTGCAGGCATCTTTTTTTTTTTTTTCAATTCGTCCCTTTTCGTTCTACCTACTCAAGTGCCAACTTAAATTATATTTGAATACCTTTCGTAAGACGCGAAGCCGTATTTTTAAAATTTCTATATTATTAATACTAATTTGCAATCATATGTCTGAGATGTGTTTCTATTATATGAATTCTCTAGGTTTGAAGAAATTTTAAGCCTAAGAAATAAGCAAGGAATAATAGCTCGATTCTCTGCAGTATCTTCTGAAAACCTGTAAATTGTACATTTATAAGACATACAGCTTATTTCTGCTCCTTCTTATACCTAAAATAAATGTAAATGTACAACATATAAACATAATAACATGCACAGTGTGTCCTTCAACCTCTTTTTATTTGTTTATAAGATTTTGCTCTCATATACCCAATCACGACTTCCTACGTTGTGTTCTTTTTTTTTTTTTTTTCTATAATCTAGTCATATCGTTAATTCGAATACATACATAGATTCTGGTCGCTCGGCATCAAAATTCTGTGATGGTACGGTGATCGTCTCTGCTTCTTTCAATGATCGGCTATATAGAGAGGAAATTTAACAAAATAGCTAGGCTGAACTTAGGACACTGTTGGCATTTGGAATAACATGTTCTCTCACGTGTGGCAAATTTAATCTGCCAGGCACATTACGTTGGGCGGACACATGGACATCTTGACCTTCTACCAGGTTTTCGCGAGTTTGCTCATGAAGCTTATTCCAATTAATTCTACTATTTTGAGTCATTTGACTTCTCAAAATGTCCCTTTGGGAGAGAGATCACCTAGTTTAGAACGACCTGGTAGTGAGGAAAATCAGTTGGCATGTGTATTTAGCCAGATTGGGCCATCACTTTAAACCGACTGACGAGTCTTAAGGCAGGGGAAATCCCTACGCTAGAAACTAGCCTTTATCCATTGTTATCGAGGCCTCGGCTGACTACCCTTTTCGCTACGAAGCGTTCAATTGCCTTGTATGGGAGCAAGGTTATTTTTATGAGCTCGGAAGCTAGCCTCAGTACCATGGCATTTGTATATATGTATATATTTGTTCAGTTATGTAATAGGTTGGCCAACCTATCGTTCGGGTAGTCCAGCCGGATAAGACATGGCATGTACGTGTGTGCCCGATTCGTCACCGCCGGATGCCGCCAGAATCAACCGTGTGCCTTTAGTCTGGGGAAAACCAGACTTTTATACGTCGGACGTATCAAATTAATTACTTCCAAAATAATGCCTCGTGTGTCACACAGTTCGCCAGCCACATTTGCCCCGAAGTTCGGTGCAAAAGAAAAGACACAAGAAAAAAAAAAGGTCTGTACCTGCTCTATTGTTTACCCATTGTCCCGTTACCCGAAGATGCTCGTTCCCCTTCACAGCATACTGTTTATACGTCGTGATATCCTAAATGTTAAAACGTCTGCCATCTACTCGAAGTTCGATGGCTCGAACTCGACAAATACCTTTAGCCTTTCGTAGTTGTATGTATTCAACTTAATTAAATATCACTTGGTTCGTCGTAGAAAGAAAGCATCGTGAGGTAAACCGCAACCTGAGAGTTCTCTATGGAGCCCGCGCTCAGTAGTGAGCCGGCGAGGGTTGCTCATGATGATGGTGATGGTATCGTGGTAGCTGATAGTTCAAAACACACCACATTATCCAAATTATTAGTGCAATTTTGCCTACCCAGTCAATGTGTATTTTGGCAAGGGTCGTCCCATCTGACTGCGTTAGTCTGTCAATTTTATTCTATTTCTTATTTACTATTAGATAAGAGCTAATATTGTGAATTCGGTGTACTGCTGAAAAAAAAGGAACTAGCCTAAACTTTACTTAATAGTAAGAGTCGTGATATAGGTAATATGAGAGATTTAATATTGGAGTCCGACACATGGAACCATGTATCTACGGCATTTTTGAACACACACAGTTCGATCGTTTACCTCTAAAATGAATTTGAGCTCCATTATTAAATGTCTATAGAAGGTATCTAGACGTGATAAATAAAAGATGATATTTATACTCAAATGCTTTTATTTCTGGTAAATAAGTTGTTTTATTTACTCTCACAGTTGAGTATTTTTAGAAAAAAAAGAAACTGGTATTGTGATTTAGACGGAATTTTAAATGTGTTTGTTACATTTAAAACCCGCCAAATGTTCGCTTCCTAGGCCAATCTATTTAGAAGGGAAAAACGAACATTTAAACTTTAAAAACCCTTACGGCCGCGCAGTTTATTTCACAATCAATTACACACATAATATGTCATAAAATTTAAGAGAGATTTCTTAAATTTTATTCCTAAAAACGAATTAGAGTTAAAGACACACTGTACACACGGTTATATACATAATCTAGCACAAGTATTTATTCTAAATACATCTGAACCTAGTTACACAACTTGTCCGGTTAAAACCACTTTCGGTATATTCTTTCTAATTTAAACCTACTCGCGAGGTTCACAATGCGCCCCCACTTCTCGCGACTATGCATACACAATGCGGTGATTAGGTATAATATGAAATTTTCACACGCTAAACCCGTGGTCCACTCCATCCAAGCCCAGGGTTGAGACCATTGCCTACGTCTAGCATGATATTGGTCTTCTAGATTATTTTCTAGATCTATTTCTTCTAGGTATACCGGCTAATCAATTTTATAAGCTTAAAAGTTGTGGAACTACTTTCAAAATTTACACTAAATACAATAATCTGGGTACTTCACCATTAAACCGCCGCTGGCTCGAACACACTGTCTCTATAACCTTATCTTATTTCTCAGGACAAATTTTAACAATACACTATACTATAATTTTAATCTACACTCCAATTTTGCAAAGGAAGCTCAAAATATCTCGAATGGACGAGGTCGCGAGGTTCGCGCTGGGATTTGTACTTCCGACCCGAGCCGAAATCCTGCCTTGACTGCCCTCCGTTCTTTTTCCAGTTCTCCCTAAAGGTCCCCGTGGTCGTGTTTCGTCACGCCCACAGTTCTCTGAAAACCAAAAACAGACAGGGGAGTACGGTTCTCTGATTGGTCTCCTCTTGCGCACAAAATTACCCTATTGGCCGAAAACAAAATTGCGTTCCAGGCCCCACCTCCAAAAATCTGTCCACATTTGTTCGCAGATACTTGTCGCCTGTTATTTGTCCCTAGACATATGGTTGCCATTTAGTATTAGTTTTTTGCCGTGTTTAGCCAGAAATTTTAAAATAACTCACGCATTTCTTGACGTCTTTATTAACAAACGCACTCTCTACTCTCGATAATTTGTTTTTGCTGTATTTAAAATTTATGGTCGCCTTTTTATTTTTCTTTCTTTGTTTTAGATTTATTGCCTTAGTTTTGAGAACGCCATAGAATCGTGTATCACACGGTAATAAATTTGGTGATTTATGAGTGACCATCTCATTAGTGTTATTTTTGAAGGCACAATAGCTGTTATGTTAGTTAACCAATTAGATACTTTCTCAACAATACACAACGTTAGTTTTAGTATTAGTACCTATAAGCAAAACCTTAAAGTATAGTTTGGTTAGCAAAATATAGTTGTTGTTAATTGACCAAAAATTACTTTAAAATCCTAAAAGTTTGGACACCTAGTTGAATGACCGCACGCATCAGCTGATTTAAGCCGTGCAAGCGGTAGCGCGCTCGATCGACGCGACGCCAGCCGTCCCGTTCGCTCACAGCCGCTCGCTTGGGGTGACTATGTTTTTGCGAGGACAACGACTCAACACAAGCTTATAACTTCGTAAGTTTTCATTAAATATATTTGAAATTTTGTATAATTGTTTATGTAAAGATATTCGACACGTGTTTTGGTTTTTGCTTATACTAAAACTACTTAAAATTGTATAAAGCGATATCGTAAAAGCGACATTAAACCTGGTTGATCATAAACTTTATTATTTGCTACCTGAACTATGTCTCCAAGGTCTCTAGCGACAGTGCCGATATAATCAGTGCGTGTGAATAGAAAGGGCTGGTCAAATTCCCAGCGCGCACCTTTTCCACTCATCTCGATATTACGTCGGGTCTCTTTATATAACATGTGCCACATTTCCATTATCTTCTGACCTGAACGTGCTAGTGTAAGGATCTCTTCGTTTGATTGACTGAAATTTTTATAGCTATTCAAATAAAATTGGTTGGAATCTAGTGGGAACACCGCCGATGGGAGTTGGTTCCACAGTTTGCATGTGCATGGAAAGAAGGATCTGGCACAAAGAACGGTCGAAGTGCGCCAGACACCCAGGCGGTGAGGGTGAAATTGCGTACGGTGGTGCGCGATGCGGTTGTAGAAAAAGGGGGGTGGAATGAGGTCAAAAAGCTCTTCAGAGCACTACTCATTATAAAGGCGATAGAACACGCAAAGCTCCTATTAATCCATTAGAATATTACTAGTTTTAGTCTGAAACCAATTTTATTTGAATCGGTAAAAAAAAATTACTTATATCTACATGTTATAAAATGAGTAATGGGTGTTGGAACATAACCGTAGTGATCTATTTACCTTGCTTTGAATTAGAGAAACTCTGAGGCAGAATTATTTCAAAGAATAAATTAAATCTTACTCAAATAATTTGTGCACATTGAGAAATCTCTCCAATTTATCGCACAAAGCCCAAGATATTCTTCCAAGCAGAGGGATCATCGTTTCATCCGTGCGATAACCTTTAGATAGGACCCACATCATGTAAATACTCTCAACTAATTCCGGTAACATGTCTATTACTTGTTGAAGAGGTGAATCATCTTCTAGTACCTAAAGTCATATTATAATTTAAGATTTAGATCATAAAGAGCACTGTTTTAAGAGTCCAAAAAGATTGCTAAGTATGATAGTTCTTACGGTAAAGAAACGCATCAGGGTCGATAAAAATTTGAGGTTATCTCCAGCCAAATTGTATTGTTCCATAAGTCTATCTTTGTAGTGTTGAAAGCCCTGAAATTTGTAACAAAACATTATTATAAGTACTTACTTATATACAGAACTAGATGATGCCCGCGACTTTACCGCGTGGATTTTGATTTTTAGATACCCCGTGGGAACTCTTTGAATTTCCATTCTAATGTTTATTTAACTAAGCCAATTTCGAGTGAAATGGCATTTCCGCATTGTTGAAAAATTCGCATTTTGAAAAATTTTAATTTTGTCAGTTAGACTGCCTTCTATAAAAAGTGCTCGTTAAAAAGTGTAAAATTTGAAAGATTAAAATAATATGTGATGAAAGTCTGTCATTTTTCAAGTTTTCCATTATAAATAATATCTATCCCGGCTGTACTCACGTGTCTAGTCGACGTTAGCCCGACTAGTTTCGAACTCATCCGGGGTCCTTTTTCAAGAGAGTCAGTTCGCGCACGCGCCGCGGCTGTGAGTCGGGCTAACGTCGACTAGATTCGTGAGTACAGCCGGGATGGATAATATTTATATCAGGCTGTCAGGCTTTTCAGAAATTCCACCCTCACGCCGATTTTCAAAACTCCACTTGAGCAAAGCCGGGTCTGGTTAGCTAGTCAGAGCTTACCATTAAGTAAGTTGAAGATCCTTTCTCGAGCAGAGACAATATTTTTACTACCATCGGTTGCTTCAACTGCTCAACAAGCAGCGATATTTCAGCATCCCTTTCACGCCAGTACTTATATTCTGCAACGGGGCCATTGCCTGCACGAGTCTGTTAAAAAAAGTTTTTTAACGAATAACATTATGGACTAAAATCCCGCGAGGGATACACTTTCGTTTATTTTAATATAAGCTGAAAGTTTATCTGCGTATTGTCCCCAAAACAGGGGGAAGGATCAGAGACTATGAAGTTTGGATCATGGTGGCCTTGGGAGATAACAGGTAACAAAAGTGTAAAAAATCTTTATGTATAAAGTGTAATTTTTATTATATTTTCTTCGAAATGGAATTAGAAATCACGGCAGGCATTGCCAGACACTAAGTCTGCGGCCCAGGTGGGAACGGGTGCAGCAGGCGCGATGCCATACTTTCCATGCCGCTCGGCACCCGTTCTCGATTAGGACGCGTCCGCGCGTCTTCCTTCCAACTGCTTATAAATATTAAGAGTTTCGGAATCCGGCTTGTTCGGGAGTTGTCCGGCTTCAACGGGTTGCGAAGCTGAAGTGGCAATGGGTAGGGCACATAGTTCGTACAACCGATAGACGTTAGGGTCCCAAGGTGCTAGAATGGCGACCTCGCACCGGAAGACGCAGTGTTGGAAGACCCCCCACTAGGTGGACAAACGACATCAGACGAGTCGCAGGGAGCCGCTGGATCCAAGCGGCGGCGCAAGACCGTGGCGTGTGGAAGTCCCTACAAGAGACCTATGTCCAGCAGTGGACGTCTATTGGTTGATGATGATGATGATTAAGAGTTTGTTCTACACGCTGGCCGCCTGGCCGCGCAGGATTCACCCGTTCCTACCTGGCCCGCAGACTTAGTGTCGTGGCACCCCTTTAAACTTTAATAAATTTGATAAGTAGATAAACTCTAAGCATATCTTTATAGCCAGCTGAGTGACTCTGAATAAACACCTACTTTACTCAAACAAGCAGATATCGTAGCGTCAATATGCGTCTGCCACATCATGACCGCCTCTTCCAGCTGCGCGGTAAGCGCACTGTCTACAAACTGTACGTGGCCCTCCTCTTGATCTTCCAAAAGCGCGGGTATATTTGGCATTGGGAGCTGAATTTCACCCTCCATATGCTGTATTGTCCTAGAAATAATATTATGTAGATAAGACTCAGAAAACACACCACTTTTTTGTTCACAGGGGGGAGGGAGGAGAATGGGGAGGTAACTTCTTAACATTTAACCCACATTTATCCGAAGTCCGTGTTTTTTTAAGAATTTTATGTGGGTAAAGCATCAAGCAAAAACTACGAGTAGTCTAAATATGTAAAAGGAAAAGGTGACTGACTGACTGACTGACTGACTGATCTATCAACGCACAGCTTAACTTACTAGACGGATCGGGCTGAAATTTGGCATGCAGATAGCTATTATAACGTAGGCCTCCGCTAAGAAAGAATTTTTGAAAATTCAACCCCTAAGAGGGCAAAAAAGAAGTTTGAAACTTAGTCCACGCGGACAAAGTCGCGGGAAAATGCTTTATAGAGACGGCTCGTAGAAGTGACATGTCAGATAATGCGGAAAGTTGTGCGATATGTTCCGCGCTAGATACTCGCACGTCGGATATTAAACTTGTGTTGAAGTTTGGTAAGCTTCCGACGTTTCAGTTCTGATGCTTTAATGATATTATAGCTTCTCTGTGCTTATAAGGGTGAATCAGGAAAATGATTATGCACATTTTGATAGAACACGTGAACAAAGTGTATCTCTAATCAAGAAAGACTGAGTAGCGTCAATAGACAATTTCATAGTTTAAAAGAATAATTTATCAGCTTAGGATAAACTTAAACTACCTACTTATCTATAATATAAAAATGAATCACTAAATGTGTTGCTCATCGCAAATCTCGAGAACAGCTGAACCGATTTCGCTAATTCTTTTTTTATAATATTCCTTGAAGTACGAAGATGGTTCCTACGGAGAGAAAAATTTAATTCAACCTCCCCCTCAATTTTCTAAACTCCACCCGAGCGAAACCGGGGCGTGTCAGCTAATTAGTTATAAATTAGGCTAGATCGTAGTATAAATGTATGTTTTATTCTTTGTCATAGTATCAAGCAATAAAGATTGTTTTTAATTCAATTAAATATTTTTAGCATTTACCATTCAACTATTCCAACAAGATTTTTTATGTCCTCTATAACTTCAGATGCTGCTGGTTTCTTCTCTTTAACACTATCCAAGATCGGTACTTCTGTTTCGGATGCAATAACCAGTGATAATGTCGGAGAACTTGGTCTTGTAACTTTTGGTGGCGGTTCAGAATCGTATTTTTCAGTACGCATATTCTTAATCCTACATTAGGAAACATAACTATTATTGTATACTTCAAATTTATATTTATTTCAAGGCTCTAGCTCATTGCGAAGTTACTTAGTTTGAATCGAATACAAACTTTGTACCGAAAGACAAACAAACAAACTAATAAATTGAATGACAAAAGTGACTAAATTTTGCATTGTCATACAGTTCCGATCTATATTTAAAATTTAAAGTCTAGCTCATTGAGAATTTAAGCATTGTACATACGAAGCCATCGCTGGCTGCCAGTCTTGCTGGCAGTCAGCACTGGCTTGATATTGGTCTTGTATAAACAGTTTTTCAAGCCAACCCAGCGCTGGCTAGCAGCGCTCGCGAGAATACAGTGCCTGTCAATTTTTAAGCCAGTAGGACTGGCGCTAGCATACTGGTTTCATATGAACCATACTTTAATTAAAAATTAAAAATAAATTTTGTAGTGAACAGAATACAGACCGATAAGAAGCAGAGTTTAAAAAACGGGTTAAAAGAAAAAAAATAGGTACCAAAAAAAATTATAATAGGTATTGCTTTACCTTCGTTCTGCATTTTCTCCTCTAGCTACATTAGACATCCATCGATAGTCTGACGGACGAAGGTAGTTTACCTGCAATAATAATTAAATTATGCCCCTGGTCTGACTGTGCGTTTTTGAACTTGTTTGTATACATGCATAGGCTTCTGAAGTTAACACTTCGTTAGCGTGATTTAGGCTTCATAGCGAGTGATTCAAGATAATTGTGCCATCTAGTAAGATCGTTCTTAATTTGCTTTCCGTCTTAGGTTCGAAGCGCAGGATTGTGTGATTATTTTATATGAGCGCTCGAAGCGCCATCTAGTGTCAACATATTGTGGCGACCGCGACAAGCTTTTATACAATAAACTAGTTCTTCTGCGTGGACTACATAATTTACGAACCTTTCCGAAAAAAATCGAAAAATCCTTTCTTAGTGGATGCCTACTCTTTACAAAAAACACACCCTCCAAATTTCATGTCTGTAGGATCAGTGGTTTAGGCTGTGCGTTGATATATCAGTCTGTCAGTCAGTCAGGACTTTGAATTTTTTATATTATATTATACAGATAAATAATAATAATATTATGTTTCCAAAACGCTTATTTACTTCTGAAAGCGAGTCCTCTGTCTGATGATGTTGTCCGGCATACGAGACTTGTCTCGAGATGACTGTCTCCGATTGTTCTACTGACATCGTCGTCGTGATGTCGCGGAATTGCTTCTCAAACAGTGGGACGAACGTCTGTAAAAGGATAATACACCTACATCAAAATATAATGGCTTAATTCGTTGATTCAACCCTTAGATGAAGATCCCATGCCGCCGTTGCAAAAAGATAAGTCATCACAAAAATCTGAGTTTCTTTCTTTATTTTCTTTATTTGATTCAAGACCATACACAAATTACTCGCTTACGAGAAGAAAGTCAAGAAAATCACCAAGGATGCAGACCAGAAGGTGGCTAAGGTGACATGCAATTCTATGCATACAATTGGAGTTAAGGGAATATACCTACATATAAAAAAACCGATCAGCCTCGCGCACCGAAGGTTCCGTACTACAGTCGTATAATGTCAACATTTTGCATGATTAATCAAAAACTATTATGCATAAAAATAAATAAAACTCAGCTCAACGATGTGTGAAGTTTACGAATCCGCATTTGACCAGCAAGCATGCATGCATGCATGCATGCATATGGCCAACCGCCAAACCCTTATCAAGTTCTCATTCTTAGAGGAAACCTATGCTCAGTAGTAAGTTGGCGATGGGTTGATGATGACGATGAAAAAAACTCTTACCTCTTTCAGCTGTGACCCCAAGCTCATCAGCACCTTCCCAGAAATGCACCCCACGAGTATGTACTTTGGCATTTTTAATTTCGTCATTTTGGGTGTCTCGTCCAGAGGTATTTCATCTTGAATCTGCCTTGTGAAGTAGAGGTAGCGACGATTGCGATGCGTATTTAGAGGTGTTAATCCACCAAAAATTGGTACCAGTTTTGGATATTGGATTATCCGGGGAACTGATCTCTGGAGAAAAAATGATTTACATTACAAAATGGTTTTTTTTATGTAGCAATTTATTCTTCACTCTAACTTTTAAGTAACTTCTAATTTATTCTAGAACAATAATATTTTAATTCTTAATCAGTAGGTACCCATATAAAAAAACGAAAGTGTGTTTCTTTTTTAGTTTGTTGGTTTGTCTTTCAATCACGCCGCAACGGAGCAATGGATTGGCAAGATTTTTTGCATGGTTATAGTTAAAGACCTGGAGAGTAGCATAGGCAACCCGGCTATATTTTATCCTGAAAAATCAAAAAGTTCTCACGGGATTTAAAAAAAAAACGAACGGAAACGAAGTCGTGGGCATCAGCTAGTTAAATAATAAATCCTTAAATAACTGTCCTTGCAATAAAAACCTATTTCATTATTGCAGTTTTTACTCAGATTTTAAAGAACTTGCAATTTACTTACGATCACCGTATAAAATTCCAAAGTCCCATCTATATCTGGATCCAGATCTTCAGGAGCTGTGGAATCCAAATATAAAATAAAATAAAATACACGACTAAAATAATAAACCTGTTCAATAAAAATACTCGTCTTGACTGACTAACTGATCTATGGTAGATGCCGCCCATGCAAAGCCGGAGACTAACTAGTGTTCTTTAATATATCTTTTTTTAACCTTTCAGTCAGTTATAATATCTCTTTTCAAATTTTTCTTTTATTTAGGTAGGTAGTTACTCTTATCACGGTGTTCTAAGATAATGATAAACGATCTTTAAGAAAAATAGGGTTACTTTAGGGTTACCAGCGTCAAATGTACTAACATTTGACGCCTGCCGGTGACGTCGATGTCTCGACCTTTTATTAGAAGTTCCCTTACTGTCGTGAACTGTGCATTAAGTCTGCCTTTTGTATGACTTGGTTGTGCTATAAAGTGAAAAATTTCTATCTTCTTTTTGTACCTATTCTACTCCCTGTACAACCTCTCGCACTGACAAGAGTCACTGGTAGAGATCTCTCATAGAGATAAGTGCTTCCCTGTCCACTTTTACTCTCATTTTCTCTTTATTGTAAATGCTCTTAGTCTTAATTACAATTTAAATTGATTCTCAATCGTTCACTCTTGACAGAGTGGTCGTGGCTATGAATTCTTCACTGCTGCTCGTGCGATCTCCCTCCAGCGACTTCTGTTGTTGGTATTGTGTGCACACACGGAGAAAGGCGTGTTCGTTGCGGATCGGATTAAGTCCGTCCACCTAGTCGGGGAAATTAAATTAAATTAAATTAAATTAAAAAAGTATAAGTTTCATTACGTGGTGGAAAATAGTGGTCTTCAGCCGCTGCTGGTGCCGGTTCCTCCGTCGCTAAGTTTACTAAGCTTTTCTTTGTCTCGTCAACATCAGATACATCAGTTACCGCTGCTGCTACAGTCTCTACATCTTCGTCTGCAAATTATGTTGTTATTTCAATTTGATTAAAAAAATAATTTCAATTATTCGCTTTCACCACAACCTTACAATTCACAATTGTAAACATTCGCAATTGTGAATTGTAAGGTCATCTCCTGAGGATGCTCCGATGTCGAGGTGAAATGTGCGTCGTTTTGGGATTTGTGTGGTGCTGCGTGGTGGTAGTGCGTGTTGCTTGCTTGGTGGCTAGCTTTTCTTGCATGTGTTGCACCATAATAATATAATATGATCTGTTTTAGCGGATTTTAGCGGATGATTCATTGTTTACTATTAGCATTAATAAAAATAATCTCACCTTCTTCCGGTTCAGAGTCTGAAACAAGTATACAAATTTATTGGATGTAGTTGGGACAATACAACATTTCGAAGTATAGCTAGAAGCAATAAGGAAAGTACCCTTGACAATTTTTGCGCCTTTTGCCCCTTTCCCGCCCTTCATGCCTTTGGCACCTTTGCCTTTAGCTTTCTGGTCATCCTGTTCAGCCTCCGGTTCGGGCTCGGCATCCTTTTTGCCCTTTTTCTTCTTGCCTTTCTTCTGTGGCACCGCTACTACTGGAGGAGGCACAATTCCTGAAAGAGTATTCAAATGATAAAAATAGTCCACGCTAAATCCACGTGGACGAAGTCGCGGGCATCATCTAGTTGCTCCGTTGCGAAGTGATTGAAGGACAAACCAACAAACCAGCAAACCAATAAGCCAACAAACAAACACACTTTCGCATTTATAATATGGGTACTGAAGTGTGGAAGTATGGATTAATACCGGAGAAGCGGTTAAGACTTCGGCCTTCTATTCTATAGGTCGGGTCAATCCTGGGCACGAACCTCTAACTTTTCGGAGTTATGCGCTTTTTGAGCAATATAGGTATACCAATAACTATCACTATCTTAACGGTGCACGGAAACATCGTGAGAAAACCTGCATGACAAGAGTTCTCCATAATGCTCTCATAGGTGTGTGAAGTCTGCCAATCCGCACTGGGCCAGCGTGGCTGACTTCTCATTCTGAGAGGAGATTCGTTCTCAGTAGTAGACCAGTGATCACGATGATACCAGTAACGCCTGCCGTACGATACGATTTATCAATCAGGAAAGGGTTTAAAATCTTACGCCACTCAGTATATTCTTTGTCCTCATGAATAAGTTTATCAACGATAATTTTATTGACGTAGAACGTTCGTTTAGTCAACGACAAATCGTTAGGCTGAAGAGGCGCCGCGATGAATCTTGCCAAGCTTTGCTTTATAGCCGGATCTTCGAACATGTCATAGAACAGGTCCTCGTCATCTGTGGCGACGTAAGCCAGGATACGCTCCTTGATCCATTGTGCTCGAGGATCCGTTCTGAGATTTATATCGATTTCAGCTTCATCTTCTATGGGTTGGTTGTCCAAATCGTCTGATGCTATATCAACGTCCAGACTTGACATTCTATAGAATAGAAATACAGTATAATATAGAAATACAAAATCTATATACTACAGTACGCGGCAGAAAGTACCTAATGTACATCGACCTTTAGAAGGAGATAGCAGATTTTTAGATCATTGTCTTTGTCGTTGAGACCGACAAAACGTCATATAGGTATGAGTGACAGAGACAACGCTCTACAAAGCCGAAATGTCATTCTAATGGCTGATGTACATTACTTTCTGCCGCGTACTGTATCTAATAGGAGACTGACTGACTGATGTATCAACGCACAGCTCAAACTACTGGACGGGTCGGGCTGAAATATGGCATGCAGATAGCTATTATGACGTAGACATCCACTAAAAAAGGATTTTTGACAATTTAATCCCTAAAGGGGTAAATCAGGGGTTTGAAATTTGTACAGTCCATGCAGACGAAGTCGCGGGCATAAGCTAGTTATAAATATATGCATAAAAATATACATCTAGTAGCTGATACCCGTGGAAACGCAAAATATACAAAATTTTAACTTACCTTTATGACCATAAATAATTATATCTATCTTAAATAATAATTATTTAATTAATCAAATAAAGCTAGTTTAAAGCTTATTGTATAACTAGTATTAAATAAGGAATTGTTTATTATTATTTACATTATTTTCAATTTATTTAGATCCCATGCGTTGCTAAGAAAACAATAGAATATTTTGTTAATAAAATGGTTGGCATGGGAACCGGTATCTGTGAAGGAAAAGGTTTTATACAACACATAGATGTATAATAACGTTACAATGACATTCTAAGCATGGACACATCGTGGCATACAACACAAGAGCCCAAACATGGCACACGTTTCTAAATTCACCCTATTTAGCTTCAACTGCTCCATTTATACATTCCCGCTAACATTCAAGTTTACAGGACGTAAACTAACCTCAGTGATTAAGCCGCAATGTAAATCGATTAAGC
Organism: Maniola hyperantus; assembly: GCF_902806685.2. Classification (NCBI taxonomy): domain Eukaryota; kingdom Metazoa; phylum Arthropoda; class Insecta; order Lepidoptera; family Nymphalidae; genus Maniola; species Maniola hyperantus. Next base: position 9,683,819 of record NC_048555.1, read on the forward strand.
ACTCGAAGCTGAATAAGGTGATTTTAGAAGCAAACTTGAACAAAAAATGGAATGGAGTAGTGTAGCACTATTAATTTTTGTTATTTCTTTGAGAGATTTTTCGTTTTTGTAAATATGAACTATGATACTATATCTATACTATATAACTATTATACTATATCTGCTCGTGCTGATTCACTGACTGACTGACTCATTTGATCACCTCTTCTGTAAAATTTTGTATGTTTTTTTTTACCGATGGTTTCGTATATAGGACAAAAAATGATTCGGAGGAAAAATATGGATAGAGCTGATGATTGAGGATTTCGGTGAGGAGCACGGCCAGGGTATTGAAGATAGGTGGGGGGTGCTCGAACAAATGTCACTCAGAACTTCATCCAATTGACAGGGAGCTGAAAAATAAAACCAAAATGGCGGATTCAAGATGGCGGCCATACAAATTTCATGGTGTCTATCTCGGAGAATATAAAAGATACAAGAATGCTTCTTTGGCGAAAGATGATCAGGACCCGAAAGTCTACTTGGTGAACAGAAAAAAATTCAAGATGGTGGATTTTTTTTGATATATAATATATGGCGAATATTGAAGAGACTAAAAGTTGGGAACTGTGCAAGTCTTTGATACGGTTTCTTTTCAAAATTTGTTTTTATAGAATTCTCATTCTGACAAATGATGAGAGCTGATGATTGAGGATTTTGGAGACGGGTGAGAAGCACGGCCAGGGTATTGAAGATAGGTGGGGGGTGCTCGAACAAAAGTCTTTCAGAACCTCATTCAATTGACAGGGAGCTGAAAAAAACTCTAAAATGGCGGATTCAATATGGCGGCCATACAAATTTCACCGGTGTCTATCTCGAAGATTATAAAAGATGGAAGAGTGGTTTCTTGGCAAAAAATGATCAGGACCTGAAATTCAACTTGATGAGCAGAAAAATTGCGGTCCGCTTGCGGGCCGCGAACTTTTACATTGAACAACAAAAAGCTACTCCACAGTTTTGTTTTCCGACATTCGTGACGCGCCCTTCCATCTGTCTCTTTCCGATGTGCGTGAGAGAAAGGAATGGGAACATTGTAAATAATTTTAGATATTTCTAGTGTTTTCAATGGTTTTAGTAAGTATTTTACACTTTTTCGCATGTTATCTTACGTAAATAAAATTAACTTACCGGTGGTAAGTCACACCATCTCTTTTCTGCGTCGTTAACGTATTATTTCGGCACTTTTTGATCGCGCATTTAGGCATGTTGACAGCATTGCAGTCAACATGCGACTAATGAAGAAAGTGTGCTTACACCGAGTATAAGCACACTTACTTGGTCCCTTGTTATGCGCGCCAGTGCGATGTCTTTGCTTATAATGTCATTGTAACGTTATAATAATACCATGGAGATACGATTAGACAATTTCATCATATTGAGTACCTGTGTTGAGTATGCTAGATATGTAATAAGAGCAATTGCCGAGTTTATCGCTGGTTGTTCTCGGTAGGAACGGCATTCTGAACTAATGGTAAATTATTTTGACGATTCAAAAGCACTTGTAAAAGTTTATTTGAATGCCAATATATTCTACTAGCTGATGCCCGCGACTTCCTTCGCGTGGAGTTAGGGTTTTTAAAAATCCCGTGGGAACTCTTTGATTTTTCGGGATAAAAGTAGCCTATGTCACTCTCCAGTCTTTTTCTATACCTATGCAAATAATCACGTCAATCCGTTGCACCGTTGCGACGTGATTGAAGGACAAAGGAATGAGCGGGTATATATTTTCAGTAATAAAAGTTTTTGTAAATTTTATACAATAGTTTATTTTAAAATAAATTCTTACTTGAGGTTTGGCATGCGTATACGAGTAAACTAAAGATTTTATGTATTTACTTAATCTAAATTCTAAAATATATTTAAGTCTATAGACTAGCGCTTGGCTGCAATCAGACTTATAACACGTAAAATTTAGCTCCTCACCTGCTATTTTAACTTTCTGTGTCAATTTTCATATTAAAAGTACGATTTTAGTCCTTATTTTTAAGGTGAACCGTACTTTTGACATGACTAGTTGACCCATGAGTTAAAATGGCGCGTGAGGAGTAATTTTGTACGTAGTATACTGGCAAGTGATGATGTAGCCCAAGATGGAATGCGCTTGCCTAGAAGATGTCTATTCACTCTTGACTTGAAGGTACCTATATTTAATATGTTATTATCCTATAACATAACAATGCATTGATTTCTTATTGTTTTTATTTACATTAAATAACTCTAATTTATAATCTAAATACCTCGTTTCTTAATGCACTCTAAAACAAAAATCTTTTTGCCGGTCTAATTTTTGGGTATCCATAATTTTTATCTTCGTCGGTGTCAAACATTTCTATTTTTGAATTAAAATTCGAAACACCTTGTACACTATTTTGATTTAGTATTAAATTGCCCACTGATTTTTGAGGAGCTGAATATGAATTTGGTCCATCATACAGAAATCGTGGTTGTTCAATATTTGCTGTTTTTGGGTGATCCACCGTAAAATCCACATTAGCGGCGATATCTTCTCGACGATTTGCATTTTCGTTAGGTGATATTTGCTTCGGTATACTATTATCATTTATCTGAAAAGTGTTTAAAATCTTTTGCTTTTCTCTTTCATCCTCCAGCTTATAACCTAAAGATGGGATTAACTCATACGCTGAAAGACGTGACAATTTATCGTTTTGAGAAAATGTTCTGCTTGCTAAATTGTTGGCAATTATGTTTTGAATATCGTTAATTTGGGTATCTGTACTTAGTTCATCATCATTGTTCAAGTGTGTATAAATGTAATATGTTTGGTCCTTTTTGTACTTTATTAATTTGTCATCGTCCAGTGGATGGGGTATTGTTCCAACAATGTTGTCTTGCAATTGTGCAGTAATACCATTTTTGGGTAGTTCGAGTTTATCTATAAAATCATTAGCAGAACTTCCTTGACCTGTTTTTTTAGGATTGTTGTAACTTGACTGGAAATTGTTTTGGTCAACAGTTTGCGATTGAATAAATTCATAATCTGCCTTAGATTTATTTATAATCTTATTGTTAACTGTATTTCTATTTGCACTATTTTCTTCTACGAGCTTAGCTTGTACAGCATTGTTAGACAACTTGCCATTAGCCGGGAATAGCGAGTTATATATTTGTTTACTTACAACTGGTAATGCCAGCTGATAAAGTTGTCCACTGTAGAGTTTATCAGAGTTTATATTTAAATCTGTAAACTCATTATTCCCAGATATTTGGAAAGGTGTCCGTTGGTTTTGTTTCTGTTGTGGAGTGTACTGCTGTGATGGTATCTTATGTTGTTCACGTTGATTTTGTGAAATACTGTTTATATTTTTTGTATTTCCATAAGTGTTTAATGTTGTTGAATCTGATGGAGATGGTGCCCTCAGGTCAGCTAATCTATAGTTAGCGGAATAATTATTTGCTGAAAATTGTGATGATGTTAACTGCGATATGTCATTTGATATTCGTTGAAATTCTTCGTTATTCACATTTTGAAACTGCGGTTGTGTAGGCGTGGGTTGTGTGGTAGCAATACTTTGTTGTACTATGTTGTTATAATCCTTTGCAGCATTGATAGAGTCTATCAATAATGAAAACACCAAATCCTGTGAATCAGAAATATTAGAATTTTTATTCCAAATTAATTTGCCAATCGGAATGACGCTGCCACCAGTATCTTCAGATACCTTATTTGACAATAACCAGCTGTTACTGTTACCTGTACTCAAAATTTCTAAGTTTTCAGAATCAGTTGTGCTATGATTCCTGAATAACAAATCAGCGATATTTTCTGGAATGGTGATTTTTAAGGAAACAGTTCTCTCTATAGTATTTGGACGTCGAGTGGATTCTTCAAAATATGGCAAGTTAGATATTTTGTTGGTATTTTGATTAATATTCTCAACGGATTCGATGGGTGGTTCTAAGTCTATTGACGGAGCTGCGATAAGTCTAGAACTTTTCTGAAGTGGTGGGGGAGGCTGTAATGTTAATTGTTCATCGCTTTGTGTATCTGAGCCTGAGTACAAATAGTTATCAATTGGATAGTCAAGCGATTGAACATTCTGATTAAAATGTTGGAATTCTACAGATGATCCTGTCTCTAATACATTGTTTGTATCTTTAACTATACCATTTACAGTTTTATCTAATTTGTCTTTTGTTAAAATGTCAGAAAAAGCCAAATTATTGTCTTTAGTAGGATAAGGTTGGTTACTACGAAAGAAGGAAGCATTATCATTAACTACCAAAAATGGCCTGGGTGAACTGGCTGCAGCCACTAATTTGCTATTTTCAATAATTGGTGATATGTATTGACGTGATATTTGTTTATCGTTCTCTGGAGGTGGAACATACAGTCGAGAGGAAGGCTTAAAAGTAGTAGGGACTAAATATAATAGGGCTGGTTTTGTTGGAGAGGGTGTTGGAAGTGCGTAACCTGTAAATGTTTCTGGTGATGTAGTGGATGGCACAAATTCTATGTCTGGAGTTTCTTTTGATGACGTGAGAATTTGATCATTTATTTTAACTGTGGGACCGTTATAAACATATGAATCATCAATAGTGTCTGTTACCACTTGTCGTTGTAACGATGCATTTCTGTTATTACCAGCAATGTCAGCAATAATTTTCCCCAAAAAATTTGCAGGTCTATTATATGTGTATGGAGTCGGTTCAACAATTAATTTAGAATTTCTAGATGGCCTTACTATCCATGTTTTAAATGTAATTCGCGATTTGGGGTTACCATTCGTGGAATCTTTAATTATTCTACGAAATGCTAAAGTTTTAGTTATGATTCCTGGAGGTGAATCATTACTTACCAAATTTCGTTTTGTGTCATTTCCTGCTTGTCCGACATTTAAAAATCTTGCTCGTGTGGTTTTAGCGGAATTAAACTTGTCTTGGTTAATCTTCCCATTTAATTGCTGTTTTGAAAATTCAATGCCTAATTCTGTTTGTTTACTTTTACTTTGGCGACTGTTGTTAAATATTTGATTTGATGTTGCGTAAGTTGATCCAATGTTTTCTTTTACTTTTTCT